>NC_135411.1:42928535-43279368 GCF_051991245.1 Festucalex cinctus
AAAGTCTCAAAGGGCTTCACACGCCCACAGTTGACAAATATTAACGACATCCCCTCATCGAACCACAAAAGGGCAAGGAAAAACTTCAAAAAGAAAAAAAAAAAACAACCCTTGAGAAGGGGGCACAGATGTGGTAATCCCCCTTCCAGAATAACCAGGCTGCAATGGATGCCGAATGGGCAACAATTTACATAGCTTGTGATACTACACATTAGGAACTAGAATAGTCCAAAAGTCCATTTAAGAAGTTGAAGCACTCCAAGAAGATGTCATCAGGGAAGTTGGTCATCATCCAAATCCACATCATTCAGCCAAATGCAAGAGTATAAAAATGTGTCTTAAGACGTGACTTAAACGTTTCTACAGAGTTAGTAGCTCTGACTTACAAGGGTTGGGCATCCCAGAGCACTGGAGCCTGGATTGAAAACGCTCTTGAACCGCGGACTTCTTTTTAGCTCTTGGAATCACCAAAAGACCAGCGTTTTGCGAACGAACGTTTCGCGTCAGAACGAACGATACTATTAAATCGACGATTTTGGAAGGCGCCAAGCTGTGTAATGTTTTAGATGTAAGTAACAAAACCTTAAAATCGCATCTCAAGTGGACCGGAAGCCAGTGCAATTTGGCTATATACGTCTGATTCCACATTACTTACAGTATTTGCACAATTTAACTTGTAATATCAACTTTTCCTCCTTCATTTTCAATGGGACAGACATTGAACTTTTTCTAAGTATCACTTTCCACGCCCACTTCCATACATATAACTTACCATCATTACCAGGTGTCTTACACTACTCACACAGTTGGTAAAGTGCATTGTCCAGTAACCAAGAGGTCATAATTTAACAATTCATCTCTCAATTTACTTCATTCCACATGCATTCAAATCTTAGCATTAAGCTATTAGCTTTCAGCATTCCCACGCAATTTCTCCAGCAATTGCACTTAGTGTAGTTGTAACTATGATTGTATTTTACCCACAAGCACACTGTTTACTCTCAAGTCCTTTTCTGCTCTAACAAAACAAAAACACTCAATTAGTTGAAAAGCTGGAAAATTGCAGTGAGCAAGTGGTCACTGATGTCATTTATCAATATTCCACTCACCATATTGTATATATGCCCATATGTTTGGAGGTGATCATGTAAATGATAGTTATTTGGTAGGTGTTAGACGAGCAGCAAAATACCAGTTTTGACTTGATGTTAAGATTTGATGACAGACACCACAGTCATAGACAATTTCGCCAACTATTTTAAAGCCTGCATTGTTGTGTTACGCCCTATAAGATGGAGTGTGAAGCTGGCAGTTTTGAGGCTCAGAGAAGGGCAGATCATCAGTCTAATGGATCCTCCAGCAACACAATGCAGGACAGAGGATGCTGACTGACTGCATCTATTCGTCACATCTTCAAGGTAGAATTGACACTCCACCAATTGCTGGAGAGTGATGTGTGTTGGGCATTTTAGGAATATCAGCAAGGCCAAATTTGTAAGTAATTCACAAGCTCTTGTTTGTTTTTATCTTATGAACAAGTCGGTGTTTTGATATTAAGACAAAATGGACTACGTAATGTCTTCTCATTAACATTTAAAAATTGATTTGGGGGCACACAAAAAAAATATCAACTGACACACTAACCAAAACTTCCTTCATTTTCAATCAAGTACAATGTATATAGGAACCACATGTATAGTATGTAATGTATTTAATATGTATTGAGAGAAATTAGTTATTTCATGCTTAGTCTTTTTTTTCCTCCACAATTATTTATGTAATTTCACTATTTTTTTTACTGCTATGGAGATAAGAAGATTATCTGAATTTGTGTGTGAAATTGAGCCTATGAAAGTAAATTTAAGTCAATGTTCCAAATAAATGCCACAAAATGTAAACATTTTTGTTTGTTTTTGTTATAATTCTTTTTCTTTTTTCCCTTTTTTTTTTTTTTTTGAGAGCTCAGTATTATTTATTCGGCAGCCTTTCCGAGTTGACATATCATCATCGCGCTCTTTTTTTGTTTTGGGCTTGCGCGTTTGTGTGAGTTTGTGCTCTTTAATTCTCCTGAAACCTGTTATAAATCCCAGACCTTTCACCTTAACCGGAAAGTTCAGAGTCCCGCCAGAGTCGTGAAGTTGTCAGGAGACCAGTGGAAGGAAGGAAGGATGGATGGATGGATGGATGGATGGAGCGAGCAGAGTGAGCTTCACAAACACCAGCTTCCACTGATTCAGCGACCAGTGGGAGAAGCAAATTCTGTTTTAGTTTCAGTAGATTCTGATGTGGTAGCTCCGGCATGCATGAGAACCTCCACCAGAGCCGTCAACCTCGGCCCGACAAGACAAGCACAGCCCCCAGGGCCCCCAAGGCCGCGGCAGCACCAGGGCACAACCCCGCAGACCCTGTGGGGGCCACCGGCCGGAAAGCCAACCTAGAAGCCTGAAGCACACCCCCCCCACCCCCATTAGTCACGAATATGCGGATTTCGCTGCACCGCACCGTGTCCCAGCGCTCCAAACGCATCCTCCGCGCCGCCCCACGCACTTTCACACAAAGTACATTGACTGCAATGCAAACGCGCCCCCGAAACGCCTCCCCGTTTTTGCCGTGAATGCAGCATTAATGTCAATTGAAACAACTTTGCATTCAATTTAATTTAATTTAAAACCACATATTTTGAATGGGACTTTTTCTGGCTGCTGGATATTTGTTTTTCTTTGTACTTATATATGTATTTTTAGTTCATTTTGTTGTATGTGTTCGATACTATACGTACCGGTATCTTATGAACAAATGGGAAACGTGTAATGGAAAACTGCCATTAAATTCATGTAATTTAAGGGAAAACGACATATTGGAATACAAAGGGGACCAGAAAAGAAAATGTACATATTGGTCGGGCCCTAGTGTTGCTATCACGAAGGGTGGACATTCAACAGAGAAAGATGATGAAGCCATGCTAATTGCTAAGCTATCATACATGTAGTTTACAAAAAAGTTAAATAAGTGATTGGTTGATACAGTACACTTGTCACATAAGTCTTTCTGGGAGCGTAACCAACTTTAAATGGCAAAATCCATCCATCCATTTATGCTTACTCTTCACAAGGGTCGCGGGGGTGCTGGAGCCTATCCCAGCTGACTTCAGGCAGTAGGCCTGGTACACCCTGAACTGGCTGCCAGCCAATTGCAGGGCACACAGAGACGAACCTTCCACACTCACCATCACACCCAAGGACAATTTAGATACTTCATTTAACCTGCCACGTATGTTTTTTGGAATGTGGGAGGAAACCAGAGAACACACATTGGATAGAGAAAATAAAAAAAATAGCATGCCATGCCAGCTACCAACAGTCTGTATTTTTTATTTGTTGTTTTTTTGCTATCATAAAAAAAATAAAAATGTTTTTACCAGTTACAAATGTATTTTTTTGGTCTTTTAAACCTCGTGGTCATGCAGAATATACCTTTTTTTTTTTTTTTTTTTTTATTGAAATGAAAATGAAAGGATCACATTTAGTTTATTATCATTAAACCTGCTGCAGAACAATGTCCAAAAACATCAATAACCACATTTGTCAGAGATAATTGTTGTGATATGAGGAAATCAAATCTTTATTAGGGCCCGAGCAGCGACCGCTGCGAGGTCCCTATTGTTTTTGTAAAAATTATTATTATTATTATTATTATTATTATTATTATTATTATTATTAGGGCCCGAGCAGCGACCGCTGCGAGGTCCCTATTGTTTTTGTAAAAATTATTATTATTATTATTATTATTATTATTATTATTATTATTATTCTTCTTCTTTATTCTCCGCAAACAATCGCGATTTTGGGTACCTAAATATTCACGAAAACTCACCAAACTTTGCACACTCCTCAGGTCCGGCGAAAAATTTGATATTATGAAGTCGTTATAACAACGCGACTCTATAGCGCCCCCTAGAGTAGAAAAATACAAACCAAGCCCGACACGTTTGAGCTAGAGCAACGAAAATTGGCAGGCACGTGTAGCACCCCGAGACGCACAAAAAAGTCTATTGGGACCATGTAGCTAAAATGTACAGGAAGTGAGCTATGAATTTTTTAATGTCCAATTTTGGCCTATTTTGGCACATTCACTGTGGTCATGCTTTTTCCCCCTTTGCAAACATTTTTCATCCAATTGACTTCAAACTTGGCATTTATCATCTCAAGACCTAAGAGAACAGCTGGGCAAAACATCTTGCCTTTTCGAAATACTATACGACGGGGGCGGAGCATCAAATATTGCCTTTAAAATTTCATTTGTCCAGAAAGAGCAAATGCTTAATAACTCCCATGTTCAAGCTCCAAAAAATCTCAAACTTCTCAGGCAACGTAATAGTCACAGCCTGAAAACATCTATATGACAAAATTCAGTTATACATATAGCGCCACCTAGTGGTTACAATAAATGTCATACTTTACATTTTTAGCTACTGTGCTGAGCTTGTTGAAGGGATCCATGTGAAAATTGGTCAGAAAAGCCTTAAGATGTTGATCATGCCCCACACCGAATATTGTAACTTTTCGTCAAAGGGCGTGGCCGCTACGGTGACGCAAAATCTGAAGATTTTTCGTGAAAATAAAAGCTGCATTAACTTGACCGAGATCATCCTATCTTCTCAAAATTTCACACATTTGATGAGAGTCCAGCTCTAAAGACATCTACTAACTTACATTTCATCTAACTGATAGCGCCACCTAGTGGCAATTTTTTTTCTTACGAATTTTCTTCTACGTTTTTCTCCAAACACGTTAACTGGACCTACCTCATATTTGCTCAGAGGAGGGTTTCGGCCTTCATGATGTCACAACACGAAGTTTGTGAGTTTTCGCGAATTGCTGTAGGCGTGGCTAAGCGCTGTTCGCCAAGAAAACAACGCCAGTTTTGAGGGTCTAAACATGCACAGAAACTCCTGAAACTTGGCACACACATCTGGCCTGGTAAAATGAGCAATATTTTATTGTTGATTGTGCTATTTTTACAAAAATGACTCAATAGCGCCCCCTTGAAATTTTTAACGAAGCAGCCCCGGTTGTACGTTTAAGCAAGAACGCCGAATATTTTTAAGTGTATGAGGGAGCCCAAGACCTACAAAAAAGTCTCTTGTACCCATATGCTAAAATGAACAGGAAGTGAGCTACGAATTTTTGAATGTCCCATTTTTGACGATTTTTGCACATTCACAGGGGGCAGACTTTTGCCCACTTCTCCTACACGTTTCATCCGACTGAGTTAAGACTTGGCCTGGACCATGTCAAGACCTGAGCCAACGACAGGGGGAAAAATTTTGACTTTTCGAAATACTATATGATGAGGGCGGGGCATCAAAATTTGTGTTTCACAATGAAAAAGGATATGCTTGATAACTCCCCGGTACATGCTCCAAAAAATCCCAAACTTGACATGTATGTTTATCGTCAAGGCCTGAAGTTATCTCTATGACAACATTCAGTTATATATGCAGCGCCACCTAGCCCTTGAGGCATGAAAAAAAAATACCCCACATACGGTATTTTGTACAAAAAATGTACACTCATTCTAAGTGTGATAACTAAGTCATTTATGAATATTTTTTTAGTTTCCACCACTCAAAATGTTCACTGGCATCAGACTTATCCAAACATATATATATTTTTATTTATTTTTGATAGCCTCTATGGACATTAAAAGCAATATCGTGAATGAAGGATATGCTTAATAACTCCACGGTACATGCTCCAAAAAAAAATCCCACACTTGACATGTATGCTTATAATCAAGGCCTGAAGGTATCTCTATGACAACATTCAGTTATAAATACAGCGCCACCTAGCCCTTGAGGCTTATATAAAAAAAAATAAAAATACATCCCACATACGGTATTTTGTACAAAAAATGTACACTCATTCTAAGTGTGATAACTAAGTCATTTATGAATATTCTTTTAGTTTCCACCACTCAAATTGTTCACTGGCTTCACACAATTCCAAACGTATGTACGTTTCCATTTTGTTTTATTCATTTTTGATTGCCCCTTTGGACAATAAAAGTAACATTGTGCAATGAGTACAACGAGCGATGATGTGTATATACACTTTTACAAAAAAATACCAATCAGGGCAACTCATTGCCTAAAAATAAAAAAGGACGCTGATTTTTGCAGGTCTTAACAATCACCAAAACCCGTTGAGCTTGACACACACACTGGCAAAAAAATATTCTACATGTAAACGTTTATTATGCCATTTTCAAAGAAATTTTGCTTCCAATATGCCAGTACCCCAACGTGCCAGTACCCCAATGTGCAAGTACCCCAACGTGCAAGGACCCCAACGTGGCCCGGGCTGCGAGGGCCCTTTATAGCTGCTCGCAGCTCTAGTTAGGGCCCGAGCAGCTACCGCTGCGAGGTCCCTATTGTTTTTCGATCGGATTATTATTATTATTATTATTATTCTTCTTCTTCTTCTTCTTCTTCTTCTTCTCCGTAAACGATCGCGATTTTGGGTACCTAAACATTCACGAAAACTCACCGAACTTTGCACACTCCTCAGGCCCGGCGAAAAATTTGATATTATGAAGTCGTCATAACAACGCGACTCTATAGCGCCCCCTAGCGTAGAAAAATAAAAACCAAGCCTGGCACGTTTGAGCTAGAGCAACGAAAATTGGCAGGCACGTGTAGCACCCCGAGACGCACAAAAAAGTCTATTGGGACCATGTAGCTAAAATGTACAGGAAATGAGCTATGAATTTTTTTATGTCCAATTTTGGCCTATTTTGGCACATTCACTGTGGTCATGCTTTTTCCCCCTCTGCAAACATTTTTCATCCAATTCACATCAAACTTGGCATTTATCATCTCAAGACCTGAGAGAACAACTGGGCAAAAAGTCTTGCCTTTTCGAAATACTATATGATGGGGGCGGGGCATCAAATATTGTCTTTAAAATTTCATTTGTCCAGAAAGAGCAAATGCTTAATAACTCCCATGTTCAAGCTCCAAAAAATCTCAAACTTCTCAGGCAACGTAATAGTCACGGCCTGAAAACATCTATATGATAAAATTCAGTTATACATATAGCGCCACCTAGTGGTGACAATAAATGTCATACTTTACGTTTTTAGCTACTGCGCTGAGCCCGTTGAAGGGATCCAGTTGAAAGTTGGTCAGAAAAGCCTTAAGATGTTGATCATGCCCCACACCGAATATTGTAACTTTTCGCCAAAGGGCGTGGCCGCTACGGTGCCGCAAAGTCTGAAGATTTTTCGTGACAATAAAAGCTGCATGAACTTGACCGAGATGATCCTATCTTCTCAAAATTTCACACATTTGATGAGAGTCCAGCCCTAAAGACATCTACGAACTTATATTTCATCTTACTGATAGCGCCACCTAGTGGCAATTTTTTTTCTTACGAATTTTCTTGTACATTTTTTCTCCAAACACGTTACCTGGACCAACCTCATATTTGCTCAGATGAGGGTTTCGGCCTTCATGATGTCACAACACGAAGTTTGTGAGTTTTCGCGAATCGCTGTGGGCGTGGCTAAGCACTGTTCGCCAAGAAAACAACGCCAGTTTTGAGGGTCTAAACATGCGCAGAAACTCATGAAACTTGGCACACACATCTGGCCTGGTAAAATGAACAATATTTTATTGTTGATTGTGCTATTTTTAAAAAAATGACTCAATAGCGCCCCCTCGAAATTTTTAACGAAGCAGCCCCGGTTGTACGTTTAAGCAAGAACGACGAATATTTTTAGGTGTATGAGGGAGCCCAAGACCTACAAAAAAGTCTCTTGTACCCATATGCTAAAATGAACAGGAAGTGAGCTACGAATTTTTGAATGTCCCATTTTTGACGATTTTTGCACATTTTCAGGGGGCATACTTTTGCCCACTTCTCCTACACGTTTTATCCGACTGACTTATGACTTGACCTGGACCATGCCAAGACCTGAGCCAACAACAGACGGAAAAATCTTGACTTTCGGAAATACTATATGGTGAGGGCGGGGCATCAAAATTTGTGTTTCGCACTGAAAAAGGATATGCTTAATAACTCCCCGGTACATGCTCCAAAAAATCCCAAACTTGACATGTATGTTTATCGTCAAGGCCTGAAGGTATCTCTATGACAACATTCAGTTATATATGCAGCGCCACCTAGCCCTTGAGGCATGAAAAAAAAATACCCCACATACGGTATTTTGTACAAAAAATGTACACTCATTCTAAGTGTGATAACTAAGTCATTTATGAATATTTTTTTAGTTTCCACCACTCAAAATGTTCACTGGCATCAGACTTATCCAAACATATATATATTTTTATTTATTTTTGATAGCCTCTATGGACATTAAAAGCAATATCGTGAATGAAGGATATGCTTAATAACTCCACGGTACATGCTACAAAAAAAAATCCCACACTTGACATGTATGCTTATAATCAAGGCCTGAAGGTATCTCTATGACAACATTCAGTTATAAATACAGCGCCACCTAGCCCTTGAGGCTTATATAAAAATAAAAAAAAATACCCCACAAACGGTATTTTGTACAAAAAATGTACACTCATTCTAAGTGTGATAACTAAGTCATTTATGAATATTCTTTTAGTTTCCACCACTCAAATTGTTCACTGGCTTCACACCGATCCAAACGTATGTACGTTTCCATTTTGTTTTATTCATTTTTGATTGCCCCTTTGGACAATAAAAGTAACATTGTGCAATGAGTACAACGAGCGATGATGTGTATATACACTTTTACAAAAAAATACCAATCAGGGCAACTCATTGCCTAAAAATAAAAAAGGACGCTGATTTTTGCAGGTCTTAACAATCACCAAAACCCGTTGAGCTTGACACACACACTGGCAAAAAAAAATTCTACATGTAAACGTTTATTATGCCATTTTCAAAGAAATTTTGCTTCCAATATGCCAGTACCCCAACGTGCCAGTACCCCAACGTGCAAGTACCCCAACGTGCAAGGACCCCAACGTGGCCCGGGCTGCGAGGGCCCTTTATAGCTGCTCGCAGCTCTAGTTATTATTATTCTTCTTCTTCTTTATTCTCCGCAAACGATCGCGATTTTGGGTACCTAAACATTCACGAAAACTCACCGAACTTTGCACACTCCTCAGGCCCGGCGAAAAATTTGATATTATTAAGTCGTCATAACAATGCGACTCGATAGCGCCCCCTAGCGTAGAAAAATGAAAACCAAGCCCGGCATGTTTGAGCGAGAGCAACAAAAATTGGCAGGCACGTGTAGCACCCCGAGACGCACAAAAAAGTCTATTGGGACCATGTAGCTAAAATGTACAGGAAGTGAGCTATGAATTTTTTAATGTCCAATTTTGGCCTATTTTGGCACATTCACTGTGGTCATGCTTTTTCCCCCTTTGCAAACATTTTTCATCCAATTGACTTCAAACTTGGCATTTATCATCTCAAGACTTAAGAGAAAAACTAGGCAAAAAATCTTGCGTTTTCGAAATACTATATGACGGGGGCGGGGCATCAAATATTGCCTTTAAAATTTCATTTGTCCAGAAAGAGCAAATGCTGAATAACTCCCATGTACAAGCTCCAAAAAATCTCAAACTTCTCAGGCAACGTAATAGTCACGGCCTGAAAACACCTATATGAAAAAATTCAGTTATACATAT
Source organism: Festucalex cinctus (assembly GCF_051991245.1). Taxonomy (NCBI): domain Eukaryota; kingdom Metazoa; phylum Chordata; class Actinopteri; order Syngnathiformes; family Syngnathidae; genus Festucalex; species Festucalex cinctus. Next base: position 42,938,233 of record NC_135411.1, read on the forward strand.
AGCGCCACCTAGTGGTTACAATAAATGTCATACTTTACGTTTTTAGCTACTGTGCTGAGCTCGTTGAAGGGATCCAGTTGAAAAATGGTCAGAAAAGCCTTAAGATGTTGATGATGCCCCACACCGAATATTGTAACTTTTCGCCAAAGGGCGTGGCCGCTACGGTGACGCAAAGTCTGAAGATTTTTCGTGACAATAAAAGCTGCATGAACTTGACCGAGATGATCCTATCTTCTCAAAATTTCACACATTTGATGAGAGTCCAGCCCTAAAGACATCTACGAACTTATATTTCATCTAACTGATAGCGCCACCTAGTGGCAATTTTTTTTCTTACGAATTTTCTTGTACATTTTTCTCCAAACACGTTAACTGGACCAACCTCATATTTGCTCAGATGGGGGTTTCGGCCTTCATGATGTCACAACACGAAGTTTGTGAGTTTTCGCGAATCGCTGTGGGCGTGGCTAAGCACTGTTCGCCAAGAAAACAACGCTAGTTTTGATGGTCTAAACATGCGCAGAAACTCATGAAACTTGGCACACACATCTGGCCTGGCAAAATGAGCAATATTTTATCATGTATTGTCCTATTTTTACAAAAATGACTCAATAGCGCCCCCTAGAAATTTTTAACGAAGCAGCCCCGATTGTACGTTTAAGCAAGATCTACGAAAATTTTTAGGTGTATGAGGGAGTCCAAGACCTACAAAAAAGTCTCTTGGACCCATGTGCTAAAATGAACAGGAAGTGAGCTATGAATTTTTGAATGTCCCATTTTTGACGATTTTTGCACATTTTCAGGGGGCATACTTTTGCCCACTTCTCCTACACATTTCATCCGACTGACTTTAGACTTGACCTGGACCATGTCAAGACCTGAGCCAACTACAGGCAGAAAAATCTTGACTTTTGGAAATACTATATGATGAGGGCGGGGCATCAAATTTTGTGTTTCGCACTGAAAAAGGATATGCTTAATAACTCCCCGGTACATGCTCCAAAAAATCCCAAACTTGACATGTATGTTTATAGTCAAAGCCTGAAGGTATCTCTATGACAAAATTCAGTTATATATGCAGCGCCACCTAGCCCTTCAGGCGTGAAAAAAAAATACCCCACATACGGTATTTTGTACAAAAAATGTCAACTCATTCTAAGTGTGATAACTCCCATGTTCAAGCTCCAAAAAATCTCAAACTTCTCAGGCAACGTAATAGTCACGGCCTGAAAGCATCTATATGATAAAATTCAGTTATACATATAGCGCCACCTAGTGGTAACAATAAATGTCATACTTTACGTTTTTAGCTACTGTGCCGAGCTCGTTGAAGGGATCCAGTTGAAAATTGGTCAGAATAGCCTTAAGATGTTGATCATGCCCCACACCGAATATTGTAACTTTTCGCCAAAGGGCGTGGCCGCTACGGTGACGCAAAGTCCGAAAATTTTTCGTGACAATAAAACTGCATGAACTTGACCGAGATGATCCTATCTTCTCAAAATTTCACACATTTGATGAGAGTCCAGCCCTTAAGACATCTACGAACTTATATTTCATCTTACTGATAGCGCCACCTAGTGGCAATTTTTTTTCTTACGAATTTTCTTGTACATTTTTCTCCAAACACGTTAACTGGACCAACCTCATATTTGCTCAGATGAGGGTTTCGGCCTTCATGATGTCACAACACGAAGTTTGTGAGTTTTCGCGAATCGCTGTGGGCGTGGCTAAGCACTGTTCGCCAAGAAAACAACGCCAGTTTTGAGGGTCTAAACATGCGCAGAAACTCATGAAATTTGGCACACACATCTGGCCTGGTAAAATGAACAATATTTTATTGTTGATTGTACTATTTTTACAAAAATGACTCAATAGCGCCCCCTAGAAATTTTTAACGAAGCAGCCCCGATTCTACGTTTAAGCAAGATCTACGAAAATGTTTACGTGTATGAGGGAGCCAAAGACCTACAAAAAAGTCTCTTGGACCCATATGCTAAAATGAACAGGAAGTGAGCTACGAATTTTTGAATGTCCCATTTTTGACGATTTTTGCACATTCACAGGGGGCAGACTTTTGCCCACTTCTCCTACACGTTTCATCCGACTGAGTTAAGACTTGGCCTGGACCATGTCAAGACCTGAGCCAACGACAGGGGGAAAATTTTTGACTTTTCAAAATACTATATGATGAGGGCGGGGCATCAAAATTTGTGTTTCGCACTGAAAAAGGATATGCTTAATAACTCCCCGATACATGCTCCAAAAAATCCCAAACTTGACATGTATGTTTATCGTCAAGGCCTGAAGGTATCTCTATGACAACATTCAGTTATATATGCAGCGCCACCTCGCCCTTGAGGCAAAACAAAAAAATACCCCACATACGGTATTTTGTACAAAAAATGTAAACTCATTCTAAGTGTGATAACTAAGTCATTTATGAATATTCTTTTACTTTCCACCACTCAAAATGTTCACTGGCATTAGACTTATCCAAACATGTACTTTTTTATTTATTTTTGATAGCCTCTATGGACATTAAAAGCAATATCGTGAATGAAGGATATGCTTAATAACTCCACGGTACATGCTCCAAAAAAATCCCACACTTGACATGTATGTTTAGAGTCAAGGCTTGAAGGTATCCCTATGACAACATTCCATTATATATACAGCGCCACCTAGCCCTAGAGGCATAAAAAAAAATACACCAACTTAACGGTATTTTTACAAAAAAAAAAAAAATCCACATGTCAAGGTTTATCATGCCATTTTCAAAGAAATTCTGCTTCCAATGTGCCGTACCTAAACTTGCCAGTACCCCAACGTGCCAGTACCCCAACGTGCAAGTACCCCAACGTGCAAGTACCCCAACGTGGCCCGGGCTGCGAGGGCCCTTTATAGCTGCTCGCAGCTCTAGTTACTCTTGTTACACAACTGTGAGAGTTCGGTCTAAACTTTGGATAAGATTGTGTTTGTAAAATGTACTATAGTACATTTTATGACCAGACTATGTATAGTCTGGTTTTTGGTGTGCATGTGTGAAAGGTGGTATGAGAGATTTCACATGTATACTTTATCAAGTGAGAAGACAGATTTCCTGTAACTGTTGCACTTTTCTTCAATGTTTCCTATGACTGAAACTGATGATATCCAACCTGAAATACAAATAGCAGTAGTCAAGTGAGCTCAGGACCTGCATTTATGTTATTGACACGATTTGATTGCTGCACACCAATGTAAGAGGTGTATGTCTGAGTCATACAATATCCCAAATCATTTAAATGTTGCTCTGTTGTCTTCAAATTTCCATTTTTTTTTCTCAAATAAATGCTGACTGGTCAACATTTTTTCGTGACGTTGCACATGCACACACCCGACACCAAGTGTATGTGCACATTACATCTGTTTGCACGTCCCCTGTGGGTGCCGACCTCCCTACCTTCACAGTCTTGATTTGCAGCCACAGATTCAAAGTGCTTCTTTGTGGTCGCTGTCCTGTATGCCTTCCATGGAAAGCAGCTTTGGTAAGTAAAATGAAAAAGTGTGAATTTGCAGAAATAGTCAAACCAGGTTCTTATTCAAATGTAAATTGCCGTCTTTATGCCATATGCAATCATAATCTTGAATCAAATGCTAGTAATCTACTTATAACTTAAAGGCAAATAATACTGTTTTAAATTATGTCAATTTGTGTGTGTCTGCATAAATATAGGCTATCAATTCCTTGATATTGTGTGCATGTATCTTTAGAGGATATGAGAAGGACATATACTGATATTGAGCAACACCGTTTGAGGCAAATGGCAAATCAGCACCGTCTTCAAATAATGTTTCTTATTGACTGCATGGTATTTCCTCGTAATACTGTAAAACGATCAATCTTGCAACTGTTTCATTTATGGATCAGTTCCATAGGAAATGTGACTACTGACTACTTTTTACTTATCGGTACTTTTTATGATTGAATTTTCACCAATTCAGTATGCTGTTGTCTGTGTTGGAAATACCATCCAAATTTTTATTCCGATATGAGATGAGCAAATGTGCTTATGATATAATTAATCAAATCTTAATTGACTACTGAAATCACACACAAAAAAAGCTCAGCTTCATTGTGTTCCAACGCAATAAAAGTGTAAAATAAAACAATGTGGCAGTGACAAAGTTGTCTTATTTTTTTTAGGATTCTTCAATTCCTTCAATATAATAAAGCAATTATATTAAAAACAAATGATTGTCATTTTGTTTATGTGCAAATAGATTGTCAGATACCCTATCATCTGGTTTTCACAAATCTTACATTTCAGGTTGGTTCTTGTGCTACTGGGAATGACAATATAGGCCAGGTTTGCTGTAAATAAATTCAATAACGCCTCCTGGGATTTTGATCTGTAACATTGCTTTTTACTACTTTTATTAAAACTCCCGAGAATGAGTCATTTTGGGGAACAATAGTATTGCACACCACACCAGATGGTGGAGTCGGAATGATTTTCTGCAAAAGTCAGCAGTTTCTGTTCTCACTTTTGAGTGAGTAATAATAGTATTAAGTCATAACACACTCTCCTCACAACATGCTGGATTGTTTAGAAAGCAAGACCAATATTGAAATATTGAGAATTTGTCCTAATATAAGTTTTTATCCCTGGTTTCAGTTACAAATTGCTTTAGTAATTTGAAATTGTTCGTACCTGTGGTCTAACCATTTTCTGCATTATATGGCTTGGCATTCAGTTTTAACAATTAAGACACATTTGATTAAGTCCAATTAGCAAATTGTTAAACTAATGCATATTGCAAATATCTCTGTGCCTCAGAACAACCGCCAACGATGGACACGTTCGAAGATCAATATGCCCTCCTCTTGGAACTTCTCAACACGAATGAGACGTATGACCCAAGCTATGTGGTCAGTGAAACTGTCAAACTCTGCATGAAATCAAATGTCAATAATTTTGGCTCGCAATTCAACCCAGCCTTCTGCTATGTCAATTTCCTCCTGAGTTACATTGGTAATGGCCTCGTCCTATACATCATCTACAAGTATGAGAAGCTCAACACGGTGACCAACATTTTCCTGCTCAATCTGGTCCTCTCCAACATCCTGTTTGCCACCAGTCTCCCATTTTGGGCGACATATCATTTGTCTGAGTGGATTTTTGGTAATGTTTTGTGTAAGTTGGTCAGCAGCGCCTACTTCATTGGCTTCTACAGCTCCATTCTTTTCCTCACGCTCATGACCTTCGACCGATACCTTGCAGTGGTCCATGCTGTGGCTGCTGCTAAGAGCAGAAAGAGAAGCTATGCTTTCATTTCCTCTGCGGTGGTTTGGTGCATCAGTATTATAGCCAGCGTGAAAGAGCTGGTTTTTCAGAACGTGTGGAAAAGTCCTTTCAATGGGCTGGTGTGTGAGGAGTCAGGATACCCTGAAAGCACCATGGCATTCTGGCGTCTGGTCACTTATTATCAACAGTTTCTGGTATTCTTCCTCCTCCCTCTTCTCATGGTCGTCTACTGCTACGTCAGCATCACCGTCCGCATCCTATCCACCCGAATGAAGGAGAAATGTCGTGCCATCAAGCTCATATTTATCATCGTCTTCACCTTCTTCCTCTGTTGGACCCCCTACAACGTCGTCATCCTCCTTCGAGCCATACAGAGCTCCAGTCCGGATGTGGAGTGCGCTGACTCAGACAGGCTGGACTACGCATTGTTTGTGACCCGCAATGTAGCCTACCTTTACTGCTGTATTAGTCCAGTCTTTTACACATTTGTGGGTAAAAAGTTCCAGAGCCACTTTAAAAGGCTGCTAGCAAAGAAAATCCCATGTCTGAGGAGACACTTAAGTCTCAGCAGCCAGAGCACACGGAGCACGTCACAGAAGACGCCACATTCTGATTATGAGTACTAGACTGAGCCACACAAGTACGTGATGTAAATATACATTTGATGGAAAACAACGATAATGAACAGTCAAGAAAAACGTAGTGAAAATTGCCGTTGTAGTTTCTTAAGTAGTACTTCCATTTATTTTTTTTAATGGTTTGTCTATGCTTTTTTTTTCTTTTTTTTTTAACATTATTAATCGTTTAATTGTTTTATGTTGGTCTCATTTGAAAGGATGTTGACTTGAATATTACCTGGCTGAACAATCACATTTATGCATGTATACACGCACATTATTGGAGGAAAATTACTTGCTGGATTTTTATTTTTTATGTCTTGTATATAGTTTTGGAGACTCTCTCCTGGCCTCCGATGAAATGTAAATGCATACTGAGGTAGTAGTAGTACACATTGCATATGTCCATCACGTTATCAGAACATTCAATTTCTCTGTTGTGATGCATGCACCCCAAAAATATCACCATTGAATTGCTTTCTGTTTCCTCCCATCTTTGTGTGGTTCTTCTCTGAGTTCACAATCCAAAAACATGCACAGGCCTATGGGTTTGTTGAAAACTCTAAATTGTTCTTAGGTGTGAATGTACTGTCTGTGCCCTGTTATTGGCTGGCTACCAGTCCAAGGAGTACCCTCTCAACCCATGTCAATAATCTACAAGGGCCGAAGTGAGTTAAAAGTTGACATTTCCCCATTTCTCCATATGCATTCACTCAGATCACCCATCCACATACAGCAAGGTTAAGTTAACTGTTATTTCCTCCACATCAGGGTTCACCAACATTGCAGGTTTTGTCTCAATTTTGCTCCTTCTGGACCAAAACAGCATTGAATTTTGCCTAAATGTTGAATTGTCCCTGATCCAGATAGACTACTGAACCCTAATTTGCTCCCTGAGGACCTGGCATTGCCTTGCATGTCAACAGCCAGCCATTGGAAATGAGTGAATCTGTATTTCATCCTCACCTCCAGTGGTGTGCGATCAGCACTGACTTACCCCTGACAGCATTCCGTGACACAAGTTCTGGTCCAGTTTTGGTCAAGAGGAAAGTAGGCCGGCAAGTTGGCTGGGATCATGGAAATAAAGCGTTTTTCTTCTAAAAACAATTTGAGTTCAAAAGAGTGATACATTTGCATCACAATACTCCTTTCTGAAAAAAGTCAGGCGCCATTACCACCAGGCACTACTTTTCTTTTCGTTCGTATTACTGCGCGGCGTGCTGCATACAGCTGATAGACGCGCTGCATAGGGGCGCCTTCCGCCCTAATTATAGCTTTGAAAAGACAACTTGTAGATTAGTGCGCCTCTACCAGCTGTATGCAGGGCACCGCGCAGTTATACGAACGAACAGAAAAATAGTGCCCGGCGGTAATGGAGTCTGATTTTTTTTCTAGGGCGAAGTTTGGTGATGCAAATGTATGACCCTTTTGAACACAAATTGTTTTTAGAAGAAAACGCTTTATTTCTGTGATCCCAGCCAACTTGCCGGCCTACTTTCCTCTCGACCAAAACTGGACCAGAACTTGTCGCAAGATAAATTCTCGCGGTATTTGTGAGTTGACAAACTCCGGAGAATACATCTTGTACCGAGCCCGTTGATTTACACCGATCCGAAGCAATCCCAGAGCGATACTGTGTTTGGGGCAGGACACGCAACTGTGACGCAACCAGGAAGCCAGCGCCGACGCACGGGAACTCCCCCTTGAACTTGGAAATTCCACTTGCGAAGTTGGGGGGAAGGACCCCGACTTCCCCGTCCGACGGACTACAAGTGACGTCACTCTACAATGGCGACCACAGATCGTATCTCCAGTATGAAACTAGATAGCTTTCTTCATTCATGAATATTCGACATAACTTCACCTAACACAAGGTACGTGACAGTATGCCGCTACTCCCTGAATAAAATTATACTGTGAATTATTTAACTGTATGCCATGCTTATAAAATAAGTTTAAAACCATAAATGAAACAAAATTGCGAAAATATAAGTTTGCTGGAGGTCAAAATGAGTTTTGAGAACCAAAATAAAAACAGTTTATCACTATCCGCCATTTTGGTTGTTTACTTTCACCTCGAACACTTTGGGGAAAAGCCAACTCGGATATATTCGACTTCCGACCATCCTCGAATGCAGCATAACAAACAAACCTAACATGGACGAATGGACGCTACAATTAATTCTGTTCTTGCAGAACTCACCGTTTTCTTGTTGAATATTGAACAGCGAGAGGTGCTTTACATTTCTAGCTGGTAAGATTTTCGTGTGTTTCCCCCCTTTGACAAGAATAAAGATGAAATTTTCACCCGTGGCCGTGATTGGTTAAAACAAACGTGTACAATGCCGCATCGTCCAATCAGCTCGAATTATTGTACAGAATGTTCCGCCTTTCCCGAGCAAATTTCCGTGAAGGGGTACCAGATGGATGTTGCGGAGAACTCCCTTAAGTGAAGCGCAATAGCAATCTGGCTATTGCCAGGTTACCAATTCTGATCTCTGAGTCAAATCTTGAGCACGCCAAGTTTCATGTCATTCCGTGTGGGGGTGGGGCGGTGGCTGCTCCTAATGTGGGCTAAAGCGTGCTTAGCACACATGTAGCTTAGCCTAGCAGAGTACAAGTCACCCGGATGTTTACTGTCCACTTCAACTCGCCGGTGGCTCGATCGGCCAGTTTCATCCAGCTTTCGGTTGGAAACACATCTTTGGCGAGTCCTCCGTGGCTGTACTGCTTTTGAAGAAGTGCTTCTTTATTGTAAGGGGTAATTCCACCTTTGATGTCCGCCGTGGGACGTGAAAATTCCTCATGAGTTCTTTGTTGTCACTGACAGCCATGTCATTCAATCTGTAGTTTACGCACGCGATACATCACGATGATCCCGTGACTGTCCAAAATGGGCAATACAGTACTTAACGAAAAAATATTAATAAAAAGTGCTATAAATTCATAATCGCTCAACATAAATTGACAATTTTAACAGGGAAGAATTGAAATTAACCATTTCACAGAATAGCTGGTTAGTTTTTCACAAGTCTTGTGTTCCTTTAACCTCCCACAGGTCTGCACAGAGGTGTTATGTTATGTTATGTCAAAAGTATCTATAAACTTGTTGAGTCATAGTCATGCAGAATAAGTTTGAAAGCACAAATATACATTTCTTTGTTAAAAATCTGATGAAAGTGAAGGTAAACATCAAATGTTTATTATCACGAAACCTTTCACACATCAGAAAATCATCACATCCCATCTGTGAGGGAACATCATTGTAGTTGCAATATAAGGGAATCATATTTTTATCACTCTTGTCTCACCACAACTGTGAAAGTTTTGCCAACAGTTCAGGTTAGATTATTCTGTTTTGAAAGAGTTGTAAGATTTAATCAGCTTCCTGCTGTGCCTGTGTGAAAGGTTGTATGAGTTATTGACACATACTTTATCAAGTGAGAAGACTCATTTCCTGTAACTGATACACTTTTCTTAAATAAACAACATATATGATAGGTCTGTATGTAAAATGATGTCAGCACTAAAATTCACCCACCTGAAAAACACAGTAGAGGTTTCAGTTATTTTTATTTTTTTTAACGTGACTACATTTCACACATTTTGTGCAATCCACTTTTTGGGTGTGGCCTGCCTTTCCCTCCATCTCACCCTGTCGACGTCATTGATGGAAGGAGGCAAGCGTCGCAATGTTTCCTGGCTTGTTTTGTCACTTTCTATTGAAACCTAGTGTATGAAAACAATGACCAGTCATCACCAAAACATGCATATTATACACATTCCTACCCTTGTCCAATTTAACCTGTGAAAATATAATCAGCACACAACGAAACAGACAAGGTTTTTCGGAAAAAAATACTGGTCAGACATGGGGCTCCGTGACCCGGCTGTCACTCCCTCAGGTTGCCCTGTCGAAAACTTGACCTTTGAAAAATCCTGCATACCCGCGCCGTGCTAGTGAGGTCCAGAAAATGTACGTGTGGAAGGACTTTGAAAAATTCGGACCAGCAGAGCTCCAGCGAGGTGGCCAGCCTTCCAGCCGAGTGTGGCTGTTTTCGACGCGTCATTTTCGGTCGAGCGGTTCAGTCTACGCCCTTGAGATGGGCGTGAGGGAGAAGGTAAGTCACGCTAACCCTTTAGATTGAAATTGAATATATGACCTGTGAATAATTCAGGTTAAACGTAACCCCGACTGTAATGACAAGTTTGTTCCATATGATTTATTTGGTTATTACATGTACAGCGAACATGTACAATTGATTGGGGCCCATATGGGCACCATTTGGTCTAGTTGGGCTTTGGCTGGGCATGCATGGGCATAGAGTGGGCTTTGTTGTTGTTGCTCCCCATTTGGGCAATAGATGGGTGAAATTAAGTATGGGCAATAAGTGGGCTCTGGATGGGCTGCACTCAAGAATATTCAAATTTTGTACAATAACAGCATGTACGATAGAGCTTACTACCTATTCTATATTTCTTTACAGCATGATTTTATTTTTGAAAAAAAATCTATATAATATTTCAACTTAAAATTGGCACCTTCTTTAAAAATTTTCCCCAGATTTTTCAGGAAACAAAATTAAACCATCATCAAAAGGAGATGTACGAGATGATTTAGGGGGGGTTGAAAAAAAAAAAGACTGGCAATTATTTTAAGAGGGTGATGATATGTATTATTTGAACTATTAATGGTCCATTCCATACAAGTTTGATAGCACAAGATTAATATTCAAACCTAGAAGAAAGTAATGCACAGCATTCCGAAAAAGATATGGGAAACGTACATGTAACAAAACTAATGGAGTGACGGTCATGTAAGAACTTGCTTCGAGCCCCAAAAGAGATCATGACGTCCCAAAATGGCCGTTAGTGCAGCCATTTTGGCATGATAGAAAACGCATCTGCCACTTTGAGTAAACGGCAAACGCCACACTGCTAACTTCAATGGTATTTTGAGCACACTTAAAGGGGAAATAAATCTGGATTGTACAAACTTGTCAAGCCTTTGTATAATCAGATTTAAAAGCGCTCATCAGCAAGAGAGGAGCTAATTCCACATAGCAGCATCGCAGAGTTGAGAAAAAAAAGCACTCTGACACTTCATCGGCAATCCTAAACATGTCCACCTCACGCATGTATATTAGGGCTGGGAATCTTTGACTGTCTCACGATTCTATTCGAATACGTTTTTTGGGTCTACGATTCGATTCAAAATTGATTTCTGAATCTCGATTCAAACAATTTTCGCTTCAAAATTATTTGATTGACAAATGATTTCTACTTCTATTTACAGATATGCACAACATTAGTTAGAGTAGTTATTGATGATGAATTATGTTGGAAGCCACACATAGAAAATGTTAAAAGGAAAATGTCAAAGATCATAGGGATACTCTATAAAACTAAGGATGTCTTAAACATCCATCCATCCATCTTCTTCCGCTTGTCCAAAGGTGGGTCGTGGGGGCAGCAGCTTTTGGAGGGAAACCCAGATTTCCCTCTCCCCAGCCACTTCAACCAGCTCCTCCGGCGGGATCCCATGGCATTCCCAGGCCAGCCAAGAGACATAGTCTCTCCAGCGTGTCCTGGGTCGTCCCCGGGGCCTCCCGCCGGTGGAACATGCCCGGAACACCTCCCCAGGGAGGCGTCCAGGAGGCATCCGAACCAGATGCCCGAGCCACCTCAGCGGCTCCTCTCAACATGGAGGAGCAGCGGCTCGACTTTGAGTCCCTCCCGGATGATCGAGCTTCTCAAGGAAGAGCCTGGACACCCTGCGGAGGAAACTCATTTTGGGCGCTTGTATCCGGGATCTTGTTCTTTCGGTCACTACCCACAGCTCGTGACCATAGGTGAGGGTTGGAACGTAGATCGACCCGTAAATCGAGAGCTTCGCCTTTTGGCTCAGCTCTTTCTTCACCACAACGGACCGATACAGAGTCCGCATCACTGCAGACTTTGCACCAATCCGCCTGTCGATCTCCCGCTCCATCCTACCCTCACTCGTGAACAAGACCCCAAAACACTTGAACTCCTCCACTTGGGGCAGGATCTCATCCCCGGCCCGGAGAGGACACGCCACCCTTTTCCGACTGAGGTGGTCTCGGATTTGGAAGTGCTTATCCTCATCCCAACCGCTTCACACTCTTTACAGATTTCTCCAAACTATAATTTTTCCTGATTTAAAAAACAAAAACAAAATATAATAAGAGTTTATGGGTGAAAACTGGGCCATCTAATGAGCTGACTAAATGTGCCTTTAAATCTTTATGTCATGGTTCGGTTCTCAGCCTGTTGTGCTTTTTTGTGTGTGTGTTCCAGTGCCAACAACGAGGGGGGCGTTCCCCAGCCCCGCACATGCATCGCGTTGGCAATTAGGCCTTTAAAAGGACTCCGAGCTGCACAGCAAGCTGTCGGATTATTATTTGCTCACCTCCGTGTCCAAGTGTTCTCCGCGTTTTCCTGTTGGTAAAAGTTTTTTGAATCTGCCGTCGTCTTTAGTTTACTTGTATTCACGTGTGTGTTTCCGCGTCGCCTTTTGTTTGATATACTCGTGTTGATTGATTCCGTGTACATTTCGTGTCGTCCTTGCCGGTTGCAAGTGAGTTATGTTTTTCTTGTCCTTGCTGTTAGCAAGTGTTTTTTGTTACGTTAGTTCTCCTTGCCGTTTGCAAGCGATTTTGGTTATGTTAGTTTTCCTTGCAGTTGCAAGCGCTTTTTGTTACATTCGTGTTCCCTGCCTTTTGCAGGAGATTTGTGTTTTCCAATTCCTCCTTGCCTTTTGCAAGTGCCTTTTGTTACTTCCGTGTCCCTCGCCTGTGTGCAGGGACACCTCTGTAAATTTCGCCTACTTGCCTGCGAGCAAGCTTTTTGCAATCGGTTTATCACCAAAAATAAATCGAGATTGTTTTCCTCTTCTGAGCCTGCATTTCTGGGATCTGTTTTTCACCGACTCAGCTGAGTCGTGTCAGAATAATCCGACCATGGATCCCGCAGACTCGGAAAAGGTGAGACGGGCTTTGGCCAGCCAGGGACAACGGGTCGGGCAAACCGAGACCACCTTGATCGGTCTTCAAGAGGTGGTCGGCGGGCTAGCTCATCGTTGTGAGGAGATGTTCGGAAAACTCGAACAGCTCAGTTCCCGCGGGGTGCAGACCCCGGAACTTCCGCGTTCGGACACTGCCATGTCGGCGCTCCCGGTTACGCATAGAGAACCTGTTTTGCCCCACCCGTCACGCTACGATGGACAGCCTGGAGGTTGCGGTCAATTTTTGCATCAGTGTTCGCTCGTTTTTGACCAGCAACCGTTGACTTACGCTCGTGGTCCGTCCAAAGTAGCGTTCGTTATGAGCCTCCTGACTGGTCAAGCCGCTACCTGGGCTATGGTGGTGAGCAACGCGCGACCAGACCTTCGGTCCTCTTTTTCCAACTTTGTGGGTGAGTTTCAACGCGTGTTCGATCATCCGGTTAGGGGGAGAGAGGCCGGGGGTCGGTTGCTAGACTTAGTTCAGGGGAAGAAATCGGTCGCTGATTATTCCATCGAGTTTCGCATACTGGCCGCCGAGAGCGGGTTTGGAGACTGTGCGTTGCGGAGTGTCTTTCGTCGAGGACTTAATACACAGCTCAAGGATGAACTGGCAGTCCGCGACGACACAAGCTCGTTAGACGGTCTCATTGAACTCACGATCCGTTTGGACAATCGGATACGGGAACGGGGCCGAGAACGCGCTGTGGAGCGGCATGGAGCAGCCGCGAACGAGGACAGGTGCAGACTCTTCCTCAACGACGCCGCCGCCCGCACCCTTTCTGGACCGCCGGACAATGGAGGGGAGCCCATGCAAGTGGGTGGTGGACGTCTGCACCCAGAGGAGCGTCGTCGCCGGTGGCTCGCTGGTGCCTGCCTGTACTGCGGTCAACCGGGGCATCGAGTGGCGTCGTGCCCAGCACGACCTACCCGCAAGACGCGACCGACCGCCCGACTAGGGGGCCGGGCCGATCAGCTCCTGAAGGCCGAGCCGGAAGCTGACCTGGGTAAGCACGAACCGGGGAGAACCGAACCAAACCCACCGTCGGGGTCGTCACTTAGTGATAGACGGCTAGAATTGTCGGGGGAGCTGTCGGGATACGGGTTGAGTGTTAGGGTGAGTGCGTTGATCGATTCTGGGGCGGATGATTGCTTTGTAGACCCGTGTGTGGTGGAAGCATTAGGAAGCCCGGTAGAGACCTTAGAAAAGGTTAAAAAGGTTTTCGACCTCAACGGGCACTTATTGGCGGAGGTCCGACTGTCTACCGGTCCTCTGAACTTAAAACTCTCGGGAAATCATGAGGAAAGAAGGAGGTTTTTTATTATGCCGTCCCGTTCTGCGCCCCTAGTGTTGGGCCTTCCCTGGCTACGAACCCATAATCCGGATATAGATTGGGAGAAGCCGGCTTTGGAGAACTGGAGTCCCTTCTGCCATGCCCACTGTCTGAAGTCGGCAGGAGGGACTACATCGGTGCCAGCAAGTTTAACCCCCGAACCGGTATGCCTAGACCACGTCCCCAAGGAGTATCATGATTTACGCAAAGTCTTTAGTAAAGATCATGCACAAGCATTACCGCCCCATCGTCCGTATGATTGTGCGATTGACCTGATTCCCGGGGCACAGTTGCCGGGGTCACGGTTATATCAGGTGTCCCAGCCAGAACAGGACGCTTTACGGGAATATATTAATGAGTCGCTAGCATCTGGTCAGATACGCCCGTCCAAGTCTCCCGTAGGCGCGGGATTTTTCTTCATCGAGAAAAAAGATAAGACACTCCGCCCTTGCGTCGACTACCGGGGCCTAAATGATATCACAGTTAAGAATAAATATCCCCTTCCCTTGCTCGACTCAGCGTTCGCTCCGTTACAGTCGGCCCGAATTTTTTCTAAGTTAGACCTGAGAAGCGCCTATCATTTGGTGAGAATTCGGGAAGGGGACGAGTGGAAGACTGCATTCAAGACACCACTCGGACACTTCGAGTACTGTGTCATGCCTTTTGGGCTGACTAATGCCCCAGCCGTGTTCCAATGTTTAATTAATGACGTCCTTAGAGACATGTTGAACACTTTTTGCTTTGTGTACCTCGATGATATCCTGATCTTCTCACGCGATATTCACGAGCATAGGCAACATGTCCGCCTGGTCCTCCAGCGCCTATTAGAAAACCGGCTCTACGTGAAGGCAGAGAAGTGCGAGTTCCACGCCAAGTCTGTGCAGTTCCTGGGTTTCATTATCGAGGGAGGGCAACTGCGGGCGGATCCGGTAAAAACTCAAGCCGTGGTCGAGTGGCCGACCCCCAAAACCCGTAAACAGCTACAACGATTTTTGGGATTCGCTAATTTTTATCGTCGCTTTATCAAAGACTATAGTTTACGGGCAGCCCCCCTTACTAAACTGACGTCAAGTAAAGTACCCTTTAGGTGGTCACCTGTTGCTGAAGATGCATTTCTGAAATTGAAACAGCAGTTTGTAAACCCGCCAGTGCTCATCCACGCTAATACAGATTTGTCTTTTGTGGTCGAGGTTGACGCGTCGGATTCAGGAGTGGGGGCGGTCCTGTCCCAGCGGTCGCCAGAAGACGGGAAGCTCCATCCCTGCGCCTTCTTCTCCCGGCGACTGAGTCCAGCTGAGGCGAACTACGACGTCGGGAATAGGGAACTTCTGGCAATCGTCTTGGCTCTTCAAGAGTGGCGACACTGGCTGGAGGGCGCCAAGGAACCCTTTAGAGTGTTGACGGACCACAAAAACCTGGCATACCTTCGGTCGGCCAAGAGACTCAACTTCGCGGCAAGCACGATGGGCCTTACTGTTCACAAGGTTCAACTTTGTCGTGGACTACCGCCGGGGATCCAGGAACCAGAAGCCAGACGCCTTGTCCCGGATCCACGATGCGGCCACGCCGGAGGCAGAAACGGAACCGGTCCTACCCGCACATTGCTTTATGGGGGCAGTTCGATGGGAGGTCGAGAGACGAGTCATGGAAGCACAGGAAGGGATTGCTGTTCCGGAGGAGTGCCCGGCTGAGAAACTGTTTGTCCCTGAGCCGGTGCGGGCTGAGGTCCTCCAGTGGGGTCACACCTCACGAGTTGCTTGTCACCCGGGAATTAACCGGACTCTTGCCTTGGTCGGCCAGCGGTTTTGGTGGGCCGACATGAAAAAGGACGTTACTGAGTTCGTCAAGGCATGTACCGCTTGTGCGTGCGGGAAATCGTCCCACCAACCGCCGATGGGACTGTTAAGGCCGCTACCCATCCCGGCGCGGCCTTGGTCGCACATCTCGCTAGACTTTATCACCGGCCTCCCCCGGTCCAGGGGAAACACGGTCATCATGACAGTGGTCGACCGATTTTCAAAATTAACTCACTTTGTTGCCCTCGCCAAACTGCCATCTTCCTGGGAAACTGCACAACTCCTCGTTCGTCATGTCTTCCGTCTTCATGGCATTCCAGTGGACTTGGTGTCCGACCGTGGTCCTCAATTCATCTCCCAGGTCTGGAGGAAATTCTGCAAGCTGTTGGGCGCCACAGTCAGTCTGTCTTCCGGATATCACCCCCAGACCAACGGCCAAACGGAAAGGGCCAACCAGGACCTTGAAGCTGCTCTGCGATGTGTTTGCCTGCACAACCCGGAATCCTGGTCGTCGCACCTCTCCTGGATCGAGTACGCCTCGAACACTCTGCCGTCCTCTGCGACAGGTCTCTCACCCTTCAAGGCGGCGTACGGCTACCAGCCACCTCTGTTCCCTTCTCAAGAAGGTCCCGTCGAGCTGCCCACCATTCAACATCACCTCCGGCGGGCCCACAAGGTATGGCGGGAGACCCGAGCGGCGCTATCCCGTTCAGCGGCCCGCAATAAGGAGATTGCGGACCGTCGGCGGCGTCCGGAGCCTTCGTACCAGCCAGGAGACAAGGTCTGGCTCTCATCCCGGGACATGCGTCTGGCTGGCTGCTCAAAGAAGTTGGGTCCACGCTACATCGGACCATTTGAAATACTCACCATCATCAACCCCGTAACTGTGAAACTCCGTCTGCCGCCTTCACTCAAGGTCCATCCAGTGTTCCACGTTTCCCTCCTCAAGCCAGAGACTCCCAGCCCGCTGAACCCACCTGCACCCGCGCCGCCTCCTCCCCGAGTGGTCGATGGGGATCCTGTCTACACGGTCAAAGAAATCTTGGACTCAAGGTGCAGGGGCCGGGGCTTCCAGTATCTGGTCGACTGGGAAGGTTACGGACCGGAGGAGCGGCAATGGATCCCCCGCTCCTGGATCCTGGACCCGTCTTTGCTCGACACCTTCTATGCTGCTCATCCAGATAAGCCAGGTGGTCCGCCAAGGGGCGTCCGTTAAGGGGGGGGTACTGTCATGGTTCGGTTCTCAGCCTGTTGTGCTTTTTTGTGTGTGTGTTCCAGTGCCAACAACGAGGGGGGCGTTCCCCAGCCCCGCACCTGCATCGCGTTGGCAATTAGGCCTTTAAAAGGACTCCGAGCTGCACAGCAAGCTGTCGGATTATTATTTGCTCACCTCCGTGTCCAAGTGTTCTCCGCGTTTTCCTGTTGGTAAAAGTTTTTTGAATCTGCCGTCGTCTTTAGTTTACTTGTATTCACGTGTGTGTTTCCGCGTCGCCTTTTGTTTGATATACTCGTGTTGATTGATTCCGTGTACATTTCGTGTCGTCCTTGCCGGTTGCAAGTGAGTTATGTTTTTCTTGTCCTTGCTGTTAGCAAGTGTTTTTTGTTACGTTAGTTCTCCTTGCCGTTTGCAAGCGATTTTGGTTATGTTAGTTTTCCTTGCAGTTGCAAGCGCTTTTTGTTACATTCGTGTTCCCTGCCTTTTGCAGGAG
This sequence comes from Festucalex cinctus, assembly GCF_051991245.1. Classification (NCBI taxonomy): domain Eukaryota; kingdom Metazoa; phylum Chordata; class Actinopteri; order Syngnathiformes; family Syngnathidae; genus Festucalex; species Festucalex cinctus. The sequence continues at coordinate 42,956,004 of NC_135411.1, forward strand.
ATTTGTGTTTTCCAATTCCTCCTTGCCTTTTGCAAGTGCCTTTTGTTACTTCCGTGTCCCTCGCCTGTGTGCAGGGACACCTCTGTAAATTTCGCCTACTTGCCTGCGAGCAAGCTTTTTGCAATCGGTTTATCACCAAAAATAAATCGAGATTGTTTTCCTCTTCTGAGCCTGCATTTCTGGGATCTGTTTTTCACCGACTCAGCTGAGTCGTGTCACTTTACTGTGAATGAATAAGACCTTTTGGTACATAAAATGTCTGTTGCTTCAAAGTTTTTTTCCCCCAAAGAAATGCTAATTGGCCAACACAATATTATTACGTGACATGACATTGCACTTGCACACCAGTGTACACACACAAATACATCTGTACGCACATCCCCTGTGAGTGCCGACCTCCCTACTTTCTCAATCATAGACTCGAGTGCTTCGTTGTGGTCGTTGTCTGGTATGCCTTCCTTGGAAAACACAAGTGGTAAGTAAATGAGAATGACTTTTGCAATTAATTAATCAATGTTCCTATTAAAATGTAAGTTGGACATAAAATGAATTGCCTTTATATCATATGCAATGATGATCATGGAGCAAATATTCATCGCCTACGCAATACCTAAGAGCATATACTGTTATAACAGTTTGTGTTGTCTTTTTGTATAAACGTTATCATTGGCTATAATTTCTTTGATGCTATTGTATACATATCTCCTTGGAGGACAAGAGTATGGAAAGACCTTTTTCGATTGACTGAGTGTTGTTGTTAGTTCGGTATGTGTGATTCCAAATACAAAATGAATGTCTATTTATGCGGTGTAAAATGTGACCGTGTACTCCTATTTAATTGACATTTAGATTACAGTACTAGTACATATAAACATTATTTTGTGAGTTTGTGTATGTCCGAACAGATTGTCAGGTACTAAATTGCCTACTGTGATCTGGTTGGTTCTTTCTGTACTGGGTAGGACAATAGCCTAGAACAATTTATCATTAACATTACTTTACACTATTATTGTTAAAACTCTTGAACAAGTCAAAAGTAGTATTGCACACCAGATGGGAGAGTCAGAACATTTTACTGCAACAGTCAGCAGTTTCTCTTCTCTCTTTTGGGTGAGTCACTGCAATATAAACGTAACACTCTCTTCTCATAACTTGCTGGATCGTTTCAAAATCAGGATCAACACTGAAATATTCAGAATAAATTATGATTGCAGGAGTAGCTCTAGAATATAGTCTATATTCTTGGTTTGTTTCAGTTAGACATTTGCATTAGTAACTTGTAATTGGGCCTAGCTGTGGTTTAACCGTTTGATACATTTTACGGCTTTGCATCTAATATTGTAATTTCAGGTGAAGGGATGAAGATACATTTTGTGTTACTTTATTTTGCACACATTTACATCTATGTATTTCTTCAACAAGCGGACCATGCACTAACAAACTTTGCAAATATCTCTGTGCCTTAGGACTCTCGCTAAACATGTCCATGGTTGAAGACCCCTTCCTTGACATCTGGGACATGCTCGCGAATGTGACATACAACCCAAATTACGTGGACACTGAAACTGTCAAAAACTGTAGGAAGTCAAATGTCAATAATTTTGTCTCGAAATTCAACCCAGCCTTCTGCTATGTCAATTTCCTCCTGAGTTACATTGGTAATGGCCTCGTCCTATATATCATCTACAAGTATGAGAAGCTCAACACGGTGACCAACATTTTCCTGCTCAATCTGGTCCTCTCCAACATCCTGTTTGCCACCAGTCTCCCATTTTGGGCGACATATTATCTGTCTGAGTGGATTTTTGGTGAGGTCTTGTGTAAGTTGGTCAGCAGCGCCTACTTCATTGGCTTCTACAGCTCCATTCTTTTCCTCACGCTCATGACCTTCGACCGATACCTTGCAGTGGTCCATGCTGTGGCTGCTGCTAAGAGTAGAAAGAGAAGCTATGCTTTCATTTCCTCTGTGGTGGTTTGGTGCATCAGTATTATAGCCAGCGTGAAAGAGCTGGTTTTCCAAAAGGTGTGGGAGAGCAATGGGCTGGTGTGTGAGGAAGCTGGATACTCTGAAAGCACCATGGCATTGTGGCGCCTGGTCACGTACTATCAACAGTTTCTGGTATTCTTCCTCCTCCCTCTTCTCATGGTCGTCTACTGCTACGTCAGCATCACCATCCGCATCCTATCCACCCGAATGAAGGAGAAATGTCGTGCCATCAAGCTCATATTTATCATCGTCTTCACCTTCTTCCTCTGTTGGACCCCCTACAACGTCGTCATCCTCCTTCGAGCCATACAGAGCTCCAGTCCGGATGTGGAGTGCGCTGACTCAGACAGGCTGGACTACGCATTGTTTGTGACCCGCAATGTAGCCTACCTTTACTGCTGTATTAGTCCAGTCTTTTACACATTTGTGGGTAAAAAGTTCCAGAGCCACTTTAAAAGGCTGCTAGCAAAGAAAATCCCATGTCTGAGGAGACACTTAAGTCTCAGCAGCCAGAGCACACGGAGCACGTCACAGAAGACGCCACATTCTGATTATGAGTACTAGACTGAGCCACACAAGTACGTGCTGTAAATACACATTTGGGAAAAAGTAGCCTCTAGAAAGCATCTGTATACATGTACCCTATATGCAGCTTCACTGTCATTATTGCTTTCAATAAATTTAACGTGGCACATTAACATTGCAAACAAATTATAAAAGCATTACTATAAAATGTTTCTTTTGGCAATGTTTTTGTGTATATTTTATAATGCTGAACCTTTCTGGGCTACTTTCCCCATGAAAAATAAAGCTTTTGATGAACATGGAGAAACAATTGTGAACTTGAGTTGAACATCATTGTGATATGTTGAAATGACTTGAGGAGTCATTCTGATGACTGTATTTACAGTTACTTTTAGGATCATGCTGAATTTTTGTGGAACAACGTATTAAAGTAAGGAACCAGAGTATCAAAAGACACACACACACACACAGCATACTGGACATGCACGACACACCTATCACTGTAAAACATTTATGAATGATGTGTAAACTATTCAAGCATTAAACTCCAAATGGCTAAGGCTACTGTATATGTTGTGTTTTTATTTGCTGTATTATGCCACATTTATTGTCACAACCATTCACACAGGCAGACAAAGACAATAGTCATTTTTCATTTAAACCTTTTACTGAACTGCCAATATGGGTTTGAGAATGTTGAAAAGCTTGAAGGGAAAAAAAAGAACACAAATTTAACCGTGACAGGCCATACACATTTCTGCAAATATTTAAGTATATCTTTTCATAGGACACTACTGATGAAATGACAAATTGACAGATTTGACAATGAAAAGTAGACAGTGTACATTTTATATAACAGTGGAAATTTATTCTATCAAAATAACACGAAATAATAATAATAATAATAATAATAACAATAATAATAATAATACAAAAGTGAGTATAAACCACACCCAGTTATTTTTTATTTTATTTTTTTGCAGTATTCCAGTTACTTCACAAAAATTGGGGAATATCAAAATAAACATGATTGGACAATATTTTTTTTCCTGGTAGTCAGGAGGATATGACTCATTAGTGTTACAAGGTCTCAGGTGTGAATTGGGAGCAGGTGTGTCCCATGAAAAGATGTAATTAAATAGCTTCAGAAATGTGAGGGATGTACTCACTTTTGTGAGATACTGCATTATGCAAAAAATGCAAGATAACAGCACACATGATACTTACATCACTTGAAGCAATTCAGAATCAATATTTATCTAATAACATTACTAAAATAAAATAAATTAATAAATGTATGAATGTAGACGTGTTTTGCTCGCCAACCCCGGTTCTTCTCACCAGCCAATCAGAGGATGGAAAAATGCTGAGTTTATCGTGGGCCAAGTAGCTGTCCCTGTTCGGCATATTTGAAATCTGATTGTAGAGGCACAGCGATACGCCTTGCTGGCCCTTTTGCCAGCAGCTGGAATTACAGTATTGACTTGATTTTCTTTTACAATCATGCCGCAGGCCTGTGACCAGCACCTACTATGAATCTTTTCATGCGCGCCTGTTATTCCCTCGGGGCCAAGTGCGGAGTCGGACCCTTCTGTTCCCCCTCACCTCCTCCTCTTGATATTTTGGGGGCGCATAGCGTCTGGACCGTACCAAGTATATCGATGAGAGGGGGTGCATTGAATGCTCCGTTGCTTTATTTAGCGGTTGGACAGCTCCTGTCTGTGTGACCATGCACCTGGGGTTCGAGGCCACGAAACACCATTTTTTTCGAGGTGCTCGCTCACACCCGCCTTAATTATCCATAAAGGAGGTGCAAACAAATCCACGTAGGTAGGCCGATTTTATTTTTCAGTGTCTTTACAGCGACGTCTTCAGCTGTTAGGGCAGCCCGTCAAGAGGAGGGGAATCAGCAGCATCCCGCCTGGATTCGCTCTATTGTCTCGCCTGGATTCGGATTTTTTTTTTGTGGGTCTCCCCATAAAAAATGTCTCATGTGACAAAGTTGTTGTTGCCAGTCCTGTGTAGCATCATCATCACATGCAGAGCTGCGTCCTCGGTTTACCGTAAGTGCAGGCTCAAACACACATTGGGGTAGCATAGCTAGCTAATTATGGTGGTTTATTTACTCTGCGGTGAAGTGACGTTCTAAGTTGGAGAATTGTCTATGTGGCCAAACCCACTGAAAACTACTTCATGACGACATACACCTTTCCAGTAACGCTCACCAAGCACACATTATAGGTACACTTTCATAAGATCAAATACAATACAAACACTATCTACTGCATTTAAAAATATAAAGATGTAGTTTTTTTTTAAATTGACAGGTATGAATGTATTTTTAGATTCTGTGGTTATGTAGCACTGCACTCAATTATACCAAGGTCTACAGTAACTTTATGTATCTCATGTAACTTTATTATTACTATATGCAATTCTTCATCACTCAGCAACACAATAGAGATGACAGAAGGGTGTAACTTTGTTCATATGTCACTCATTTTGACCAAATCCATCCATTTTGTGGTCTTTTGTTTTGTCCCACACAAATGGGTGATTCTTGTGCAAAGCGTGAGGCAGTATAATAATTAGGTGAGTAATGTGTTTGTGCGGAGGTAATTGTGGATCAATTGCATCTTGAAACAACTAAGGTAAAATGGACTGCACTTCTTGACTGTAACCAGCAGAGGCACTGGTCATTCATTCCTGGCTAGTTTATGATCTAAAGATGAAGCAAAAGTGCGGAATGTAAACCTAACCTGTGTGTCTGTGAGTTACAATTCACGATAGTGAGATAACATTCTCTGAATGGTCGATGCAAACAGTGAAGTTCGCTCTTTTGTGAGGCTCCCATACTGGGATTCTAGTAGTGGCAATGTAAAATGGCTGCCCTCTGGCTTCAGCCACGAGGGTCCTATTGACAATGCAGTATAACAGTAAATATATTCACACTTATTTTTGATTGAGATTGAAATCCCAATAATGAAACGATTATTCACTGATTTAAAACGTAATTTTTCAACTACCGGTACTAAAACTCAACTACTCAAAACTATGATCATAGCCTTACGCCCATCCCTTCACGTTGAACACTTTGTTTTTGAACACTATTCTTTTTGTCAAGTATAACACAACCTTATAAATATCATATGAAATTCAAGCCTCTTGCATTTTCATTCTTCATTTTCAAACTTAAAGGTGTATTCATGGATCTTCTCAAAAAGTAGAAGCCAACGTCCGTTTGTCACTTTTTAAAAAATGAGCATGGCAGACATCCTATCAGCTCTCCTGTTTGTCTGCGGGGGTGGGGCCGGGGGCGGGTTCGGGTGCGAATGCTCAGCTAAGAACGAACATGCACGAGGTGGTTACGGCAGATTGATTGACAGGATCGAGAAGCAATTGTTAAGATGATCCACCCGGAAGACGGCGAGACAAAAGATCCTTGAATGCACCTTTAACATTTTTTCACATTTATTTTATCTTATGTTATTTATACAAGTCTCGAGACCTTGTGGGCTAACCTGGGACCTCAGGGATTGTATTTTGTGCTATGTCATGTGTAAATGTGTGTTGGTATGACAAAAAAAAGCTCTTGAATATATTTGTATCCTTGAATTTTGAGGAAAAGAAAATTCTATGAATCCTAAGACTAAAAAAAATAAAGATCTCCTGAAATGAGCTTTGCAGCAATGACACCAACCATACTCTGGATGCCCTAATATACTGTATCATAAGAAATGTTCACGAAATTGTACCTTGTTGTAGAGTTGCATTCTGCACTAGGAAGGTCTACTGTTAGCCTAGCATCAAACCAGCGGATTTTGGTGGGTGTGGCCACAGCTCGCCAGACTTCCGTTTGTTTTTGACTTCCGTACGTACTTGTAAACAGGTGGTTGGATTTTGCATGTGCTTTTCATGACATTTTCGCTAGTTAGAAACTAGAGAGGCAAGTCCTTTTTATTATTTCCATTGTGGAAATTCAAGATTTTAAACCTTAACGTGTCTCTGTCACATTTCTTCATGTGTGATAAAAAGCACAAAGACTACAGGTCAGTGATCAATGGCCTGAAATAGGGCAAATTGTCCTAACATGATCCAAGCTGTGTTTCTGTGCTCACAAGCAACACACAGCTGCTTCAAAATGAATTTCAGGAAATTGATATTGCAAAGAGTCTGTTTTGGGTGATCTAATGTCTTGCTACATTCCTAATTATTTAACTCTTTTTACTGCCACAGGTTATCAAAAAAACTTTAATATGACAAAGGCTTTGATCATTCACGAAAAGCGTTACAATGCTTCCATCTGCTGGTCATAGTTAGTGTTTTTGATTCCACAATCCATTGACCAGGCAGTGCTGCACTTAGATGTCGCACTGAGGAAAAAATAAAAAATAAAAAACTTAGTTGACGTCATTTAACTTTTATGGCAGCATACGTCCTGATTTTATTAATCGTTATTAAACGTTTTTGGCGGTCAAACAGTTAAAATGTGTTACCCTATTACAACTGATATTACCAATACCTGGACAACATTATATTGTCTATAATCGGGGACACCAGCCTTACACAGCCCTGAAAGTGAGAGCTTCATGGCTACTGATAAATGCGAAGGGCTCCCAGTTTCATACAGCTTGCGAAACAACTAATTTGCTCAAAATTAATTTTGATTACTGTAGATTATATTTTATTACGGCATTGATATCCCTTTATGTGAAGACACTGATCAGTGTTTAATGATTTTTCACTATATTTATCAACAACTATTTAAAAGAGCTTTGAAACAGATGAATATGCAATATTTTATTCTATAAATATCTAAGTCTTTACATTTTCAAAAGATTGCCCTTACAATTACGTAGTCCCAATAGCCGATTGTTGGTGAGCTTTTCTTAGAACAGAGCGACCCATGGTGACCTGGTGCATGTTGGTGACCCGTGGCCTATAACCATTTGTATTAAGATGACCGATGACCTCACTGTTTAAAATGTTGTTTTATTGCGCACAATCAAGCACTTTGTGAGGTTTTGATCTAAATATAGTCCACAAATGGGTCAATATGCATAATGAGTTGAGTTTTGAAGTGCTTGTCCTTTTTTTTTTCTCTTTTTTTTCAAGCTTTTATCAAGTAGGTAAAATTTATGGCCCACTATTAAGTGCTTATTCCCTGCACAGCTTGGGGTTTTGTCATGTATATAAGGAAGATCATTACAATGCATCTCGCACGCACGCACATACACACTGTGACCCATCCCCCATCAAAAACTACATTAATGTGAGATAAATACATGGAAAGGAAAAATGTATGCATATTGCTTAACCCTACTGCCAATTGACTAGAAAGTGTAGAGAAGTGAACCAACAAAATGTTGAGGTAATGTAAAAAAAAAAAAGAAGAAGAAGAAGAATGATGACTCATCATTCAATGGATTTGTGTTGCATACCAATATTTGGACCTCAATAATATATTTTTTACATTGATACTGATAATAAAACAATTTGAATATAACGGAAACAGTGAACAGGTATTGAAAATCTTTTTGTGTCCTCTTAGGAAGGTGTGAGGACAGTTTGGCCACACCTCTTCCTTATAGCTCCTTCACCAGCTCATCAGTTTATGCTCGAGATTATGGGGCTGGTTATGCCAAGCTTAATCGGAAACAAGGTATGCAAATGAAATCAAATGTCATGTTGTGTGTCCGTGTTAACCATAAATATAAAAATATACACTTGCTTAGTTTAAGATAATTCAATTGTATTATTTGAGTCATGACTATTTGCTAGCATCCCTTTATCAAGTCTGTTCTGCAATTTCTTTAGAGATGTTTCACTATTACCGTAATTTCCTGACAATAACAACGTTTTTTTGTTGGGGTTGGGGTGTCCATTTTTTGCAATACCCGCAAAACCAGGCGCTGGAGGCTGGTCGCCTTTGGACTCGGACCGTTACCAGTGGTTACAGATTGATTTGGGGGCCAGAAAGCAGCTTGTTGCCATAGCAACCCAGGGCCGCTACAGTAGCTCCGACTGGACCAGCAAATATCAGCTACTTTATAGTGACACACAGACAAATTGGAGGCCTTATGTACAGGATGGAAACATCTGGGTAAGGAACATTCTGATACAATTAAATATTTTCCAATACCTTTTATGTCAGCAGCATAAATGCAGCATGACATATATGGTAAAATTTCCAGTAAACTGGAGGGGTATAGTTGTGAATTACTAAAATTCCATTGGCTCAAAAAACTATAAACACAATAGATGTCCAGCCCTTTTTTGGTTTCTGTATTTTGGTTCAACCATATTTGGTACCATATTTATGGTACTTTTGAAACTGACCAAATCCTTTAAGTTTTGAGGGTCCAGTGTTCTACAGAAGCAAAGAGCTATAACAATATGGAGCAACCTGTCTCTGTTTCTCTCTACAACCAGACGTTTGATGGTAACGTGAACAGCGAAGGTGTGGTTCGTTACCAGTTGCAGCACAACATCCTGGCCCGTTACATCCGCTTTATCCCATTGGACAAGGGAACGGAGGGCCGTGTCGGGCTACGTGTGGAACTATATGGCTGCTCATACTGTGAGTGATATTCATGTGGTTCAACCATGTTAAAAAAAAAAAAAAAGATTTGCAAGCCACCCTCTAAAAACAGTTGGGTCAAAAATAACCCAAATTGGGTCAAAACATTTTTTTTTTTTTCAAAAAGATTGGGTCAAATTAATATAAATAAATGGGTTGCTTTATGGGTTTTTAATTTAATTTGTATGAAATTAAATGGGTCAAATTATTTAAAGGGATACGTCACTTATTTAGCCCATTATAGCAATAAAAAGTTGATATTTTGTCGATAATTAACTTTTATTATTTTTCACGTACAATTAGTACTTTTAAAAACGCATTTCGCAACTTGCTGTCGACCGAAAATGACATCACAAGGGATCAGGTAACCAATCACAGCTCCCCTATTTTCTAGGTTTGGTCATGTGACATTCACAAGCTGAGCTGTGATTGGTTAACTGAGCCCTTGTGATGTTATTTTCAGTCGACAGCAAGTTGCAAAATGTGTTTTTAATGGTACTAATTGTACATGAAAAATAATGAAAATATCAAATTTATTATAGGCAAAATATTAATGTTTGACTGCCAAAAATGGCTAAATAAGTAAAGTAGCCCTTTAACCGATATTTTAGGGTTAAGTAAGAAAAAGTTGCGTATGTTAATTTTTGACCAAATTCATTTGGGTTATTCAATTAACCCAAAAAGTTGGGTCAAATGAATAGCCCACAAACAGATTGTGTTGCTTACATATCCATATTTCCTTGATCCTGAGGTCCATAGTCAAGTCCTAGCAGACTGAGCTACTTTTGCCCCATTAATCAACTCAAGTTAAGTTTGTTATCACCAGTGTTGGGAATAGCGGCGTTTTAACTAACAGTGTTACGTAATGCCGTTGTTTGTTTCATAAATGGAGTAATCTAACATTTTTTGAAACAGCGTTATTGTTATTGTACATGAAATGAGTTGTGTTACAATTGATTTATTAGTTTCAAGGCTGTCGTATTTGCTTTTCCGGAAAGCTTGCTCGGAGTCCTTTCATTAAAAGTGTCTTGATAGCTGTGAAGTCACTTTTATTTTGTAGGTGCCAGGAAGTGTGTCGCGACATGTCCTCCTTCACAATGAAATTATTAGCATTTAGCAAGAGTATGTCTCTAGTATGATTCGGGCTTTGACAAGCCTGACGTTGGTGAAAATAACATTGTTAGAGATGTGCCGAAAAACGGTCGCCATGAAGAACAATTTGCTGACAATTCTGTTCCACCAAGATCCATTACGGGGCATTGCAACTCCCCAAGCACCATGACAGTTCTAGAAAAGTAAGTCATAGTGACCAGGGTTTTTCCTGGCTCAAATTGAGGCAGAGGTGGTATCACCCTGACTATGATGGGTGACTACCAATACCAGGTATCGCTTTCTGTGTCTTATTTTAAGGTATCAGTATCACGGCGGTGATTGATACCATTATGGGTCGCCCTCCTGCAGCCATTTTATGATCAGTGACGAGAAATGTGCCCTGCGATTGGCTGGCAACCGGTCCAGGGTGTACCCCGTCTACTGCCCAAAGCTTCAGAAATTCTATGAATACAAAGTTGCCATAATTTTTTGCCATTTTTTAACTACAATCATTAAAAACTCATCCACTAGTATACATTAAATTGTAAATATAGTTCAGCGTTGTTGTAAAACACTATTATGTTTATTATATATACTGTGTTTTTATGGCTTTGGTGATGGCTGGAGCGCACCACCTCTGCCTCGCACCCAGGAAATGGCTGTGCGCAACGGTTGCTCGATCATCTTGAAGAAAATACTGTCTGATTAGACCTTTTTTGAATTTCTTTTTGTTTCTATTGTCTTGTTCAACAGGACGGTTCCGTTTTGTGTACTCAGTTTGATTTGGATGTTTGTTGACTTTGGTATTAATAAAGGAAAGAAAGAAAACAAATAAAATATGTTTCTTTTTCGGTACATTAAAGTTTAAATAAAAAAAAGAAAAAAGAAAGCTGTTTCTTCTTCAGTTGTTGCTTCAGGTCTTTCTAGTGCACTGCTGCGATATCAGTGGCTCAGGCTGGAGGTGGGGAGCAAATTAGGTCGAGGTGGCCGCCTCTCAATTTTGAACACAGGCGACACGCTTGTGAAAAACTCACCTTGTCTAGTAGTGTAATTAACAGTGCCAATTTTATTCCTCTTAAACAGTCTGTGCCAAGCCTGTCCACAAATTGGGAGACTGGCATATGTGCCACAAATCATCATATATACATTTTTTTTTAATTTGTTATTTTTCTATTCTTATTGCTGTAGTAATTGGCTGTGGTAGAACAAATATGACACCTGTCATTATGAAGTGAAACGTTTGTGTGACATACTCATTTTAGGGTCTGACGTGATCGGTTTCGATGGCCATGGAATCCTCTCCTACCGCTTCAGGAGTAAAAAGATGAAGATTGTGAAGGATGTCATTGCTCTTAAGTTCAGAACCACAGCTGGAGATGGCGTCCTACTCCACGGGGAGGGACAACAGGGAGACTACGTTTCTCTGGAGCTTCGAAGGGCGAGACTTCAGCTAAGCATGAACCTTGGTAGGTTTCATAAAGGGACAGGACGAGCGCTGCTCCTGTCAAACTACAGTATTCCTTTTTAGCCGCCAAAGATACATTCTTGTGCTCTCAGGCAGCAACCAGTATGGCTCTATCCAGGGTCACACCTCTGTGACCAGTGGGAGCTTACTTGATGATGATCACTGGCACTCAGTTGTCATAGAGCGATACCGGAGAAATGTCAACTTCACTCTGGATCATCACGTTCATCACTTCAGGACCAATGGCGAGTTTGCTCACCTCGATCTTGACTATGAGGTAAAGCACCACTGACATGAGCCAACATTTCTGCCTCACTGTTTTCCAAAATGCTGTTTTTGTTTTTCAGATTAGCTTTGGGGGGCTCCCTCTCTCAGCAAAGTCAAGCTCAGGAGGTCGAGGTAACTTTGTGGGCTGTATGGAGGGGATCACCTACAATGGTGACAACATCACGCACTTGGTCCGCAGGGGGAAAGTGGACACGTCCAGCTTTGTAAGTCATTTCTCTTTTCGTAGCTGTGCTCATTCGGAAGCTGCTACTCAATTCAAATATTTGTTTTTTTTTGTGTTTACTAATACTACCGCTTTACTGAAAAAAAATTAAATAAATAACACAAAGCCATTTTAATCATTTGATGTTGTGACCTCACAAATCGGTGGTGCTGTATGTATGTTGATGACGAAAGGCTCAGCAGTCAGCAGTGTTGCCTAAGCCAGTCTGACTCACATGTTTACTGGAAGAGGAAGAGAACAGGTCCATTATGTGCCAGCAGTATATTACAACAGTATACTTCCTTCATTTTTTCGGAAGGCATTATTCGTTCAGTGGTTCAGAATTTAACATAATAAAAGAAGTGTTGTTTGCTCTATTAATGGTTGTGTCTCATTGGAAACGAACCACTGAACCACAGTGTTAAGTACAGCTTTTGTTACCATAACGACCAAAAGTGGAGATCTAATGCACTGTGATGACATGATAGCTACTCATACTAGCGCAGTGCTTCTTTCTTGGAAAAATGATTTATTTATTTATTTATTTTTCAAATTCAAGACACAAGTAAAATGGTTTACTCGTGACAAAATGAACCGGGAGCGTAGCCTTTTCTTTGGATCTGGCTTTCTTCACCTTGAATTCAGTAAGTGTTGTGTAGCTTGTGTTCTTGTATCCCCCACATCTCCATGGAGCTTAAAAAGTGTTTGTTTAGTTTTGCTAGATGAGATAGCTACTCTAGTCATGCTGGACTAGAATTGCTCAAGTTAGCATAGCCAAACATGCAGTTAGGACACTGACTCCCAGCGACTCAGCTCAACTATTTTTGTAGAGCACTTTAAAACAACGCCCGCTATTTTCTTAAGATGGAATCCAGGGGCAGCAGATACAATGAAAACAGCAGAGGCCCCAGAATTAAAATCTGTGGAACACCATTTTCCATCATATTGCACATATTTATCCAATCACTTTCTTTTTTTTTTGCTTACCATAGTTAATTTGAAGGTATTAGAATAATAAAAGAATCACAGACATACCATCACAACAGTCACAAGTCAAATATTGAGCGCTCCAGATTCCCTGCAGTAGTCCAAGCCAATGATGACCAAGTAGGGTGTCATGAATCATATGAGTCGGGCAGTGTTGCCACAGTTACCTTGAAAAAGTAACTTAGTTACTTTACTGATTACTTGGTTTTAAAAGTAACTAAATTGTGTTACTGATTACTTGATTTTAAAAGTAACTAAGTTAGATTAAAAGTTACTTTTTTAGTTACTTTCAGCAGCTGCCGATAACACCATCTCAACATAAAAATAATGCAGTAGAAACGGAGTTCCAAATACTTTATTGAAAGTGCATTTTTAACATGAAAATAAAGTTTTTTTTTATGAAAAACAAAATAGGCAGTCTCTCTTGACTTCTTGTAACGTAAATACTTTTTATAAAACAAAAAATAAAAATCTATCCAGGTTGAAAATGAAAATCCCCTAAATTCCTCTATTGTTTGTTTGTTCCGCTATTCCAGTGTGTACACATGTATCAGTTTAAATATTTATTAGTAGTTATTGACAGTTATAATTGTTTTTTGGTTTGTTTGTTTTTTCTCTTCAAAATAAGGATCAGGAAAACAAAAGGTTGATAATTTAATGTTAAATATAAATATTTAACCTTTAGACAGACACCAACACAATTAAACAGAATATGTGCACATTGTGAAGTATTTCAGAAACATAAATTTAAGACATGAAATAAACCTACCGTCCAGCCAAAAGAAATATGAAGCCACCTTATGGAACAATAAATCTATCAAACACATTTTAACCACTTAATATATGCAAAAATATTTCCAAAAGTTCATTTCCCTTTTTAATCAACAATTTTTGTATTTAACAATTTTTTTTTCTTTTGTCATCACTTTCATTTTTGGTTAATGTATGACATCTTTTTTTTGTTTTTTTAATCTGAGACACGATGATGACCACAGAATCACTACTGTTTATATTTTGTTTTTTGGGCTGTCGTAATCGCGGGCACGTCTCAGTTCTCCTATCTGCTGCTCATGCTAGTTGTAGACATTGACAGGGAGCCACAAACTGAGAAATGAGATACTTGCAGTGTGCTTTTAGCTTAGCTGGTGTGTTGGCTGTGGGACATACCTGTGTCGTTTGAATCCATGCATTGGATCGTCACGGGAGTTGTTCTTTTTGGCTCGCGCGCAGTACCAACGCCGGCCCGGGACATACAAGTGCACCGAGAGGACTCGATAGCCATGGGAAATACCGAGATGTACGGCACCGGCTTCTGCTAACTGTCTCCATTTGTATGTTGTCACTCGTTGTCGCGAGCACGGAAACACGGAAGTAGCTTGAATGGTGATGCTACTGAAATGTAAACAAAACAAGTAGAGCACGGCGCAGAACTCTTGCTATTGTTATGAAAACCATAAAGCCTCACTCGCAACCGATACGGTCGTTTAGCTCCCCTTGACGAACGATGGTTCGGTCGAATCGTTTTTTTGTTCCACCCCTACTGAAAACGTAACTTGTCTGACGTCACTCCCCCTGGCGAGAGGGCGGAGACGACCTCATCCCATAATGCTTCACGGACCAGTTGAGGATGGAAATAAATTTTTTTTTTTACCACTTTTATGGTCCATAATGCACACTTTTTTTGTTGTGTTGTGTGCCTGTTGGTTAATAAAACTAGTAGTAAAAGTATCATCACTTTTGTTTTGAATGTGCAAACCATTCATGACCAGACCATGGCTGAATTCAGTGTGGTGATCAATGACTTCTGCCTCATCTTCGTAGTTAGCAGTAGTTGTTTGTGACTGTTACAACAGTGAGATAGTTTGCCTTCTTCATGAAAATGTGGAGTAACGCATTGATTCTCTGGACAGTAACTTTAATCAGACTACTTTGTAGAATAAAGTAACGCGTTAGACTATTAGTTACTTTAGAAAGCAACTTTTTTGAGTAACGCGTTACCGGCAACACTGGAGTCGGGTTTGTGTCTTGACTTCTGCGAAAACCCTGGAACCAGAAAGTGAGTGCCTATGGAGTCGACTCTCCATCACCAAGCTGCCAAAGAAAATCGAATGCATAATATCCTTGTTGAAGTACTTCCTGATTGTTGGTGATTTCACACTACTCTTCTTGTTACCCCCCCTTCTTTCCCACCGTAGCGCAATTTAACCTTCTCCTGCGCTGAGTCCAACACCTTCCCTGTCTTCTTCAACTCCACGTCCTTCCTGCGCCTGCCTGGTCAGACTGACAGTGACACCCTGTCCGTCAGTCTGTCTTTCAAGACGTGGAACCCGAACGGACTGCTGATGTTCACAGCGCTGGCTGATGGCTGGGTGGAGGTGGGACTGACGGAGGGCAAGATCACTGTTTATATGAATGTGACACAAAAGAAGAACACGCATATTGATATTTCATCAGGTGAGACTCACTCAGTTGCCTGCTGTTTTTTTAAAAAAAATTTTTTTTATACATATGAGGTAGCAAATTGAGGTGCCGTGTGTTCGTCGTTCTCAGGCTCCGGCTTGAATGACGGCCAGTGGCACAGCGTCCATCTGAACGCTTTGGAGAACTATGCGATGCTAACGGTGGACGGAGACGAGGCATCCACAGTCAGAACAGCCATCCCAGTGCAGATCATGACGGGAGGAACATACTACTTTGGAGGTTGGAACTTGCAACTTGCTTTACTGTCCTGGCAGATGTTATTGAATAACTCGGGTCAGCAAACTTTAGTGTCAAAAGAGCCATTTGAGGCCAAATAAATGTCCAAAAATCTTTCTGGAGCCACAAAACATTTGAACAACAACGCAGTATGTTTTCATACATTTTGAGACTTCTGCCTTTCTGTCCAGTTTCGGACATTTTGGTCAGTTTTATTTGACATATTATGGTCATTTTCTGCCTCGCTTGTTCCTTTAAAAAAAATGTATTGCTATTTGTTGACATTTTTTCTGCCTTTTTTCAACATTAATTTTTATGACATTTTTGGCAATTTTGTAGACTTTTTAAGGCCATTTTGGGGCTTTCTTCATTTGATTTTGGACATATAGTTACTTTTTGATCATTTTCTTTTTTGCCTTTTTTATTTAATATCTGATATTTTGGGCAATTTCATGGATATTTTATGGTAATTTTCTGCATGTCCTCTTCCATTTTTTTTTTGACATTTTATGGTCATTCTTTAGCTATTTTAAGATGATTTTTAAAACTTTTCAATATTCATGTACCGGTACCTTTCATCTCTCTTTTTGACAACTTACAAATTTGGACTCTGGCATTTTTTCAATAATGAAATATTTTTTTTAACCACTCATTAATTCATTTCAAGAATATTTCATGCAAATTTTTAAAAAATAAATAAAATTCTACAATTTTTTTTTTTTTTTTTAGAGATCAAGGGAGCCACAGGAGAGGGACTAAAGAGCCACATGTAGCTCCACTATCTAGAATTTAGATTTTGTACAGTTTGCCATGGCGAGAGCTTGCACCATTTACCTAAAATTTCTGAGTAAAGTAGTGAACTTTGACCCCCTTCTATCCTGTTTTCAAGGTTACTTCCCACATACAACCACTCACACACTTCAGCGGCCCTTCCAGGGCTGCATGCAGTTGATCCACATCGATGACCATCTAGCGGACCTCAAGGCTGTGGAACAAGGTCTCATTGGAACCTTTGAAAATGTCAGCCTGGATATGTGCGCTATCGTCGACAGGTACACAAATGGAGAGCGTAATTCAGAAGGAGACAACAAAGGCTGTTTGATGTAATTGGGCTCTGCTGTCATTTCAGGTGTGTTCCCAACCACTGTGAACATGGTTCCCATTGTTCTCAGACATGGGATGCATTCAGCTGCAACTGTAGTGGCACCGGATACGCTGGAGCTACCTGCCATTCCTGTGAGAACACACGGACACGCACATTAGCTCACGTTAGTCGTTTTGGCTGCTGAGTTGTGTCTCCCCTGCAGCCATGTTTCAGCAGTCCTGTGAAGACTACAAGCACCAGGGTCGAAGCTCTGGGACTTACTGGATCGACCCTGATGGCAGCGGGGCCATCGAGCCTTTCAGGGTTGTGTGTGACATGACAGGTGAGCAACGTCAAAGTGGGTCTGAATAAGACTCCCACAGTGAAAAATGATTTGTCCTCTTCTGGCCAGATCAGAAATTCAAACCGATTTTTAATACTATGTCTCACACAGACGTGCCATGCAAATTTAAAATGCAGTTTCTTTTTATTGATTATGAGGATAAAATTCTTTGAGCTTTTAATAATAAAAAGTTGTCCAGGTCCTGAATTCACACATTAGCCCCAGGACCGTAACACCTTCAAAAAGTTTGTCTCTGCAGGCCACAGAATATTTCTCTGGAAGTATTGAGGATCAACAGCATGTTTTTTTTGTCAAATGTGACACATTATCCGTTATTGCAAATGCTTTTCATTGTTTTCATTTCAAGTGTGGCACATTTTGTTATTATGTTTAGGGGACAATTATTTTTTTAAATAGGGTTAGATATGTTTGGGGGGTTTTCTCCATGAATAAATAATAAATAATAATAAATCTGTTGTCTCTGTGAGATATTCAATTGACTTGGATGTGATAAATATATATATTTTTTAAATCAAGAATGTGACAAATGCCTAACTCATGCCAAACGTATCATATTAAATACAAGACATTTTTAGCCCTCAATTTCACAAGTATAATATTTTTTTTCCCATTAAAAGCCTGACGTATATGATTTGACACATGCATTGCACGGATAATCCATTAGAGGGCGGTATCACCCAGCTGATGGCCTTTCCAGCGACCATGCAAGATCACCACAATTGAGAAAAGAGAGACACCTATAGGTCGCTTGCACATGTCGTCACTTCCGCCTCGGATTTCTCGTAGTCGCCATGCTGGGTGGCCTCCATTTACGTAGCGATTCGGTCTAACACGTATCTATCACGTTTGTTTTCTGCGATTAAAATGGTACATTGTTGCTGCATCGTTGGCTGTTCGAACAAAGCCAAGGGGGAAAATGGTCGGTCTTTTTTCCGAATTCCGAAAATAATTAGGAACCAGGGCCTGGAGACAGAGGAGTGCGGACTCCGGAGGGAAGTCGTTACTTTGGGCTCGTGTGTGCAGCGATCACTTTGTGAGCGGTAAGCTTGTTTACCTTTATTTAATGCATGAGGATTAATAACGTTTCGACCGCCCATATATGGGCAAGTTGCTTATGTTTTGGATTCATGAGCAAGCAAGTTCGGTAGTACAAGCTGGCTAGCGGACGTTAGACGAAAGCTAACATCGAACATTTTCACCCAAGTAGTGCCAGTGCAAAGTGTTTACTGCTGAAATTGGATTGATTAGTCTTGGGCTTTTAATGCCGATAACATGTTTTTTGGTGGCAAAATGTAAACTTGGAAAAAAAAAGAGACAGAAGGGGCTGATGCAAGAAAACAGACCCCCGGGGGTGATGCAAGAAAACAGAGCCCCGGTAGCCTACACATCATGCTAAAGAACTTATTCACGGCCACCCTACTGCGGTAAAATAACCAGTCTTTCCATATTTTATTTGTTTATATATTTGTTTATTTTAACAGGTCGCCCTGCGCCCGTTTTTCTGTCCAATCATCCCGACTGGGCTCCAACATTAAAGTTGGGTCCCAAGTTACAACATCTATGTCTCAGCCCAGTCGGTGCCAAGATATGAACGTGCACAGGAGAGACAAGCAAAGAAAAGACGACTCGAAGTGGCAGAGATTGTTGCAGTTATGCAGCCAGATGGCTCCAGTAACCTGTACCCTCAAGTACTGCTGACATCATTGACTCTGGTATGCCACTCAGAATTCATTACATGATATATTGTATGCATGAGTGAATGTATGTGTTTGTTTGTGTGTGTACACGCACCTTATATTTTAGAGACATTTGGAAGTGTTTATAGAAATAAGTATTTGCCTGTAGCAATGTTCATACATTAAAAAATGCAACAAAATGTGTACATTTCTTTTACACTGACAAAAAAACTATACTACTTTACTATATTAAACCTATTACTGGTACCGTATTTTTTTGTGATTTTTTATTTATTTTTTTCTTTAGGGATCTCATGCCACACCGACTTGATTGCCAATGACATGATGGAAACGAAGGCGAGCATCAAAGCATTGGAGGAGGACAACATGCGACTGTTTGTTTGGCGCTAATAAAGGCAGCGTTTATACAAATTCTATTGTTGGGTTTGTTTACAAAGCTATACATAATACAAATGACAGGATTTGACTCAATGTGCAATATGGTCCCTCTTAAAGTAATGGCATAAATCTCTATTTCTAAAAGCACAAAAAATGAAGTGAATAATGATTAGATGTAGTAATTTCAGGGTTAAAAATTGAACTGTTAATTAATGTAGTTTATTTTAGCACAGGTGCCTACCATCCTGAGATGACGGTATGATGTAATGTTGATGGGGTACGCAATGACTTTCATTATGCTATGTACAGAGGAAAAAGTTGCTCTCTTTTAAATTTGTTTAATGTAAGACAAGTACCAGTACTGTGTTACAGTTTTCCCAATAATCCTTGTTTCACACTTGTCACAAAACCACTGTCCTTTTGGCAGTCTAGATTGGCACACTTCAAGTGATATCATTTGATTTTACAATCTGCTGCAGCACAAAAAACTACTTTATTCCGCATCTTTGAAGTACATGAGCAGGTGGTAGGTGACAGCGGCTGAGCAGGAACACTGGAAGTCCACTGCTGATCTAGTAAATGCTCTCCCGAGCAGTTCAGGTAAGGAGGGGATTTTGGGGAAAAAAAAACTCTGGCTTTTCCAACTGGCCAAAACGAGCGATCTGGGTGGACTCGCTCAATCACACTTTGTCCACACCACAAAGTCGCAGAAGTCCGTCCAGTTAAACTCATCTGTGCCTGAATCTGAAAATATTACAAACATTGTAATGAAAATATGAAACATAGAATTAAATAAGAAACTACAAAAAGTAAAGCCATACATACCTGGTAATACTATTGGTGTTGTCGTGACAAGTGATGGGAATTGTTGCCATCTGGCACCAGACAGAAATTGGGTGTTGTGACAGCCTCCTTAACGGTGAGATCATAAGAAAAGCTGTCAGTATGCTCAGTAGTTACCATGAACACGTTTTATTGTACTGGAAACTGAAACGAAAAATACGTCCTCTGAGAGTGGTTAACCTTAACCATTTAGAATAAGTTGATTAAGTAACATGTAACTAGTGAAAGGGTAGCATTAAATTTAATTAAGCCACGGGGAGGCTGTGCAGTTACTTTTTATTCTTATACGCTCTGCCATATTTGCCTGTTATAAAATGATTAGAAAAACCACATCAGGTAAAGCCAGCTGTGCATGTAAACACAATGATAACAGGAAGCCTGAGAACAAATCAACATTTTTGTGTGCAGAATTACCAACACCATGTGGTTTACTTACGTGCAACAGCAACCGTTTCTTCTGATGCGATGTTAAAGTTTACACTCTGTATCCACCCGCTTACAAAATAATTGTAAGCCTCCAGGGATTTGTTGGCGTGTTATGGAGCATGTTGTCAACACGAGGTAGGGAAAGATGTCCAGAGATGTCACATTTGGCCAGCAAGCTTTCTCCGTCAAAAAAAAAATCACCCTTGGTCAGGACGTAATTAGGATCAATCCCGCCACACAGAGACACCTTCTGCCTGTATCGTTGTTTTTGATCATCCGGTAAATCGTGAAAATACTGCGAAAATTACATCAGGTTGATAAGCTCTACCGTGTAACTCGCGAGTGTACCTTGTGAACCGGCGGACACCCAATATGGCGCCCGAAGGAAAAACTCCCATGATGCATTACGATGTGCAAGCGACCTATACTTATTAATAGTGGGAAATGTTCTTTCTGATTTTTGGAAATAATAATATGTTTGATATGTCTGTATATTATTCTATTTTTTTACAGTTATAAATGTACAAATTTAAAGCATTGTGGCTGGATGTATCAAATATGACACAAATCAAAAGTCATATGTGGAAGTTGATTTAAAAAAAAAAACTTGTTTGTAAAAGGGAGCAATAAATACAAAGAATCAGACTATTCTCTCATATGTTTCATGATTTAATGTCACTGTAGTGTGTCAATCTCAGTTTCTTAAAATTTTCACTATATTATAGTTTTTACACTTTTAGAATTGCTCTTCATTATTGATTAAATATTGTATGAACTTTTTTTCTTTTTTTTTTTTTAAAGAAGAAAAAGTTTGGACCACAGTGAAGAACAACCTTGCACCTCAGACGTCAGTCATGGCTGCTAATCCCGACGAGAAGGCAGTACTGCAGATCGCTTACAATGTAACAGATGAGCAGGTAACACAATCGTTTTTGCTCTTTGTGTCACGAAAGAGAATGTAACTCCTGCGATGAAAAAGGGATCATTGTTTATCTTTCAGTTGTTTTCGGTCACCAGCAGCGCTGAAAAGTGCGAACAATATCTAGCCTATGCCTGCCGAATGTCTCGTCTGCTCAACACTCCAGGTAAAGTATCATAACAAATATATAAATGAATTTTCAAATATGAATTGCTATACTGTATAATAAAAGTGATATGAATGGCTTTTTAATTTTACAGTATAGATTTTCCGGCTCTGGGTTCCACTTGATCATTTGCTATTGACTCAACATAGACAGTCCATGATGATTTCATTTATAAATGAAATCATAGTCTGATATTAGAATAGATGAAGCATTGAACATGACGTCGTCGGTTGTTTTCACTTGCAGGCAGCGAACCGTTCACCTGGTGGTTGGGACGAGCCAATGAGAGGCATTACTATTGGGGAGGTTCCGGTCCAGGGATCCACAAGTGTGCATGTGGAATTGAACACAACTGTACAAACCCCAAACGCTTTTGCAACTGTGACGCCGATCAGCGCTCCTGGTGAGTGGACTATCTGAAAGTCTTTCTGTCCAAATAACGTTGATCATTTGCACAGCGCGCGTGTATGAGTTTTATTTGCGTTTGCAGGAAAGAGGACGCGGGCCTGTTGGTGTATAAGGACCATTTGCCAGTCCGGCAGGTTGTTGTTGGTGATATGGGCAGAGCTGGATCTGAGGCCAAGCTGACAGTGGGGCCGCTCAGATGTCAGGGGGACCGTGAGTTTCAAACTCAGCAGGAGAGGAGATTTCAAATACATTCTGACCCATTAATAAATAAATAATATGTTGTTGCTGCCTTTCAAGGAAAATACTGGAATGCGGCATCCTTCACAAGTCCAGCTTCCTCCCTCCACTTCTCTTCCTTCAGAGGAGAAACCAGCACCGACATCTCCTTCTACTTTAAGACCTCCTCCAGCCACGGCATCATTCTGGAGAACTCGGGAACGGCTGACTTCCTTCACATTGAACTAAGAGGTGTGTCTGAACGTGCAGACTTTGTTGAATGTCTGTTGGAGTTTTGGAGACGGACGCTCCCACGTTTGAATCTTGCCTCGGGCCTTCCTGTATGCTGTTCGCGTGTTCTCACAGTTCTTCTCCCTGGCACACATATGCCAAAAACTTGCATGTTCGGTTAATTGAAGACTAAATTGGATCAATTCATTCGCTACAGCAGTATAATATTAATGTCTTCCTAATCCAGTTATGGGCAACTAGCAGCTCTTGGGCCACATTTGAGTGGCCCCTCAATTAATTTTCCCGCACAAAATAAACCTACTTTTTTCCGGAAGGTGTTTTTCAAAACAATTTTTTGGGGTGGAAATGATAAGCATGTTTCCTCTAGAACGTTCAAAATGAATCGAGTACTGTAATCGATTATCAAAGTAGTCTACAACTATTTAAATAATCGAGTAATCATTTGGAGCCATTTGATTTGAAAATCATATCAAGAGTAATTGTTCATTGATTACTTCATAAAAGAAGACTGAATATCTTCTGTGTTTAAGCAAAATAAGACATTTGCAAACATCTGTTTTTACTTTGGAAAACAACGGCTGAACCGGGTAACACAGTACAACATCAAATCCCCCCCCCCCCCCCCCCCTCCTTTTTTTTTTTTTTTTTAATCACCATACGAACATGAAATACGAAATAACCACCAATCACTGGTGAATAAACAGTAATCAGGGGGGAAATGCTTTTGTAATACACTTTAATGAAAAATTAAAATGAATCCAAAGTAGTTGATGAATTGATCCTAAAAATATTCGATAGTGACAGCACTAGTTTTCTCTACGATAGTTTACCCCCTCGTACTAGCTATTCGGCAGTCACATATTCCCCCGTTGCCGGAATTTTATTTATTTATTTTTTCCCTTTTTGTGGGAGCCAAACCCTTTTTTGTGGGAAATGCATGTTGGAGGTTTGTCAGTGTTTTTAAAAATAAATAAAATAATTTCAATGGGCGTCACTTATACTCACATTTTTTCTGTTTGCGAGCTGGCATGTATCATTTCAATATTTAAAATGTCATTGTTGTCATACATGTATGTGGCGCTGTTGAAAAATTGTGGTCCCCTCTATCATTTAAGTTGCCTACTCTAATCTCTCTCAAAGATCATCACCTGAGCTAAAATAATGATTAATAAAACAAAACAAAAAAACAATGTCGACTGTGAGTCATCCTGAAGTGAAGAACGTTGTTTTCTGTCAGGAGGCTCCTCGGTGTCGTTCTCCTTTGACGTGGGCAGCGAGCGCATGGAGCTGACCGTGCACTCTGCCGTGCCTTTAAATGACGACCAGTGGCACCGCGTGGAGGCTGAGAAGAACGTCAAGGAGGCGGTGCTGCAGCTCAATGGGCAGCGACGAGAGGTCCGACTCGCACCTCCGCAGGGTCACACCAAACTGGAGTTGTACAGCGACCTGTACATTGGTAAGAAATGTGGCCTGTTTGATACATTTCCCCTCAGATGAGGAAAAGATGAATTTTCCAAAATGGTGCAACCCGGTTCGTTCCATTTACGTCACTGCCCTGTCTGAGTAATTTTCGTCTTGCAATCTCTTCTGCCAGGTGCCTCGGGAGGTCAGAGGGGCTTTCTGGGCTGCATGCGAGCTCTGAAGATCAATGGATTGAACTTTGACCTGGAGGGGAAGGCTAAGCTGACTCCAGGGGTGAATCCAGGCTGCCAGGGCCACTGCAGCAGTTATGGGATGCACTGCAAGAACGGAGGCAAGTGCGTGGAGCAGTACAACAGATACGCTTGCGACTGCTCGCTCACGGCATTCGACGGGCCCTTCTGCACCGAGGGTAAGGGGCCACACATCCTCCAGCCAGGTGACGCCACGCCAAGAAGCCCCCACACGACCCCTTTGCCCTCTTTTGCCGTAGATGTGGGCGCCTACTTTGAAACCGGGACCCTGGTGCGCTACGACTTCCTGCCGGAGGCGGCCCCCTCCGTGGTGCAGGAGGGGAAGATGGTTTCGAGCGTCGCCGTTCCCGTCGAGGCCAACCTGACTCACGAGGAGCTCATTTTCAGCTTCAGCACTTCCAGTGCTCCCAGCATCCTGGTCTACGTCAGCTCCAGGACTCAGGACTACCTGGCCGTGGTGCTCAGGCATAACGGTGAGGTCATCGTCTCACTAACGTCACCTGCGTGTGTAAATATGTCACATGTGCATTTACAAAAATTCAATTTTCTGTTAATATGCTTAGATCCAGCTCTCAGACAAAAAAAAAAAAAAAGTTTTGAAAAAAGAAAATGTTCTAATCTTTAGTCCGTGTGTTTCCAGGCACGCTCCAGATCCGTTACAGATTGGGAGGTCTAACCGAGCCTTTCACTATCGATATTGATCATCGTAACATGGCCAACGGGCAGCCTCACACAGTCAACATAACAAGACACTTTCGGGAGATACGATTGCAGGTGAGTGTACTAACGCCTAAGTGTGTCTGCCATATTTTTTTTAACTCATTCAAACCCAAAAACGTGTAATCACATTTTTTAATACTTTGTCCTTCACTTCCAAAAACGGATTGACATGTTTTTTTTGTTTTTTTTTAATGCAAGAGCATACAGAAGGCTTTGACGCAGCTTCTGGCATGAAGAGGTGGCTTAAAGCAATGGTAGTTATTACAAAAAATGACCAGCAGGTGGCAGCAGAGTATAAGAGTTAAGACAGGCCCATGTTGCAACAAACTCTTTTTGTCACTGTTTTCACTAGGAATGTGAATATTGATGAAACTTATTCTAATGATAATTGCTGCAAAACGAAAACAGATAAAAATATATTTCTTTTTCATGATGAAAGAAGAGACTCTAATCTTTCTTTTGGTAGGTTCCATGTATTTATAGCAACAGAACACAATATTCTGTGGGCCTTGCAAAGTCAGTCAAAATCCAGTAAATTTGCCGGGAATGAAGTGAAAATGGCTGGGAGTGAATGAGTTAAGATATTCTTTTATTTTTATTGAAATTAATCATTTAAATTAATTCATTTAAAATTAATGAATGGATTTCAATTTTATTTTATTTTCCATTGTCACGTCGGTTTATGTTGAACCTGCATAATGTTGAACTATGCCTCTTAATAGTCAGATAGGTGATTTGAGCTCGGCCCTTTGGTTGCTGTGTCCTTTTCTTCTCCTGGTTCGGCATCTTCCTATCGATCTATCTGCACTTTGGCACACATATCTAGTTGGAAGCAGTTCAGACCGTAAAGTCACACGTTGTCACATGAGCCAGGCAGAGCTGCCCTCTTTCGTGGGTGTGGTTCTGGGAGTAGATTAGACCTTCTTCCGCATGTTGCAGAAATTCTTCTTGACGTTCATTAAATAGTTCGACCGAGAATATGCAATATCTAATTGTTAAGACGCCGATTCTAACAATTTCTCTTTTCACTTTCCATATTTTCCAGCTGGACCACTACCCAGTATCCACTTACATATTACCTGAGGCCTCCGATACAGAATTCAACTTGATCAAAAGTCTATTTCTCGGAAAGGTTTTCGGTAAGTGCATAGTTGAATCTTAATGTTTGCACTGATGTTGCTCAGACATGAGGTTACCTGGTGAGTTTTAGTCTAAATTCTGCACTCTGTCCATAGGTAGACTGTATCCAGGAAGTGTTCTTACCCTTTCACTTTTCCACATAGTATACTATGAACCTGGAAAAAAACCTCAGCACTTACAGCCACATTAGAAAGATGTGGGAAGAAGGCGGTGATAATACGGTTTTGTGTGCAGGATGTTATTGTGAATGAGTGTGTGTCAATGTCCTAGCTGGTACGCCAAAGCATATCGTCTCGTTGTTGTGGAGACAACCTCCGCCAGTCTATGGACCACCAACGTCCAGAAGTGGCAGTCCTCATTCAGATCAGGATTGTTTTGGGAGCAGGCTGACAATAATTTCGGTCACCCTTGCCTGTGACTTAGCAATCAATTCCTCAAGAATTCTTCCCAGCGGGTAGTCAAACTGCGCAGTGACTTGAGTTGCATAGAACTTGTGATTTGAGTTCACTCGTCATCTGAGTGTTGATCGCTCATCCATCCAAAAGGACGGGCAGTTTGCTCGCTATTGGAAATGATTTCATTTCTGTAAAGACACACATTAAAGTGAGTTCACAACTGAGTAAATTATGTATTTTTTGGTGGTTCTCATTTGTGTAGAAACAGGACAGATCGACCCCATCTTGATCGAGCGCTACAACACGCCGGGTTTTGTGGGCTGCCTGTCAAGAGTCCAGCTGAACAGCGTGGCGCCACTCAAAGCCGCCCTGCGCTCCGGACAGGCGGCGCCCGTCAGCACCCACGGGATTCTGGTCCCGTCCAATTGCGGCGCCTCTCCCCTGACCATCTCCCCGCTGGCAGCGAACGACCCCTGGCACATGGAAACTGGTAGGCTCACAGGCTTGTGCATGTCACGCTTACGAGCTCACGCAAAGTTTTCCGTGTTCACTTTGCTCGCAGACGGGGCTGTTTTTCCATTCAGCGAGGAATCGTCCGGCAGTAATGGCGTCAATCGCAACTCTGCGGTCATTGGAGGTAAATCTGAAAGCTTCCAATCATGTAAAACAAGGTCAGGGGATTTGATCTATTTATCGTACTTGCAGGCATCATCGCCATGGTCATCTTCGCAGTGTTGTGCATCATGGTGTTGGTCATCCGCCACATGTTCCAACATAAAGGCTCCTACCACACCAACGAGGCCAAGGGGGCCGAGTCCGCGGACTGCGCGGACGCGGCTATCATCGTCAACGACCCCGCCTTCACCGAAACCATCGACGAGAGCAAGAAGGAGTGGTTCATCTGAGAACAACATCACAAAAATGGACTCAAGACTGTAGGATGTACTGTATGTAGTTTTTAAGCATAGTGAGAAATAGTGGAACTTGAAGGACTTGTTTGAGGGCGTTTGTATGAAAACTTTATGGACATCAACACATTGTGTACACATGAGTGTTGTGAACATGCTAGAGCATGTGTGACAATGGAAGGCAGTTTGTTTCGACCATCTAGAAGCAACTATGAGAGACAGACATTGCCATATGGACGAACGTGTGAATGATGAGACGTGTATGGTCAATAGCTTAATTTATTCATATTTAAATTTTATTTCCTGTTATTTATTTGCCTTCTCGCAATAAGAACAGTTAGGCAGCGGTGACAAAAATCACATAAGCTGTTTACTTTGTGCCAACTAAATAATACTGCACATTCGTAGCGGTTCATTTGTCATAATTCTGTTTTGTTTTATATGCAAAAATAACATTTCAGCACGCATGTATAAAGGAAATGTAACACTTTTAATTTATTTTGTGCCTACACAACTTCAAGTGTCTCTTAAATGAATAAACTGCACAGATTTCATTCACCTTTTTGCTGCCAAAATCAGGTGCAGGCATCACTCGAATCCCGTCAGTCCTAAATTGTCTCGTGCTGCCAACACTTGAATTGAATGTGATAATTGGGGGGGGATGTAGTAGAACTCCAGCTCAGTGAATTAGTTTAGTAAAATATCTTGGCCATTGCGAACAGCTACAATCAACTGGACTGAATTGGCTCACCTGATTTCGCTACATAAAGGATGTTGGTCAAGGATGTTGGTTACTACTCACGTCCTGACATTTGATTGTATCCCATTTCTTTGCATTGTGATGTAATGGCATGACATTTTCTTCATGTTCAACGTAAAAGCTTTGCCTGATTCTTTTTAGCATGTTCCTTTTGTCTCTGCACTTTCAAGACACATTTGAACACACAAACATTTCAAATGCACCCGGAGCTTAAACGACCCCTCAACTGCTGCTCACTGTGGGTTGAACAAAGACACTACATTTTTATTTTATTTTTTTAAAGTCAGTTGTATATGATTCAAGATGACGTTGTTTTACGACCAGTAACTACAAATTAGAATACTGTAATAGAAAATTGTCATTCAATTTAATGCAATTTTAAAGCAAGACCAAGGAGCTTTCGTTGATTATGGTGCCACCATATGGGCAACAGTGGACCAACGCATATCGTGTCGTCTTTGAGCTAACGCCAGAAAGTGAAATGTTGATTGTCTTTTTATCCGGGTAGCCTACCACCCTCAACACCACCCCCTTGTTTGACTCCTCAGATAAAACTTTTAAGTAGTTTTGCAGCTTCTGCTAGCTACACGTTCGGATCGACTTAAAGTGACGTATGACGTAAAGCAGTCTGCATGTTTGTGGATTTTTGTGTGGCAATGTTCCTACCACCCTCCTCAGCTAGCGCCAGTAAAAGCGATACAGACCCTCTCAAGTTATGACAGGTAACATTCAACTAACTGTAAGTCAATGTTTCATCAAAAGAGTTTTGAAAACATTTTTAAGGTTGAAAGGGTCTCAAGTATTTAAGGTAAAATGCTATATTTAATTAGCGTTTTATATATATGTAAAATACACACATCTATCTATCTATATCCATCCATTTTCTTGACCGCTTATTCCTCACAAGGGTCGTGGGGGGTGCTGGCGCCTATCTCAGCTAGCTCTGGGCAGTAGGCGGGGGACACCCTGGACTGGTTGCCAGCCAATCGCAGGGCACACAGACAAACAACCATCCACACTCACAAGCACACCTGGGGACAATTTGAAGCGTCCAATTAACCTGCCATCAGTGTTGCCACAGTTACCTTGAAAAAGTAACTTAGTTACTTTACTGATTACTTGGTTTTAAAAGTAACTAAATTGCGTTACTGATTACTTGATTTTAAAAGTAATTAAGTTAGATTAAAAGTTACTTTTTTAGTTACTTTCAGCAGCTGCCGATAACACCATCTCAACATAACAATAATGAGTTCCAAATACTTTATTGAAAGTGGATTTTTAACATGAAAATAAAGGGTTTTTTTTGTGAAAAACCAAATAGGCAGTCTCTCTTGACTTCTTGTAAATACTTTTTATAAAACAAAAAATAAAAATCTATCCAGGTTGAAAATGAAAATCCCCTTAATTCTTCTATTGTTTGTTCCGCTATTCCAGTGTGTACACTTGAGTCGACTCGTGCATGCTGAAAACTAGGGGTGGGAATCTCTGAAATGAGGCCGATTCGATATGTATCTCGATTGAAAAACGATTATCTTTCAGAACAGAACGGTTCGATACGGTTCGATTAAGTTTGGGAACGATACAATTTTCGATTCGATACGATTCATTTCAATATTCAAAACTTATAGTGACATTTGTTGCTTGTAAACATTAATCTTAAAACACCACAAATTTTTACAGTATCTACAAATGTGAACAACAACAAATATGTCTTCTATATTTTCATATTTTGAATCAATTATTTAAATATACCGCAACAAAGGGCTGGGCGATATGACTGAAAAATGTATCAGTTGAAATATTTATTAGTAGTTATTGACAGTTATAATTGTTTTTTTTGTTGTTTTTTCTCTCTTCAAAATAAGGATCGGGAAAACAAAAGGTTGAAAATTTAATGTTAAATGTAAATATTTAACCTTTAGACAGACACCAACACAATTAAACAGAATATGTGCACATTGTGAAGTATTTCAGAAACATAAATTTAAGACATGAAATAAACCTACCGTCCAGCCAAAAGAAATATGAAGCCACCTTATGGAACAATAAATCTATCAAACACATTTTAACAACTTAATATATCCAAAAATATTTCCAAAAGTGCCCTAACCTTTTTATCAACAATTTTTGTTTTTAACAATTTTTGTTTTTCTTTGCCATCACATTCATTTTTGGTTAATGTATGACATCTTTTTTGTTTTTTTAATCTGAGACACGATGATGACCACAGAATTACTACTGTTTATATTTTGTTTTTTTGGGCTGTCGTTCATTTTGAGTTTGATGACGTAATCGCGGGCACGTCTCAGTTCTCCTATCTGCTGCTCATGCTCGTTGTAGACATTGACAGGGAGCCACAAACTGAGAAATGAGATACTTGCAGTGTGCTTTTAGCTTAGCTGGTGTGTTGGCTGTGGGGCATACCTGTGTCGTTTGAATCCATGCATTGGATCGTCACGGGAGTTATTCTTTTTGGCTCGCGCGCAGTCCCAACGCCGGCCCGGGACATACAAGTGCACCGAGAGGACTCGATAGCCATGGGAAATACCGAGATGTACGGCACCGGCTTCTGCTAACTGTCTACACTGTTGCATGTTGTCACTCGTTGTGCGCGCGCGCGGCGTCGACGGTAGGCTCCCCCCCCCCACCCCCAAGGTGCGTAACGTCTTTGCATTATGTTTACAACATCCGGGGAATGAAGCGTCTCTGAGCGCTACTTTGCTAGCTCTCTGTAAACACGGAAGTAGCTTGAATAGTGATGCTACTGAAATGTAAACAAAACAAGTAGAGCACGGTGCAGAACTCTTGCTATTGTTATGAAAACCATAAAGCCTCACTCGCAACCGATTCACAGCCACGCGATATTCAGTCCACTACTGAAAACGTAACTTGT
This sequence comes from Festucalex cinctus, assembly GCF_051991245.1. Lineage (NCBI taxonomy): Eukaryota > Metazoa > Chordata > Actinopteri > Syngnathiformes > Syngnathidae > Festucalex > Festucalex cinctus. The sequence goes on from NC_135411.1 coordinate 42,987,069, forward strand.
CTGACGTCACTCCCCCTGGCGAGAGGGCGGAGACGACTTCATCCCATAATGCTTCACGGACCAGGATGGAAATAAATTATTATTTTTTTTTACCACTTTTATGGTCCATAATGTACACTTTTTTTGTTGCGTTGTGTGCATGTTGGTTAATAAAACTAGTAGTAAAAGTATCATCACTTTTGTTTTGAATGTGCAAACCATTCACGACCAGACCATGGCTGAATTCAGTGTGGTGGACTCAACCAATTCTCAGAACTTCTCGCTTGCAGGTTTAGTTCTACTCATGAACATTGATGTGCGAGGCCCCGTAGAGGTAACTTGAGCAGGGATTTTTGCTCTGAGAAGATACACCAAATGCATACAGCTAATAGGCAGGGTTGGGGAATCCAGGTCCAGAGTTGAGAAACCCTGAAACAGTTTGACCTTATCCACAGGTGCTTCTATTCTATCATTGACCTGATAGAATGTTCCTAGAATCCCCAACCCCGCTAATAGGCTATTTGAATGGGTTATATGCCACGGAAGAGGCGGGACTGTTTTTGCACAACAGTTTGTTTCCGGTTCAGTTTGCGACGTGTGGGCTGCGTCAAAAATACTTGTGCTTCTGACTTTGTGCCCCTCGGTTGCGCGTTCGCAACCCGGACCGGAAACAAACTGATGTGCAAAATCATGTCCCGCCTCTTCCGTGGCATATACCTCATTTGGTTCTGCAAAGTGCGCAAATCACTTTAGAGTTCTCCAACAAGCACCAAGCAAGTAAATCAGAAAGTAAAACTACCTGTAGTCCATGTTTATTCATCTTCCCCGCCAGTGACTCTTCCAAAGTTTAGCTGCACACTGAGTTAAAAAAATAAACACTTTAATAAATTTAATAAAATTAATCTCCAGAGTTAATGCTTTGAATTTGACAGCCCTAATACACACACACACACACACACACACACACATATATATATATATATATATATACATATATATATATATATACATATATATATATATGACAAAAGTGGACGTTTGGTCACCCATATTGAGAGATATATAGGTCTTTCTTTAAAATTGTCTATTTTGGGGGGGAGGAAATTTAATGTATCAAAAGTACTAGTGGCATTGGCACTTATTGTATCAGATTACTCAAGCGCTTATTACGCATGGGAACAAAAAAAAAAAAGTGACATTGAACATCCCTAATATTGCAAACTGTGTTTTTCTTTTCAAACATCAGAGATAAAGTGTATTTATTTTTTTTTAAAGTGGACGTTTTGGAAGAAAACAACTGTATTACACTTCTACTTAGCAGTATTTTAATTCCAGCATACACTACACTCTGTACATACAGTAAATGGCAGTACACGTATTGTCACTGTGCCAAAATTTGACCCCATTAAAAGAAAAGAAAAATCACGAATGTGACATCATATGACATGGCAGTGTTGGATTTGAACTTCAAAACGTTTTTTTTTTTTTTTTTTAATTCCAAGAAAAAAAAAAAAAAAAACGGCTGCTTGAGTTGTCATCTTTTATTCAACCTGGACTTTTGCACCAAAGTCATATAGACTTCAGGGTTTGGCAAATCAGAGCGTACACAAATGCATCTGATCAAATAAAGAAATCCATTACGAGTCTTTCAGTTATTTATTGCATGAATGCAAAGTCCTCAAGCCAAGCAAGTTGCCTCCTGGTTTGCTGCGTGGAGGGTGTGTAATCCTCCTTCCAATCTTTGGAGCAGGCAAGCCTCTACGATGTGATCCATTGTTTGCTCCTCTCCACATGCATGCCCCATCTGTGGAGACTGGCCAAGCAGGGGGCCATGTCCAGTCCTGAAGCCATTGAGTGTAGACTACTGTCTCCTTTAGTTGGTGCCGGCTGGGACCTATTGGTTGGGGTTTGACACCAGGTGCTTCTTTGGGACCTCTGTGGTCTCCCATCCCTTTTGCCAGGCTGTCGGGATGGTGAAGTCCACTGGGGGAGGATTCAGTCTGCTCTCAAAAACATTTTTGAGTCTTTCCGTTTCACTTCAATTATACAATTTAAAAGAACTCAAGACATCTAAAAGTGAACTCATGGGGCCGGAAGGATTGAAAAATATTTCTTGCATTTCTTTAATAGCAGCAACATTGTACTGACATAAGAAAAATCAAAGACGCACACTTGCGAAAATCACACACATATACACCCCCCCCCCACACACACACAAACCCCCCCCCCCTTTTTTTTTTTTTTAACCCCCTTGGCAGTTCAAACAAACATTTAAACACTTGGCCTTATTAAAATGAGTGTCCAATTGTAAAAATTGGAAAAAAAACCCATTTCAACTCTCACAAGTGAGCTTGGAATCTTGTCATGGCAATATAATAATCACAACAGTTAAGCTACAGATTTTTACTTGTGGGTTTGCAACCAAATCCTTAAAATCATAAAAACGCAGTCACTAGATTAAATAAAAGACAAAATAAGAACTAATAAATCACAACACAGAAAAGAGAAGTTACATTTCCCAATGTATCAACACAACACACCATTATAAACCACGTGTGCTATGTATTCAAACCAGTCTTTACACACTAATATGCTTGTCAGTCAAAAATCAAATGAAGGCAGTTATTGCATAAGCTGCCAATAACTTTGGGGGGTGGGGGGTTGGCTGGCTTATGCTCTAGCCACTGTTGAATTTTTGTCCGCGTGACAGTGTCTGTATTTGTACCCAAAGTGAGTTAGTTGGCCAGGCGGTGTTGAGGCGCATAGTTCAAGCCATGGGCTCACACTTCAAAGTGTCAGGCTTCATTTTGGGAAGTATGTTGCCATCTTGAAATTCTTGTCTCCAAGATCTGGAGAGAAAAATCCAAAGAAACCAGCTGACTTTTTTTTTTTTCTTCCTCTCTCTCTTGCACTAAAATTAGACTGTAAATGAACATGGTTGTGATTGGTAGATCAATCGGTCAGTGGAGTAACTGCAATATGCAGCAGAGGCGCAAGCGCGCACACGCCGACACCGAGCAAGCTCATTGGTCATACAGGTTAGCTGCCTCGAAGTTGACAGCCAGCTTCCTGTGCTTCCTTTTGGAGGCGGAGCCAGGGGTGTGGCCCGCATTGGGCCTATTTTGCCGAGGGGGCGTGAACGGGTGCGGTCTGGTGGCAGAAACCTCAATGGCCGGAGCTGAAGAGTCATCTTTGACCGGCTGAATCTGAGGCTGCGATTGGACAGGAGGCGTGTCCTGCTGGCCTCTCCGGGTCAGATTCCTGCTCGCCGTTTGGGCTGCTGAGTAAAACTCGCGGCTGTCTTGAGGCTTCTTGTTGGATGACATTCGCTTCTTTGTCACCTGTTGAAATTCAAGAGCACAACCAACACCTCAGAACAACCACATTGGATTTGCACTAGACTTTTTATTTTTTATTTTTTTTTATTTTATTTATTTATTTTTTAAAATCGCTGGGGTTATTTTCCAAAAGATACCCGTAATAAGTGAAATCTGTGAAGCAGAAGTTGATTTTTTCCCCCCACCGTTTGTATGTTTTTTTTTATTATATGGTTTTTCATTCATGTATTTTTTTTTTTATATTTTGTTAATTATACTGCATGTCTTTTCATTTACTATACTTTTATTTCCTTAGAATGTTTATGCTTTTTTGTTTTCATACTTTGTAAATAAATGAAAAAAAAAACAAATACAGCAAGATTAATAAATGTTTTTTTGTTTATTATAATTTTTTCAATTATATTTTTGTGTATTAAAAATTTTGTTTGTTTTATCATTTTATATTTTCCGCTTATTATACTGACTGTCTTGTGTTTTCCACTTATTGCATATACTGTATACATTTTAAGGCTGCAAAACCTCTTACCACTCACTTTTCTACGGCATGCAGGAACATATTCTTGCATTTCTATTAGTTTAAACACAAAGTACAAACGTTCCTAGAAGAGAGAGAGAGAAAAAATAAATAAATTCGCAAAAAAGTGAGGCCGCGAAAGATGAACCCCGTTTTCGCGAGAGAACATTGTATTGGAAATGTTTTCCTCAAATAAATAAACTCACTATTTCTAAACTACATTTTTTTTTTAAAAAGTACTTGGGTTGTATTCATGACATTAGTTTGACACTCAGAAATTTCTAAGTGTGACAAATAAGCAAACATCAAATTACTAGGCAGACAGTAAGACTATTCTGTTCAAATGTGACTTTCAATTGCTATGTCCTGTGTGAAGAAACGAATGCAAGCCAATCAGCATCTCAGAATGAGTCGTCTTCAACTTGGGAGGTTGACTGACATGAAAGCTGACCTGTAGCGGGATGAACTGGTTATGTGAGCCGATGGGCAGAGTTGTGAGCTGCTGTGGCTGCGCGGCACCGGGGAATGTTCCCGCTGCTCCGTAGAATGGCGAGCTCTGGTGGGGAGGCAGGGGCATTCCCCAGATAGGGGCAGGAGTGCAACCCCGCGGGGGCATCAACAGGCCACCTACAGAGAACGAGGCAAAGCGTAGTGAGCAAAATCTGTTTCAGTTACAAGAGGTCTTAAGGAGAATAGAATGGACATTCAAACTCATGTGACGTGAAAGTTGGCGCCATTTTAGGTGCCTCCGATGATCTCACAAGTTGGCCATGCACAAGTGGATGGAAGCAAATGGTCTGACCTGACTGGTTGAAGACGGGAGGCATGCCTCTGATGGCCGGAGACTGCAAGCGTGCCACTCCATGGAACAGAGGCGCTTGAAGAGGGAAACCTGAGCCCAGCGAATTCTAACCAAAACAAAAGTTACACTTGTCATTTATTTACAAAACAACACAAAGTTGTAATACGAGTTTGGGTTGTGACGTCTGATCACTCGAACCATACACACACAAAATGTTTGTCTTACCAGTCGTTGTAAAGCAAAGAAGGCGGCTTTCTCCTTGGCGTCGTTTTCGGATTGACACTGAGGCCCATGAACGGTCAAACCGTTGGACAGCTTAACCTGACACACCGCAACACCCTGCGCACACGCACCACCACGTACACAACATTGAGCGATGAGATGCATCCTGGTCAGCCATAACCGCAATATATGATGCATGGCTATCCTCCAATTGTTTCATTGATTTGATGTTAATGAGCAGGCATAACCGCAGACTACTCCAATCTGCCAGGAGTGCATTTTTCCCACTGATCTGAATATAAGACTGGATAGCCAATAGGCCAAGACTTTTGAAGTCGCGAGGCCACCATATTGCTCTTCCCAAGAAACGTTTCTGCGCATACAATTCTATTTATTTAAAGTATCGAAATTGGGGAACATTTGAGACAGTACTTAGCAGAAACAGCATAATTTTATGATCTTTTAAAAATTTGTTAAACATAAGACAATTTCAGACATTTTACGACTTGCCTTAAATACATGTATAAATTATATGCTTAATGATGAAACTTGTATATTCTTTTATTAAAGAATTATAACTGTAATTCAATAAAAGATGTCTATCTAATATTGGGGTCTAAGGAACTGAGCAATAAAAGAAAAAGGGGGTCTTCAAAGCAGCACATACCGTCCACTTGTTAATTTTTATTTTATTTTTTCCTTATTAAAAAATAGTGACCACCCACAAACCCACTACCAATGCCCCTGGCCTTATACTAACTGCCTACGAGCTGTATATTGTCTAATCTGTACATATACTGTATAGTTTATACAGTAGTCTGCTCGCAAGATGGCCGCCCTGTCGCCTCAACGGCTTGCGCGGGCGTTTATGAGCTATTGGCTACCCAGTCATATTCAGATGAGTGATTTTTCCTTCCCGAGAGAGAACCGAGAAGAATGATGAGCAGTATTACCTGTCTGTTGTGTATAAAGCTGAACTCAGGTGGTCCCATGCCTAAAGCCACACATACGCATGCCAGCTCCGACACCTTGCTGGCCATTAATGTGTTGGTCTGGTGGACGGGGGTAACAGGCACAGCAGAAGATGAACCTGCTGCATCGCCATGCGGAACATTCATTTGCGCCGCTGGTTGGTGGAGGAGTAAGACAGCTGCTTTACTACCATGATGATATGGTGACATATCACCCTTCACATGACAATAACAAGTTACCTAGTTTTTTTGGTTTTCTTCTCCTGCTTTGCTTGTAGTCGTTGGCAGTCTCTTGAGGGGCGGGGCTTCCTGTTCCAGTGCCGTCTATCTTCAGCATCTCCTTCAACACCATTGTGCCCTTCTACAACCACAGACAGTTTCAACACATTCCTAGTAAACAGGTGATAGTAGACTAGACTTCAAGCAACATTCTTATTTCGCAGATTTAAAGCAATCATAAAGCACCTCCCATTTCTAAACTAACATATTAAATATTTTAACATCCACTAGTTGTAAGTTTGATATTCACCATGGCGAAGGACTGCGGTGACAAAGGCCCATCGGATTGACTGGTGTGTGTTTGTGAAGGCGCGGGAGGATTTGAAGGCGTCTGCTGGTTGTCCTTGGAGATCTTAAGGCTGGCTATCAGGTCCTCAAATTCAGTTGATGTCTAAATGAATACAGCACAAGAAAAAAACCCGATGAGTCTGCAGCCAATTCAACACAAGCGAAGCTTCTGTCCGACCACAACCGCCATCCCCCCCGTGTGCGCACATACCTTGTGGCCTGTATTGTGCTGAGGTAAAAGGGAAATGGCATCTTCATTTTTCTTCAACAATCTAATAAGTCCAGAGGGCTGCAAAGCACACAAAAAACATTCTACATTTGTTACACTTGGACACTCATCTACAGTATACACTGCAATTATGATGATTTCAATCAACATACAACAAATACCCATTTGGAAATCTTTTTGTATCACTTACAGTTGGAAATGTTTAGCAATTGTGTGCAGGTTCTTCTCCAATAAACATTTACAGTGCTTTTAGAATTTACATCAAATCAACTTTCAGCGTTGTTTCTACTCAGTTATATTGGAGGATTTTTGAGCACAAACTGCCACTCCAAATCCATTGTTTTTTTTTTTTTAGCCATTCACAGGCAGACTTGGCATGTTTCAGATTGTTGCCATTCTACATAATCCACGAAAATTTGAGGCCACCATCACATTTGACTTCGTTTTTTTTCTCTCCATTAAATGGCAGTACTTACTTTTTACATAGGGCCAAATATTTTTTCCCCCTTTAATAAATACAATCATCATTTAGAGATCACATTTTGCATTTACTTGTCCATTAAAATTGGGTTGATGATCTGGAATATTTAAGTGGAAATCATATGAAAAAAAAAATTGCTTTTCACCTCACCATGGGTACAAAGACAAGATACATATATACATATTTAAATAAACACACAAAGAAAAAACATATGAAAGCATACATTATTTTGCCATTGAGCAGGAGGTTGATGGGGTTGAGGTGCAGAGTCTTGCAAGGACTGCCATACATTCACGTACGCCTCATTACTCTGTAATGACAAGTGGAGAAAATGTAAAATCCATGGAGAAATTTGTTCCTGTCCCCATCTGTCATCTGTCTTAAGTTGTACATCCTGGCCAGATAAACTCACCTTGGCCTGTTTCTTCTGGACAGGAGTCTTAGAGGTAGAGTTTTTGCTGCCTTGGTAGGTTGGCTTCACCTCGCTGTGTTTATTGTTATGCTATTTGGTTCAAGGTATCATCAGAAATTTTTAGAATAACCACAGGGACAAGATCAAATTCATCTCTTACTTGCGTGGATATGAAGGGTGAACGCGGGGAGTGGTTGAGGCTCGCCAGATGATGGTGTGAGTTGAAGTTGGCGGCGGCAGCAGGCTGAGGTTTGACAATGGCGGTGAGTTTGTGGTATGTGGGATCCATTCGGGCACCATGCGATAGGTTAATTAGCGCACAGGGCGGTAGGCGGTAACAACGAGGTGATGCACACCTGAGGGATGTCAGAAAATTCTCTCTTAAATCTGAGCAGCATTCTATTCAAGGTCCGTACACAATGTCATATTTTCTGACATTTAAAGAAAGGACGTTGAGCTGCTGAATTGATGCATCTGCGACAATCAGATAACGTAACTCTCATTATATTGGGCTCGGATTACCTGATGTTAAGCCCTCCAGGGAATTCTTCATCAAACAACACCTCATAGAGAATCTCATCCTCACGCTCGGCTGAAAGGCCAAACACATGTACAATATTAGTTACATCTTCATTCTTGACTTTTTGCACACAAGTATTTTACTTGGCACAAATGTAATGGAGGAATTTGAAATTGTATGCCATCACCTCCTTTAATGCCAATAATAGTGCCTCTGAGACCCAACGGGACAGTGAAGCTCTCTCTGACGTTGATGACACGGTCAAACAAGCGATAGTCTGCATTGGGGTCAGGGACCACACCCTGTTGCTGTTCCAAGGGCTACATGGAAATACATCACAACATGGATGCTAGAGAGAAATTCGACATTGGGTGATATTGTAGGTCCGTAATGCTTGCTGTGCTACCAGCTACCTCTCAACTTGTACCAATGATTAAACATCACCAATACAGACAACACAAAGAAGGTATTGAATTCACAACACAAACGCATAAAACATAACCATATATGTGAGGTGGTAACCAAATGTCCACCACTACAGTACCGTAATTTCCGGACTATAAGCTGCGACTTTTTTCAAATGCTTTCAACCCTGCGGTTTATACAATGATGCGACTAATATGTTTTTGTTTTTTTCCTGATGGCCAGTGGCGCTCGAGCAGAAAAGGTAAGAGTGAGACAGGTGGAATATATGTGTCGAGGAAGACGTAAGTTCAATGTAACTTCGCACTTTGTGCATGAATAAAATTGGCATGAACAGACCCTCATCATGGAAAATACAAGAAGTCTCAGTCTCAGTGACTTTTACCGGTATGTTATTAACCAGCCCTGTTAGTGCAGTGTTACTACCGTATTGCTGGTGTGTTACTGCTGCGTCACAGGCGCTGTTTGGAAATAAAAGCTAAGGTATATTATTCAACCTTTGAAAACTCTTTCTGTGTACCGTCTTTCTTTGTAAATATCTTGTGTTTTAACGTGGGCACATGCAGCTTATAGTCAGGTGCGGCTTATGTATGTGCAAAATGCTTTTTCCTTTGGAAATGTACTGGGTGCGGCTTATAATCAGGTGCGCTAATAGTCCGAAAATTACTGTACTTTAATAACCACCAGACATGGCTCAAAGCACAACTCTAAGAGGACACCTTTAATACAATAGACAGATAAATAAACTATGTGAGGCAAATATGTACAATTTCAAGACAATTAAAGAGGAAAACATACGAACCCTAAACAGGAGATGTGGCTTGACGGTGACACGAACTTTCTTGGTACTCTTCTTCACCTGGGAAAGATGCCAGGCGTAGGGAGGGGGGGGAGAAAAAACAAGGTAAAGTAAGAGCTGAAAGATACCAACATTTGTGCACATATAAAAAAAAAGTTGTGTGTGCGTGTGCACAACACCTTGGTTTTCTCCACAGCCTCCTCAATTTTTTCAACAATTGCAACGTCCAGCACTTGCAAGTCACATGATGTCCTGCTGATGGAGCTGACGGGGTGACTTTTCAACCATGTAACAATTTCAGCCACCTTTTCTGCCCTGTGGATATAAAAAAAATAAAAAAAAAAAAAAAAAAAGATTCCTAAGAAACGTGCATTATTTTACATGAGAAGCGCCCTCACTGTACTGACAATTCGATGAAAAACAAATCAGAACAAAACAGAATGAAAAGACAAGAATTGCGATGCTGTGATAGCCCTGTCAGTCATTACATAGACTACACTGAAATTCTGTGTCAGAAACTTTAGGATATGGTCTAATTTATAAAAAGGTTTAAGCAAGCAAAGACAGGCAGTAACTAATTTGGTCACACAAACAGATGAGGATTCAGATTTACTAGTCGGGCACACCCAGGTTTGCGATGGCCAAAGATGCTGGACACGATCAACACAGTTTATTAGGAAGAACCAAACATCATACTTGACACACACATCCACTAAAAAATGAATGATATGTTATCAGGTGATTTGAAAAAAACAAAAAAAACAAAAACAAGATTTGACTACTGCGTTTTGGAATAAGTCAGAATCTCTGCAAATACTTTGCAAGACTTAGGAATGGAAAAATGTTGATTTGTTGTGATTGTGTTGTATTGCTGTGACTTGACACAAGATTCATAATGACATCTTAATGTTTTGCTGTTTATGTGACACCTGTAACACCTTTTATTTTTTTATTAGTAAAAACCTGAAAGAGAAGACATATATTGATTATACATGAGGGTAAGTAAGTACAAGACAAGTATGCCTTTACCCATTGTGGTCTTCTCCGGGCCAGATGTCATCCTCATAGAACACATCATCATGATTGTTTCTTGAAACTGTGTCAAACACCTCAGAAAACCTATTAAAGCGACATTTAAATAATTCAGCGGAATTCCAATAAATTACTCAAAATCACACTTAAATGACAACATTCTGTTTCACCTTTCCAAGTATTCAGCTAAAAGCTCCTCCACAGCAACAGAGTAAAGCCATTCCTTCTCAGTTCTCTTTGTGTATCCAGGAACTTCCTCATTCTTCTTGTTGAACTTCAGGTTCAGGCCAACATTAGCTTTTTGCTCCCCACAGGGACTAAGAATGCATTTGCAGAGAGATATCCATGATAAAACAATTTATGCATGATGAGTGGTAATGAAAGTAGGTTTCTGAAATACATCGGTTTCCAAGATTGATGAAATACCACATAGTATTTGTATTATTGAGTAGTGATGTGATGTTCACGAACAAATCGATTCTTTTGAACGGCTCTTCAATATGAACAATGGAAACTCTTTATAGAGAGCCGTTCCACCCCCTAATCCCCTCCTCCTCCCTTCCGTGCGCGCCAACCATTCACTTTTGGAGGGAGTGTCATCTTCCCACGTTAGCGTCAAACAAACAATTAACTTGTAAAGTGGGTCGTTAAACTTTGAAACAAGCAAAAAGTTAAAAAAATAAAAGAACACTGCTCACTGCGCATGCCTGCTTTAGTGGCAGAAGTTAGAACACAAGTCATGAGTTGGAGCGAAGAGGAGAGGAGGTGTACAACATCGATCAGTGCGGGAGGAAACGGGGCAGGGGGAGAGGAGAAGCTGTCGGAGAACTCCCGACCAAGTAGAAGTGAGTGGCTACAGGATAGATGTGACAGCTAGACAGTCAAAACATCGCTGGTGCAGTGTACACACGTGCTAGCCAATGTATGTAAAGTGTTGTACATCTATATATTGTTTATGTTCTAAGAAAATAAAACATTATTGCATGTTGGGGGTTTTTTTCCACCCACGTCATTAAAACTTAAAAATATTTTAGAACAGTGGTTCACCACCTTTTTTCAGTGATGTACCCACTCTGAAATAATTTTTTTTTTCAGCCAAGTACCCGTAAACCAGCGCAAAGCATTTCTGATTGAATAAAAAACTAAATTAAAACCGAGTGCTGTGCCATCATTGTCTGATTTATTATTAAACTTTGGAACTCTATTTGTATTTATGTGGTCTCAAAACTATTTGGAAGTAAAAAGACATAACGGAAAAAAAAAATATAATAATAAATACATAATTTAATTATGAAGATTTATGCACATACATATTATTAACAAAATAAAGTGTCATGTTTTGGGATCATAGTAAAGCTCTGTTCTCAAAAAGAAACGATTAACTGAATTTTAAATAAAGTTTTCAAGTGATTGACAGGTGATTCTAGGGGTGGTGTATGACAAGTTGGGTCAAACCATTTTGGTATGGGGGAAATGCTAGGTTTTTAGGACACTGAAACTGAATTGCCTACTGAATATAAAATTCATTTTATGAAACTATTTATTTATTTAGATATATCTATTTTTTTAGAAATATTTATATATACTTTTTAAATATATTTTAAAACCTCATGTACCCCCTGGAGTGCCTTCACGTACCCCAAGGGGTACTCATACCCCCATTTGAGAACTATTGTTACAGAACACCATGTTTATTGCCTTAACTAACTCCTATACACTTAAAGTATACTGTATACACTCACTATGACATGAATTGCGATGTATCCCTAACCTCAGTGCTGATTTTATGAGTAAAACATTGATGATTTGAAATAATGCTAAAAAAGCATAAAAGAGCCTTTTGAATGGTACTTTTAAGTGAACGAATGGGTGAATACGAGGATTTGTAAAGCGCTTCAGCACCATAAGTGTACATAAAGAGCTATAGTAAGTGCAGTTTAGTTACCATAGAAAGATTTAATTACCATAATTTCTCCAGATTAAACACCAGTGTATAATAGCCCCCGGGCCCTAATATCGCCCTCCAAAAAGAGTTTTTTCTAAAATCTGTTTTCATGTATTACACAGTCCACCGTTGGTTGTTAACCACTCTGAAAAACTGAAGTATTAGCTGCATAGTACAGTAATTTAACAGATTGGGATTTCTTGTCTTCAGACACACACTTTTTATGTGAAGGGAAGTGCTTGCTCACAGTTTTAGTTGTCAGAATTTTCACGGCTCACCAAGAATCATGACTGACTACGAATAGGTCGCGGAGAAGAACAAGGAAATGATGATAAATAAAACCTTTGTAGAAAAGTGGGCTCCCCAGACAGCAAGAAGTATTTTTCTGAAGAAAGCAACATTTTACAATGCTCTCACCTTGGACACACTTGTTCAACATCCGAGACGATCAGCAGTCAGCACATATGCGGGACTTTTTTTAAATTATTGTTTGTTTGTATTTTTAGTGACGTCACATGAGCGGTATCAGTCTCACGTCAGGCCGCACCCTCACTAGCTTGTGAGCTATATCTCACAGCTGTCACTGCTTCCTCATGCAAGACCAAGTCCTTTGAGCATTGTGACACCCCTTTACTCGTGTGAACGCGCACCATCAAGGGATAAGGGGTAGAATTGAGAGTGGCCCTCAAGGTATTGTTAACGTGATGCTCGTTAGCCAGTAAAAATCCATACTGTAAATTAGCCACATTAAGCCACAAGTCTCAAAGCATTGAAAAAAAGGTTTAGCAACTGAAGAGTTCCAAAATTCTGGTACTGACTTGTTTTTAGATCCTCTACCAATGAAGATGCTTCCAGAAAAGCGGGACACAAGGTAGCTGCTGATACCAAGACGGGATGCCACAATGTACCCAGGGCTGTACTTCACACAGTACTTCTATAACATACCAAAGGAAAATGCATTCAGAAACAACACTTTGCGACATATTTTTAGTATAAGAGTATGCATTTGTCTTACATGCTGGTTCTGGATTAAAACTTCTAGTTGGGGCTCATGCGGTACGTTGAAAATCACACGTACACGCCCTTCTTTGATGACATCACTTGAATCTTGCACCTGTTCAGAATGCACAACAAGTGATGGAAATGCAGTTGCTATAGTTGGGATGGCATCATTCCAAAGTGTTACAACTGTAGCAATTGCAGTTAACTGACCTCGCCCATGGCAGCATAGTACGGGTTTCCCACCATGAAGACAGTGGTCCGTGGAGGATAGAGGTCTTCTAATCTCTTAAAGCGGGTCAAAGACGAATAAAAGGCCTCGATGTCCTAGGAAAAGTGAGGACAGAGTTTATAAGCACAGTAGATGTTGACATGATACACATGAAATGAATCATATTTTCCATGTAATTGTATAATGGGAAATAAATAACATGAATGAATATCTTCACAAAGCTTGATGAAAATGATTAGCCAACTAATTTGCAATAGTTACATTAATGCAGAACTCTACTATCCAGAATTAAGTTGCTCACTATAACATTGGCAATGAAACAGGAACTCAGAACATTCCAAGGGATTCTCCCCCATAGTCCATCAAGGAAATGTCATCCTATACTATAACAGTTAGAACTCGTCCTTAATCTACTATAAATCAATTGACTGTTGATTCTTCAAGTGTTTGCTTGTATGTTATTTAGTGAGCACGAGTTATGCGCATGTACCTGGACCACAGTCTGGTAGGCAAACGGAAGAACCTGCTTAGCCCACTGTTTCTCCAACTCAACTACACCGTTCGATTTCGGGATGTATTTTCTTCCTGTCAGCAACTGTCCATATAGAACCACTGCAGTTTCATTCACTATGATGCCTTTCCTCTTCAGATAGCTATAAAATATGAGATTACGGAGAAATGGCAGATGAGTTCATGCAATTAAATAACTTGGGTGATCTTCATTCTTTTGTGTTTTGCTATTGTTTGAATCCTTACTGTTCTGTTATCCCTTGGATGTCTTTCACCCAGTCCCTCTGCTCCTTGTCTGAGAGGTAAGTGACATTGGTGGGGGGAGGGGAGGAAGGGCTCTGGTAGACCCGTTGGACAACTGGTGGTTCTTCGAGAGCAAACCTTTGAAGCATTTAAAAAAAAAAAAAAAAAAAAAAATGGATTTAAGCACAGGAGGACTAATCTAATCCCCCCTGTTAATAATTGAATGTTTTAAAAAGGCTTTGTCCCCAAAAATGAAAGATTTCTTACTTTGTGTCTCCATCTGACACAGCAACGATGCGAGCTTCCTCTAAATGTGGCCAGTTGACAAACACGGACTTTCCCAGTACTTCTGCAGCCACATCATCGCAAAGCTAGACAATGCAAGACAGGGCATACAACAGTGACACTTTATTTTTGTGTTTGTAGCTTGCAATAGAGTAGGCATATCTAATATTTTGCACCAGTTGATGTACTTAGTAGTGATGGGTCCGGCAACACCGATGCATGTATCAAGTTTGTAGAGGAACCCCCATGTCAGTAGCCTGGCAATAGCCAGATTGATATTATGATTCACTCAAAGGAGTTTTCCACAATATCAATCTGGGACTGCTCCATGGTGATTTGCTCGGGAAAGGCGGGACATTCTATACAATACTTCCAGCTAATTGGACGATGCAGCGTTGCCCGTTTGTTTTGACCAATCACAGCCACGGATGAAAATGTCATCTTCATTCTCATCAAAGGGGGGAAAAGCACGGACATCTTACCATCTAGAAATGCATGAATCGCCTCTCGCTGTTCAACATTCAACAAGGAAACGGTGAATAATTCTGCAAGAACAGAATTAATTGCAGCATCCATTCATCTATGTTAGGTTTGTTTGTTTGCCCCGCGGCGTCGGCGCTGGCTTCTTGGTTTCGTCACAGCTGCATGTCCCGCCCCAAACACAATGTCAATCTGTGATTGGTCTGAACCATGGAAATCAATGGGCTCGATACAAGATGTATTCTCGGGAGTTTGTGAACTCACAAATACTGCAAGAATTCATCATTTGAGGATCAATAATTCCCTTCAAGTCAATGTGACAGGAATTCCAAAAGGAGAAGAGAAAGGATTGTCACGATAGAATCTTTTGATTTACCATCATATATATAAAGGCATTTAAGGTTTCATTTTAGATACATCAGCAATTGGCTGGAAACTAGTTTAGGGTGTACCCCGCCTACTGCCTGAAGCCATCTGGGATAGGCTCCATTATTACATACATTTTGAATTTAAATCAAATAAATACAAAGGAAATAGCGAAATACAATGAGTTATGTAGGCTATTTGAGGTCATCAAATTACTGTCATTTAGTCTGTCACCTCGGTTGCATTTGGTGTATTGGAATATGGTAAGATTACCACAATCCCATGCACAATTTTACGTGACAAACCTTAGTTTTCTAGTTTTTTGTGTGTTTTTTTTTTTGTTTTTTTACAAATCTGTGCATAAGAAACAAGCCTTCACGGAGTTTTTTTATATCCATGAAGTTATTTTTCATAATCATCTACTTGTATTTATCCAAAAGCTGTGAAAACATACAATAGCTGTAAACGTTATTTATTTATGTGACGTTGCACTATTTTTTTTTATTTTTATTTTTTCAGCTTGTATATGCTTTTAACCTCCCTGGCATGTTTTGTGTGTGATTTGTTTGTATACAATGTTTGTATTCAATTTTCTCACATATTTATTGTTAAACTAAAGTTTATAAGAAGAGGGAAAAAAAAAACACCTCTGCTACTTATAGTGATATTTAAGGTTCAGCAGGTGTCATTATTCAGTGACACAGTAACTATGTAGCAGGCATAGCCAGTCAATTTTGGATTGGAGCTAAATCACCTCAGTTAACTAAATGTGTTTTTCGGTAGTAGATTTTATTGTGTTGTTTTGTGTGTTATTTTTCTTCTAAGAATGTTTTATATTTGTCTGTCAAATAGTTGCTAAAAGATGACGCAGTCTTTTTTTTTTGTGTGGAGATGGATCGTTCTGTGATCTACTGGTGATGTCTTGGGAGGAAGTGGGGAGCTGCGTGCTCTCATTCTTTCCCGTTTCTATCCCCTTTTTAAGGGTACTACAACACAGTGTGTCATTGTGTCAACACGCTTCATGACGCCTCATCGACCCATCACGAGTACTTAGCAATCTCAAATATTAACCAAATAAATTAGTAAAGTAGTGTAAAGTAGTTCTTCACCCATTTTAACCAGAATAACAAACGTAGACAAATCAATACCCCTCTGATGATGGTAATCAAAACTGATTATCATTTGTGCAAAGGCAGGCGTTTTTATATAGAATTATATAACATATGGTTGATGTACCAAATGTCATTTTATATGGGCAATGCATATAGTGCTGCGTTAAAACTAGAAGGTCAAGAGCTTACCAATTCTTTTTCCTGACTGAGGATGATCTCCAACATCATATTGTCACCTCTGCTACTTTGCTGGAATACCAGCACCCCGTTCTTCTTCATATAAAACTAAGAACAGGTGAAATCATGAATGAGAGAACATGTACTGTACAAGAAGACATTCATTATAAGTCACTGATTTAATAAACAATATATCTAAATGGATTTTTCTATTTTGTTCAATGAAGAAATCAATGACCACCCCAAAGGTTTAGCTATGAAGCACTTTTTAAATAGCACTGTAACCAATCTCTGCTGACATTTGACCTCAATAATGTAGTTGTAATACCTGAATCAATTTTTTTTTTTCATGCATGAATGACGTTTTAAGTATTGTGGGCACCCCATGAACTGAGGATAAAATAGTAACAATAAATAAATAAATCCAACTACCGTATTTTCCGTACTATAAGGCGCACCTAAAAGCCTTCAATTTTTCAAAAGCTGACCATGCGCCTTATAATCCAGTGCACCTTATATATGGATCAATATTGAGCCGCAACAGATCTCGCTGTCAAGACGCTATCGGTGACCCTGCACGATCGGTGACGCGCATGCGCAGAAGATCCCGCCATCTTGGATCGTTAGCTAATACTAATACTTTAGCTCAGAGAAAATAAAAAAACAGCTGTTTATTTATTTTGGGAGTGAATTGAGTTGTCAGAAAGCTGGTTTGTTATCTATTAATAAAGTTTAACTGACCTATCTGACTGTTTTGTTGACATTCCCTTTAGTGCAGCACCATCTAATGGATGCATAACGTAACCCCAGCCTCTACTGTAGCGCCTTATATATGGAAAAAAGTTTTAAAATATGTCAATCATTGAAGGTGCGCCTTATAATGCAGTGCGCCTTATAGCGCGGAAAATACGTTACATTTCTTCATTTATTGCAGTATCCACAAAACAACCACAAGGCTGAACGCTCAAGTTTCTCATCTACTGTAGATAAAACATAGAGCTGAGCGGAGAGAGAGTACAAGGAACAAGTACAGTGCTGATTAGACATTTGGCCATACAGTGTGGGGGTGAATAAAATGACTAGTGCCAGCTGCTGTGCCTCCTTCGAGATACTGCTCAAAATGATAATGGCCTGTGTTTGTCATCCATTGAGGAAGCAAAATCATAATCTACCTTGTGTTTTATATGATGTAGTGTGGGGAAGCCACAAAAATAGAGCGCTGAGCGATCCACACTTCTGCCAATGTGGTTCAGTGGAACTTGCCAGGCATCCGTGGGAATGTTTTCTTTCCTGGAAAACCCAAGCACATCACAAATCAAATTGAATTGGACATTTCAAAGAAGTGCTGTTGGATGAATGCATTCTATTCAAACACACCTCTACAAGATAAGATATCGCTCTTTTTCCACCTACCAGGATGAGAGGAAGGCTGCGCGCTATCTTCAAGTCTGAACATATTACATATTTCTAGGTAGCAATAGCAGCAGGATCTCTGTCTCTCTATCTTTCCAGCTATATTACAATACTTATATTCTGGTAACAGAATGATGGGGTAATTGCAGAGAGGTGACAAAAGGCAATCACAAAACAATGAAGACAAAATGTAAACAATATTAATAATATGCCACAATGCAATCACCTTATTTTTCAGACGATAATTAGCACTACCGCCCCCCCCCCCCCCCCCCGCCCCCCCCCCCAAACACAGTTTGGCTGGTCCTGCAATTTATGCTCAGGGGCGACTAGAAACTATAATTCTCCAAGAAATGCAACTTAATAGTGATTTATGGGGCTGATGATGCATGATACATTTTTTGACTGGTGCAAGTTTATCGTTCCAAAAATGTGGCCCTATGGGTCCATGTGATTTATGTTTGAGAGAAGATTGCAATCTGACTGTGCTCAGCCCACCAGTGCAAGTGTTCAGAAGTGACGTATGCATCTACCTGACATGGCAGTGGATGATGTTTGGGAAGTTCTGAGGAAGGGTGGAGAGGTATGTGAAGTCTTTCTCATGGTCATATGTATATAAAGCACACTCTGTATGATGATTCCTGGCTTTCTCCTCTTTTCTTAGGTCATAATTGCAGACTTCCATGGCTGCTAACAAACACCTCTGTTAAAAAGAGAAAAGAAAGCCCCCCAAAAACATTAATGAAAATGTAAAAACAAAAAAACTTGAGGGAGTACTGTACCTCATCAATAAAAGGAATTAGCACTACGGCCTCCCACTCCTGCTGCTTGCCGTTGAGGTCTGTTTTGAAGTCTGTAGGGTAATATTCAATAATGGGAGACATTTCACTGGTCATCAGGTGCTGGGGAAGGAAAAAATACCAGCACATTATTTACTTCCACTGTGACCAAGCCCTGTATTAATTGTGTCTACTATTACTATCTACTACTACTGTTTAATCTTAACTTTGTTCAGTTTCTGCTAGCAACATTCAAAAGTTTACCGTTTGGAAAGGCCTATGTCTGTAAAATATAACAAAATTAAAAAGGATTTGTGACGTGTTAATACATTTAAAGGTTTAACGTCTACATAAAGCTTTGCAAATGGCCACTGGAACCTAGAAAAATTCTGATACATCCAGAATCAAGACAGTTCTCCTGCCCTAAACTCACTCTCTTCCCTTTTTCCATTCTTTGCTTTCCCTGATGTCCTTTATACTCTCAACTGGCGAGTTGCCACACAATTTTTGACTGTCCTTTTGCAGGTGGGGCCAATTTGCTGAAGATTCCTGTTCACCAATCCAATACTTGTTGCATGTTACAGCCGCAACACATATGCCAGCGCAAAAAGGACAGCTGCCTTCACCAAGCCAAGCTCTACCTCCATCACCGAGAGACCAACATCACACAGCCATGTGGGACCTGTAGAGCACCAGACTATTTTTTTATATTTGCTTTTCTTCTACTGGGAGCTGAGTGGCCCTAACTTAAAATTTTAGTGGCACAAACAGAACATTTAAGGGAACATACTGTAATTCATCTTATGCAGAAATCCAGGTAAATACAAATGACTTCTTTATCTTGCTGTATGTGTGTGAGAGTCCACAAGATGTGTGTGTTACCCTGTAACATTCAGGTAACAGCTCCATGCTGGCAGCGGGCAAGACTGCCAAGAGTTGCTGGAAGGGCATGAAGGGTTTCCCTAGATCAAAGGTCAGCTTCAACTCTGAAATGTTTTTGATGTCTGACAGGAACGGTGCATAGTGGTATGGGTAAAACCTGGAGAGACAAAAATGTTTTTACTAATCCTTAAAATGATGTTTACCTGGCTAAGAGTAACAAAAACAAAAACTCAACAAATGAGCAATTTGTTTGGGGAGTTAGAAAGTAAAAAAAACATCAGGTTGCTGAAAAATTCAATGGGAATAAGTTCTCACCAGCTCCAGGATTTCACCCCATGGTAATAATAGTGGAGAATCCACTGAATGCCTTCAACATAACATTTGGCCTGCGTTGATAGAAAATCACTGCAAAAGAATGAATACAAATCTTTTCAGGTCATTTTTCATGTGCATTGATGCATGGATACTTAATTGTTATTTCTAATTCCTTAAATTATAAATGACCAATTTTATATGCTTATAATCACAACGACAGATCTCTTCCCAAATGCACATGAAAAATATTACTATATTGTGGTTCGATCATGGGATGTCGTTGGTATTTGTCAACTGTGAGCATGTGAAGCCCTTTGAGACTTTTGAGTGATTAAGGGCTATATAAATAAACTTGACTTGAAATGAAAATGACTGCGCCGTGATTGAGTGGCAACCAGTCTAGGCTGCCAACATCAACTGTGATAGACTCCATATGGTTCCATATGATGTCATGCTTCTCAACGAGGAGTGGACGGCCAGCGAGCGCAACATGCTTCTCAATGAGCAGTGCGCGCGGCCAGCGAGCGCTACCGTGTTCAGTGCGTGAACCCATCTTCCTGCACCCTCTCGTAAACACGCTGAAAGAGGCGGGCTGTCTCATATTAATAATTAAGTACCGGTACTTTAAAAAAAAAATAAATAAATAAAATAAAAAATAAATAATAATAATAATAATAATAAATAAATAAATACATGTGTGTGTGTGTGTGTATATATATATATATATTTATTTATTTATTTGTTTGTTTTTTTAAGTACCGGCACTTTAAAAAAATTAATATTATTAATATAATTAATAAATAAAGTTTTACTTTCTTTCCATCAGTCATCTGAGCTTTCATGACATAATTGAGCTAACATGCATATGTTGATATTTTGGTGTGGCTGTGCCACAGGTTATTTTCTCCTCAGGGGAAACTAATTGTAGCATACAAATAAAATTGTATTGATGTGCTTTTGAAATGACAGAGTGAGAATATTCACTTATCTTGTAAATAAATTATTCAATGCTGTACACCCATTACCCCTAGGGGCACACCTACCCCTGGTTGGGAAACACTATATTAAGCTCCTTTTTCATACAAATTTTGAATAGGTGTGTGGTAATAAACTCACTCAGACACTAAGTCCACCCCCATCTTGGTCATATAGTATGTGCGCTTGTATTGTCTGAACTCAGTTTCAAATATATCGTCGTCCTCATCGTCATCCTCGACAGTAGGGACTTCCCCACCATCTAACACTTTATCAGGTGATGTCAATTCTGCCAGAGTGAGAGAACAATCCTGTACGGCACACAAGAAGTGGTGTCATTAGCACAAGCACATTTAAGTATGAAGGAAAACAACAATGAAAATTGGGCAAGGTTTTATCACCGCTGTCCTACCTCTTCTTTATGAGTGTGTTTACTGGCAGCTTCCATCTCTGCTGCTCGGCCAGCTGCCTCATTTAGGTACTTGTTACCAATTTTACTCTCAAACCACTTCAAGTCCACAAACACCTCACTGAAATGTTCACGGTCAAACTGGAAAGACGGTAAGGAAATATAAAAATAATGTTAAATCCAGCTGAGGGGAATACATTGAATTGGTTCCAAAACTGAATGACACAGCAGTCAGAACATTTTGGATTCAAGCCAGACAAATGCAGAGTGCCTGTAGCATCATCAATATGTCACATTTGTATGAAGAAAATTAACATTCACAAAAAATATGTCTGCAGAGTGTGCATAATTTTCTCCCTATATTTTCAAAGTGTGCTGACATTATGAGGATAAACCACTACTGTATTTTCTTTTTATTACAGACTCAGATCCAGCCATTAACAGATTTACTATAAACCGTCATTAAATTTTCTTACCAATTTTGGGAATCTATAATGGGAAAATGCTTGCAAGTATTCCTCGTACGTTTTTATGTCTATGTAAAAAGCAACACACAATTACAATTGACAAAGAGCAAATTGATGTTTCTAAAAGACACACCTCAGACAGTTTCTCCAAGTATTTCTCAAAGTTTCCAAGGTTAAGGTGGCCATTCTCGTTCAGATAACCTGAGCACAAAAGAAATCAGTACGAGTTATGTCAATTAATGAGCAGCAGAGATGAGTACTGACTGAGGTTTGCACCCATGAAAATTTGCCAAAACTTCTCCGCAAATGCTATACAACTGTGTTGCCAATTAGGTGTCGACCTGGCAGGGCGAGATAACTGCTCCAAGTATCAGTATGCCTCCTTTGACTGATCTGGATAGGGCAACTTCAATATCCGCATAAACAGGGTTTGGCTTTTTATGGAGTGATCTCTCATACCTCGAAACTGAAGGCCAAGTTTCACAGAAGTCAGACAAAGGGTGTGAAGTGGCCATTCTAAGAAGACAACACCTCAACAATATCTGTCATCTACAGATTTGCCGTCAAGGTTTGCAGGCCAATCTTGATTGCTCTCTGCCCAGACAATGTAGAAAAGACTGCACACAGCCCACTCGCATAGGGCTGCCAGGAGGCCTGTCATAACTGCCCTTAACCATCAGGCCCATCTGAACAGGCCTCAGCAACACACGCACTTGGAACTTGAACATGTGCGGAATGTTATGTTCAACAATGAGTCCAGATTTTGCCTACGACAACTGGATCAGAGGATCAAAGTGTGGAGAAGAGAGACACAGAACTCCATGCTCATTTCTGACTGATCACGTAACATCATTTAGTGGCGGCAACGTGATTGCGTGTGGCAGCACCTCCCTCACTGCAAAAATGCTTGGCTTGTTATCATTGGAGGCAATTTCAACACAGAGAGCTATCGTATCGAGAGAGAATAGAGATGGGATTCTGTAATCAGTGGCACACCCGAACATCAACAGTATGGGGCCAAACACTATCCTCCAAGATGAGAGTGGGGTTTATCAGAGACGACCCTCACAATTTGGAAGTAGAGAGGGTAAAGCTACCTACCAGCAGTTCAGGCCTTGACCCCCATTGAACACCTTGAGCGTGCTGTTCGTACTAGAGCAGGGGTGGCAAACTGCAGTCCTCGAGGGCCGGAGTCCTGCAGGTTTTATAGATTTCCCTATTCGAAGTGCAGCTGATATCAATTAACAGGCTCGTTATCAGGCTTCTGCAGAGTTTACTGATGAGCAGATCATGAATCAGCTGTGTTGAAGAAGGGGAATATCCAAAACCTGCAGGACTGCGGCCCTCGAGGACCGGATCTCGCCACCCCTGTACTAGAGTGACCAACACAACCCCACTGGCCGACTTGCAACAAACGCTTGATGAAGAATGGGTTGCCACCCCACAGCAGTGTGTGAGCACGCCAGCACCCAGCTAGCGGAGGTGGTCGCAGGCAGTTGTGGCGGTGTATGGTTCATCCACAAGTTACTGAGGCTGCTGATTGTTAAATTTGTAATTCTTAACTTGCCAACATACCCCCCCCCAAAAAAAAATCACCCCCCGAAGTACCCCTCCCCCCCAAAACTACAATCTTACAATTCAACAAACACCAAACAAGAGCCGATGTCATAAGCAAAATAAGCAGAGATTAGAAATAGACAATTTTTTCCATGGATGCATCTCACACTCAGCTCTATTGCTCATTCCACAAATGCATGCTCCATAAAATGTGGACCCACTTATAACATAAGGGTAAAGACTTACCATTGGTATAAGATTTATTGCCAAGTGTTGTTACAACAGAGAAATAACCTACCAATTTCATTTTTCCTTACTTTCCCTGCTAGGTTTGTTAAAATTGTATCCTCTAGACCAGGGATGGGCAACGGGTGATCTCACAGACCACATGTATGTACTTAAAATGTTTACTATTGCGGAGAAGCTTCAAATTGTAATAACTGTGTTCAAAACTTGATGCCAGACATTGTTTACGAGTGAGGTGAGTGGGGGGGGGGGGGGGGGGGGGGGAGGGGCGATACATGCACACATTTTCCTTATTTAATAAAATGCAATTTTTTTTCATACATCTGGTTCGGAAGTGTGCGATCTGATGTGGGCCCCCAATAAAATGTGTAATCACAACATGTGGCTCCACCCATCTTTTATGTTGCCCATTTCTTCTCAAGACCATGTCAAACATAAGATTGTTCGACCTCACTTGTAAAAAAATAAATAAATATTGAATTAAAACACGGGAGAGTCATCATACTGTGTGATGCAAGTATAATTTTGTTTGTGTGTTTCTCACCATCAAGGCTGGGCAGCACACTGATGTAAGTCTTATACAACAATGGCAGAGCATCGTGATTAATGTGAAGATTCGGAAGATGAGGGATGAAATCATTCCCCACTAGGAAGCTCATCAGAATCCAGTCATCTATTATCTGCTCCAAGTCATAATCCGAGCCCAGCTGACTCTGGTGGGGAAGAAAATAAGAAAAAAAATCCATCAAGATCAATCAGAATCAAGATGGCTTTATGTCTGCTTACGTCATGATAAAAGTGTCTAATATCCTACCTTAACCTCAGTGAACTCATAGTTAATGTATTCCCTCATCAGTGACAAGTGAAGCAAATGAAACGTTGTCTCCTCTGGAGCAGTTACCCTGGAAAGGATGAGACAAACAGGACTGATTCACCATAACAATTTTTAAACACCTTGAAAACCATGTCAAGTCATTTTCATGTTTAGTTAAATTCTACATACATGAAACATGTTTGAAAATAAGTACTGAAAAAAATTTGCAAAGACTGAACAAGTACTAGTAGTAGTACTGAAGGTGAGGTATAACGTTAAATTCTTCATTTCTCAGTTGTCCAGATTTTTTGGGGCATGGCTAAAACGGGGCCCTCCAGTCTGAGTTGTCTCCCCCTCCCCTACTATATAAAGCCCTTTTCCATTGTACTGTACTGTACTAAAACAGCCTGGTTATGTCCTATGTGGTCTCGTTTCCATTGTCAGTTTTTCAGGGCTGTGCAGTTACAAATTTCCTCAGAACCTCTTCTAACCTGGCTCAAGAATGCACACCCAGGGGGGCCGTGATGTCACAGTCATCTGATTGGCCAACAGATGTGGTCATTTCTTCAAGCGATGCGGCAGGTAACTCCACTGCACAGACCGTAAACTAAAAATATTAGATTTTGCAAAACTTCCCTATGCTCTACTGCTGATTACTCAACTTATTTTCTGGTAAAAAGAGTTTTTTTTTTTTTTTTTTTTGGGAGATTCTGTGGACAGCACTGCATATATTTGTAACAATGACAATATTATGTGGGCCTTGAAAAATCAGTCAGAATGCTCTGTAGGTGTTGCCTTTTCCTGAAAGGGGCTTTCTTTGAATGAACTACAGGTGTGGGAAAAACTATTTGCAGCTCACTAAAAATATACCCCCCCCCCCCACCCCGCCCAGTGTATTCTTTTGTAAACACATATTAACATATTTTTTATTTTTTCTATACAGACTCTAAGATGTCACAAGATGACACCAAAACTCTAGCTAATAACGCACACACGTGTGTGAATGATCAAAATCAGGGATGTACGGTCAGGGTTACGCAGAGCCTCCCTGCCCCCTTGCCTGCATGTGAAGAGTGCATACAAAACAAACAAAAAACATAATAATAATTACATTAGTTACATTTACTTTTCTGGTTCGTGCTTGACGTTGTTTTGTTTTTCAATTCAATAATGTTGATGATTTCATCATTCAAGTTGCATACTTCCTCTTCAAATACATGGGTGAGAAGCCAAGAGTGGATGCAAGAGGCACTGTAAGGCTCAAGCAACACACTGATGCAAGCTGTTAGTGGGGCTTGCCCTCACACAAGAGACATTTGTTGTTTTTCTCTATATTGCCAATAGTAAGTTGTAGTATACGTATAGTGGTAGTAAGAGTAGCTGCTGTAGTAGTAATAGTAGTATATGTTTTACCATACATGCACTGTATGTTTAGGTTCAACAATCTATATTTAGTGAATGTGTGCCACATATTGTGATTGGCCAGAAAAGCAAGTAAAAATGCATGGTGGAGACCAGAAAGTACTGTGCCGTTCTTGGCAGGTGGCGCAATGTGTAGAAGGAGCGCAGCACTTTTCCTATAGATATACAACCACCAGAGGAACTGCCGGCTTGTTGAGGACCAGCAGACCAAGTCGATCTTTAACAGGGAGTCCCCGGTGTCCTCTTCCATTCATTCATTCAGGTCAAAATTGAAAGGCTACTCTAGGTTCATATTTTTTTATTTCGACTCTAGAGGGGTCAGTGCCTCTCCAATCATGAACTTCACTGATCAGAACAGGCTAATATTTTCAATATTGACAATTGGGAATTTTATTTTAGAGTGGTATACAGTTGCAAGAAAAGGATGTGAACCCTCTAGAATTATCTGGATTACTGCATAAATTGGTCACAATAGGTGCACTGGTCTTAAGTAATAGACACAGTTCTTTAACTATTTTCTTCTGTCAAGCATCAAATGGCGATGAGATGGGGATCGCCCTTACATTCTCGTGTAAATTTTCTTTATAATCTTAGAAATTCACCTGTCAGTCAATGTCAAAATCCTGGCATGCCTTGAAATAGCAAAGCAATCCCTCTGCTTCAAGCACCTTATTTCATAGCTGGGAGGAGGTTTTGATGGAGAAAAAAACAAAACAAAACAAAACAAAAACAAAACAAAACCCCCCCCACAATACTTTCATTTAGGTTTCTGGGATAATTCACAACGTCCTGAAAAATGTGTTATTGTGACAGGCCTAACAATATTGGAAAATGAATTTGAAATGATAAATGCTTTGGGATCAAATGTTGTGCTATAGTTACGGTTTATACTATTAAGAGAGGGATTTACCGGTACGCATTTTTAATTTTAATATATTTTTGGGCGGGGGTCAATTACTCGCAAGATTTCAGTATCAGCGGCAGGGCTCCGTGCCAATCCCCTACGAACATGGTATGCTATATACTAGGGCTGTACGATTATGGAAAATAATCTAATTGCGATTTCCCCCAATCCCCCCCGATTGCGATATCATATGCGATTATTTTTTCCAAGGTCCATTTCAGTGAATTTCTTACCCAACAAAAAGTTAATTATAATAAACAATATCAGATCTATTATAGATTACAGGACCTGAAGTAAAAAGGCAAATGAAGCATTAATATCACATTTGTGACTTTATTTCAACATATCCGACTTTTCATGTTGCATGAACCATGACATGTAAACACTGCACTTTTTAAACTGAATTTATTGATATATATAAATGCAATATATATAGTGTATTTAAAAAATAAAACTTAGTGATCTCCAGTCAGTAAACTCACACATGCTAAAGTGAAGGCAAAGTAAAATTATACCTGCTTATATGACGTAACATTTTCCGATAAGATTTCAAAAACCACTAACATTCAAAGTAATCCTTGTGGGTGGGTCGCGGGCTGGGTAGTTTCCCATGGTCTGGACGGGCCGTGAAGGAAACACAGACTTTTGTTTTGGTAAACTAAGCGCCTTTGTAGCTGTTGTGTTCTGTCTTTGTTACGGCCGACAGTTACTTGCAAATTGTCATTAAAGAATTATTTCGCCGCTTGGCCCGATTAGTTCACCAACGCTACAATATGTCAAGTCAAGTCATCTTTACTTATATAGCGCTTTCAAACAGCCTTAGCTGAGGCTGTGGTGGCACCTCGTTAATTAAATGAGTAATGATGAAAAATAATCATTTTGTTCATCCTAATTTTTATTCATGAAATCGGACGACAACATATGTTCACATACTAACCTATTTAGCCTCAAAATATAGGACAACTTTGCCGAGCGCTTCTGTTTACAATTTGATGTGTTTGGACTGGTTACCGCAGAACATCAAGACACATCAATTGACATCAACGCTTTAATTGTACATGTGCAGCACTCATCAGACTGCTGTGGTGGATCACACGAGAGGTTGTCGAGCATACACTCATATTTATCAACCACACAGTTGCGTGCACAATCAGTTTACAAAACGTGCGATACTACGGCAGCCAAAGAGTCATAACACACAACGGTGAAGTTTTGTTTTAAAAACCGAGATCAAACAGATTAAACATGTTAGACACTCATCTCAAGGTCTCATTAGACAAGAAAACAAAAAAAACAAAAAATTACATTAACTTATGGAGCTAGGCTTTAGTTACAACGGTGACGTTAATGCCCTGTGTTTGGGGGACTTTTTAAAAAATGCATTTCCATGACTAGAATTTAATAAATTTTTAGACTTTGAAATTCAAAATTCAAGCTTAATCAATAAAAATTCAAACCTTTTCTGGGATTTCTTTCCTCCAAAGCGAACCTCTTCTCTGAGCAGGGAGAAATTTGGCTCATGGCTAGTCAAACCCAACATGATCTATTAATGGGCCAAAACAACATGAGAATCCTGAGAGACACATTGATACACATCCACATCAAACACACGTGCACAAATATCATACCAGGTCAGCATCCAGGCCGTATAAGCAGTGCCGGGTGTTGGGGTCATGAAGTGGCTTTGCAGTCTCTGAACGTATGAATTCCATTATTTTATGTTCTCCCTCGCCAGGGGTCTATAAAATAGATGGAAAGGCTCCAACTTTGGCAAGATGTTTCTGAATGTAAAAAATGTCTACATTAACAAATGCACACACACCTCATGACCTGACAGGTAGATTTTGACATTCTGCCAAAGTTTGTCAGTCGAGAGCTTGTTGTGGACAAAATACTTCAGCTGCTCTTGGAGTCGCACCATAAAGTCAGTGCCTGGAATGAGACGACACGCTTTAATTTCCTAATGCTTTCAAAAAATAAAAATTAGGTGACTTAGTCCATTTTAATTGGTACCTTATAAGTGCAACATGAATACATTGTTGCTGTGTTTTTTTGTTTTTTGTTTTTTTTAAATATAATTAAAAAGAAAGGCCTGGTAGCTTTATTTATACAGCAATTTCATAACCAATAAGCTCTCCAGCATGATTGCAAGCACATTTAAAAGCATTTAAAAACAAATTAGACATTTAAAAACAAAGTACAGAAATAAACATGAAAAAAATTGGTTGTTCCAGTTTCACTGCCTTTGACAAGTATACGTGTCAACTCAATTACATTTTATTTTTTTTATTTTTTTTCTCAATTGAGCTAGATGGGGGAGAATCTGACTATGCTCCACTGTAGATGTCATACTTGGAAACAACTTTACTGATGCACAATAATAATAATTTTGACCAGAGTCAAGTAAAAACGAAACTTCAGGTACAAAAGTATTAACAACCTTTGCTCAATACTTTGTTGATGCACCTTTGAATGCAATGATTCCCTCCAGCGTTTATTTTTAATATCACAAGTTCACCCATTCCTCTCTGCAGCACCTCTAAAGCTCTGAAGATTTCTCAAGGACATCCAAAAACATTTTCTGAAGCCACTCCGACATAGACATGTGTGTGACTTTGCAAATCAAAATTTAGTCCAACCAACTGAATTTACCAGGGCAAAGACAGTGTGTATTCTGTATATTTATTTTATTTTTTTTCAAATTAATTTAAAATAAAACCCTGCCAAAACCTTTTTGTTATTGTCATTTTGTGGTGTTGCATGTAGATTTTTTGAGGAGGGAAAATAATTTATTTAGAAATAAGGCTGTAACATTAACAAAATGTGAAAAAAGTAAAGTGCTATGAATACTTTCCAGATGTACTTTGAATTACAATGGGTGATATTGGCCCATTGAGCAATCAAATTAAATGTCAAATATGTACCGGTATTGTGATTTGTGAACAAAGATGTTGGACAAAAGCAAGAAAAAGAAGAGAAAAAAACAAAACAAAACAAAACAAAAAAAAACACCTTATTGCGATACAGTTAGGTCAGAAGTATATGAACATTGAACAAGGGAGAAAATTAGGGCCTACCTGGGGTGATGCAGTTTGAGTCGAAACGAGCTTCTGTGGGCAACACCTCTCCTTTTTCCAGAGCTTTTTTTATTTTCTCTTCTGCTTCTTTGGCAGATCTTCATACACAAACACACATGCAAAGATACACATAATTAACTGATTTTCATAAAAGATAAATTTAGTCATAGGACAAAAACAAACAAACCAAAAAACAACAACAACAAAAAAAAAACCCTAACCATCCTTACTGACAACTTCCAGTGGCTCATTCAAGACCTATCAAAACTATACAAATCTCACTGCCATGGTGAACTTAAAGGGATAGTTCGGATTTTTTTTTACATGAATCTATTTCATCCTCACCTCCAGCGTGTGCGATCATCCCTGACTTACCCTTGACAGCGTTCTGTGACACGAGTTCTGGTCCGGTGTTGGACGAGAGGAAAATAGTCCAGCAAGTTGGCTTGGGTCAGGGAAATAAAGCGTTTTTCTTCTAAAAACAATTTGTGTTCAAAAGAGTGATACATTTGTATCACTCAACTCCTTTCTGAAAAAAGTCAGACTCCATTACCGCCGGGCACTATTTTTCTGTTTGTTCGTATCACTGCGCGGCGCCCTGTAGACAGCTAATCGACACGCTGCAGACAGCTGATCCGCCCGCCTTCCGCCTTCGAAAAGAGAAACAACGTGTAGATTAGTGCGTGTCTATCAGCTGTATGCGGGGCGCCGCGCAGTGATACAAACGAACAGCAAAGTAGTGCCCAGCAGTAATGGCGTCTGACTTTTTTTCCAGAAAGGAGTTTAGTGATGAAAATGTATCACTCTTTTGAACACAAATTGTTTTTAGAAGAAAAACACTATTTCCCTGACCCAAGCCAACTTGCTGGACTATTTACCTCTCGTCCAACACCGGACCAGAACTCGTGTCACAGAAGGCTGTCAAGGGGTTAGTCAGTGATGATCGCACACACTGGAGGTGAGGATGAAATAGAGATTCATGTCAAAAAATCGGAACTGTCCCTGCAAGGCATCCATCCCATAAGTGCTACTGTTCCTTTGTGCTTGTCCAGTTTTGATTTTACACATGCTTTTATTATTCTTTGGCCTTTTATGCAAGACTGCTTTCAAAGTATCACGAACCTAAACAAGTAGTTTTAAGAGAAGAACGATAGGAGAATATATACAGGGAGGTACATTAACTTAGTAGACTTGCATTTGAAGTAGCGATAACGTAGCACCTAGAACGTTTTCTGTGTGCTCACTGCATGCGATTTATATTTATATGTTCCACTATTGCTGGCAGCTGCTGACATGATGCCTATTTCCCCATTGTAGGACCAGACTAATAAAGAGCACCATGTTTAACCAAGTAGTATATAAAATGAATATATTGTAAAGCATCACAATATCAAATGAACCCATTTGAATGTAACTGGTTAAATCTGAAGACAGCCAAAGCAAAGCACCACTTATAAAAAGATGTGCACACTTAAGCAACCACATTCTCAGTTGTGTAGTATTTGTACTTTCCCTCTTGAAAAGTTTGTTGTTGTTGTTGTTGTTGTTTTTTTTTTTACTGCGTTTTATAGGTTAGACAACGTCAAATTAGTGATGAAGAAAAAGTTGTCAAATAATTAATATTGGTCTCAATTTTTGTGAATCCTAAACCTACCGGAATCTCCGTCCTCTCTGCTGGTTCATCTTTGCCCTTGGCGCCACACCATCGACGGCCATGAAGAAGACCTTGCGTGGCTTGATGATCCTAAAAAGCACCTCCAGGTAATGGAAAATGTCTGCAAAAATCTTCTCTTCAGAGATGCGGAAGTGAACATCTTCATCATTTGGGTGAGAACACTGATGGATGATCCCGTTCATGTCCAGATAGAGATTGTCAAATTCTGGGATCTGAAAAATCAAATTATGATTTTGTATGTAATGATTAGAAGTGAAATTCAAATGCCTTAGGAAACTCATATTAAATGTGCCAATATTCCTTTAATTTACAGAACATTTCCAACACCAATAGAAAATATATTTTGAGTCATTACATTTTCATCCATGAGTGGTGGAATTCAAAGGATTTATTTTGCCATCAAACACATTATCTATAGTTACTTTCTACTATTGTGGACAATAATTACCTAAGCTGAATTGACCTAACGGAATTGATAAAGGCCATATTTAGAAATGTAAGTGGAGCCTTAGCTTGCAAACACAGGTGCATCTGATTCTGAGATGAAAAGTGTCTTGGAAATGATGTTGCCCAACTAATATTCAGCTAATCAACCACATGTGGAAGAAAAACCTCGTCGGCATATTCAGAATGGATACTAGATTAATTTTGGGCAGGTGTCCTTTATGAGGACCTGATTTTCTGTCCGCTTATTGTGACGGTGAAACCAGATCAACGTCCACAAAACATTATGAGTGCACACACGCAGACCCAAAATTATGAAACTGTAACGCAAGCTCCGCAATACATTGTAGGCTTAAAAAACCCCACACACATTATAAAACCACCCCAACAAAAACATTTTGGGGACGTTGTATTATATATCGAAAATACAGCAAGTAATCAATTTATCGGAGTTGCTTTAAGTATACAATGATTGTGTATTACATGTTGACATGGTGGCCACATCACCAAACCAAAAGGGCGCAGCTGTCAATAACGAGAAGAAAACTTGTTTTTATCAACAACGTTAGGTTGCTCACTCACGGACTCTCTAATTACACACAATAAAAGTTGTTTAAAACAATTTACTATAAACAATAATTGTGTTAACAGCTGGGTTTAAATGAACATTTGCAAGGCAATGTATACCGTCGCGTAATTGACGGCAGTAACTAGACCGTTGATTAAATATATATGTATATAAATAAACGGATGCTAACTAGGGATGACAGTTCATCGGACAAAAAAATTGCCAAGTGCGTTAAAACTTCTACAAGCCGTAGTTACGCCGATAGCCAACTTGCTAAGCTAACGCCGCTACGGTCGGAGCAGTCCACGGTCACTCTGCTGTCTTACCTGATGTTCCTTGACAACTTCACTGAGACAGGGGTAACGCTCTGAAATCCATCGATAAAACTTAGGGACCCCCATTTTCACGGTGACACTGAATGCCTCTGCCTTGCGAACAAAACTGAGACAGAACGTTTAATTTAATTGTTCAAGTAGAAACCAGTTCCGTTTCCAGCTGCTGCAATCTAGCTAAATTGTCCGCGGTACGTCTGCTAAATCAACCCGCATTTTTGTTGTCTACATTAAGTTCCTATCTTGTCACCATCGCATAGACGGTCATTACACAATAATAATAATAATAATAATAATAATAATAATAATAATAATAACAACAACAACATTGTAGATTTATCTTTAATTTGTTTAGCCTCCTTTAAAGAGTATGTTCTGCTTTTTCGATGCTGATGTAACTATCAGTACCTCGGAAAAAGGCAGATAAAATAGCTTGGGACCAAATTTCTGCTGAAAGAGTGACACAATTAATGTACTTTTCCTCAACCAACGTAGTGGAAAAACTACAAGATAAATGTTGACAATTGACACCCAAATAAAAGTAAGTAATGTACACAAATTGTGTAGCCATAAGAATTTCTTACAATGCAGCCACACAAATCGACAATTCTGAACATTTCTACTATTTCAGGACAGATTAAAACAAGCTTCAAGTTGCATCCGAACACTATGTAAAGAATGGGCAAGTCGGATTAAAAAGTGTGCGTTGTCTGTGAAACTAGGCCAGTGATATCTATTGTGGAAGGCAGAGATAATTAGCAACCTGAAAATGAAAGTGTGTAGTTCTATTGATCCCGATTCAGCTACACACCGATACATTTGTCAGTCGGCTAATTCTCTGTTAAATGAAAGAAAAACACAATGGGCACAAAAAGTAACTTGAAACTGACAAATCATTTCCTGAAACTTAAGCCAATGAATATTGACATTGCTTTTGAATGGCTAGTAGAATCAAGCAAATGAAAAATGTAAAAAAAAAATAATAATAAAAAAAATGATAGTATCAGGTTCAAAAGACGAGTCCAGGTTCGAGTCCAGGCTCGGACCCTCCTGGGTGGAGTTTGCATGTTCTCCCCGTGCCCGCGTGGGTCTTCTCCGGGTACTCCGGTCTCCTCCCACATTCCAAAGACATGCATGGCAGGTTAATTGGGCGCTCCGAATTGTCCCTAGGTGTGCGTGTGAGTGTGTATGGTTGTTCGTCTCTGTGTGCCCTGCGATTGGTTGGCAACCAGTCCAGGGTGTCCCCCGCCTACTGCCCAGAGCCAGCTGAGATAGGCGCCAGCAGCCCCCGCGACCCTTGTGAGGAATAAGCGGTCAAGAAAATGGATGGATGGATGATAGTATCAGTGCACACTTTCTGACACTAGGCAGTAGGCGGGGTACACCCTGGACTGGTTGCCAGCCAATCACAGGGCACACAGAGACGAACAAGCATCCACACTCACAAGCACACCTAGGTACAATTCGGAGAACCCAATTAACCTGCCATGCATGTCTTTGGAATGTGGGAGAAGACCCACGCAGGCACGGGGAGAACATGCAAACTCCACCCAGGAAGGCCGGAGCCTGGACTCGAACCCTGGACTCGAACCCAAGTCCTCAGTACTGGGAGGCGGACTTGCTAATTAGCCACTCAAACACCGTGCCGCCCTCCAGAATACATTGATAGTGTAATAGAAATAATCTTGTACCCTGCACAGATTCCAGACACCCTGTGCCAGATGGCCCAAAACAGCTCCAGATTATCAGAACAAGCAGGACGGATGCTAGGATAGGTTGGATTTGTTTAAAAAAAAATGTTTCTTTGGTGCTCTTCAGTAAAGGGATCCGCAAAGCATGTCCAAAGAGAGAAAAAACTGACGCATTCAAAGGGGTTCCAAGTGAAAGGCCTTTATTTCAACATGGCCAGTTGATTAAAAATTGCCTACGCATTTCGGCCTTGGTAGGCCTTCTTCAGGTCAAGCTTGAGTGCCTCAGTTTTTTTTTCTCTTTTTAGCCTCAGATTACAACTATTGTACAGTACAGTAAGAGTAAGCCTCTTCCATGTTTCACAGCAGGGACAGTGTTCATTTCTTGGTATGCTTCATTTTTGTATCTGTGAACAAAGGGTTGATGTGCCTTGCCAAAAAGTTCCAGTTTTGTATCATCTGTCAATAGGACATTCTCCCAGAAGCTTGTGGCTTTGGGACATGCAGTTTGGCCAATTCCTGTCCCGAATATTTATTTTACTTTTATTTATATATATATATATATCTATATATATATATATATATATATATATATATATATATATATATATATATATATATATATATATATATATATATATATATATATATATATTTTATTGTCAACACTGGTGTCGTCCTTGGTCCTCTCCCATTAAATGAGAAACCTTGCATGAAAAGGCTTAACAGACCTATGTTGATGGGACAATCTGCGCACCGAGAAAAGCGCACAGTGGCGGGTCTTTTCCGTTATGTATATCGGAGAATATGACCCTAGCTCAAGACAAAACAGAAACCAGAATGCCACACAAACAATCAGCAACTGAAAGCAGCTGCAGGAATGGCTTGGAAATGCTTCTTTAGGGAGGAAATGCCACCGCCGATGACATCCATTGTTCCAGACATCATGCAGTGACTGACTGGAAAATGCTCATCTGAGTAAACACAGGCTTTTCATTTATAATTTGCAATATATGTCCATCAAGTTATGTTTAAGTTTCTGAACATGTAATGGTTGTAACATTTTTGTTAAACCAATTGAATAAAATCTGAAGGTAAACGCAAATCTTGCTGACCTTATTTCATATTGATTGTGGTAAGAGGCAGATTTGATCTTTCTGTAGAACATTGAATTAGTCAATATTTCCAAAGAATAACACACATTACAATTGAACAAGATTTTGTCTGTCCAGCTACGCAGGAATATGCTATGACGATCAAAATGAAATTGTGGTTTCATTTTGATCGTCATAGCATATTCCTGCGTAGCTATTGTTGCAATATGCAATAACCTTGCTTTCATGAATGCTCCGAGGGTAAAACAATTTACTGGGTATTCTTGTTCGGAGAATAGACATTGGATAAACATAACAGAGGCATTTGGTGTTTAAAAGCACACAAGGCATCTGGTCTGTGGCAAAACTGAACATTTTGAACATACACCATTTCAAATAAGACTGAAAAAACATATGGAACCCATTGTCAAGGATAGCCGTAAACACATAAGTCATTCAAACAAGCTCAGTCAAGAGAACACTGGGAAATACTGAAAATTGGTGTTGTTGTTTTTTTAAATGACCTGGCACAACAAAAATAGTTTTGAAATAATTTATTCAGTTATACAAATAGAAAGCACCTCTTCTTCCATCCATCCATCAGAAAATAGGTAGGTCTTAGTGGGGTTTATCACATCCTCTTGATGGGTTCATGTTAACATGGACCACGTTGCGGCTATACAAAAACTATGAGTTTGTCTGACTTACAATTGGGCTCAGTTGTTTTCATCTACAGGATTATTTATTTCCACTGCTACTTTCAATGTGGCGTGTTTGATCCATGCCTTTGGTTACATAAGAAAAGTGATTACACATAAACGAAGGGTTTTCTCAACCTTTCCATGACAATTCATCTTCCTTACGCGTCAAACAACTCACATTCCACAGTTTGACAACTGACAATAAATTTGACAGAATTAAATGCATGTCTGATTTATTCCAATTGGTTTCTTCCATCTTGGAAAACAAACTACACATAAGGTCAGACAAACATTCAGGGCTGACAGTTGAAGTTGAATGTGAAGACTAACTTGTCAATTAGTCAAGTGCTCTTAGCCTGTAAGGTGGAGAATGATGCTACAGGTAGCATCTAGCTGAATTTGAACCATCAAGAGCAACACTTAAAAACAAAAAAACGCTAAAAAGTATGGATCGGAGTGAAAACAATGGAGATGCTATACTGTAGCAGATGTAACTTGAACAGAAATCAACTAAAGTCCCCTTCCCCCATCCACCCTATAAAATGGCAGCATTTCATACTTTGAACAGATGCCCGAGTATAAAGTCTCTCTCTGTCCAAAATCCATAGCTCATTAAAATAGTCATTTACATCAATTCTCCTGGGGGGTCGGTCGGGTGTTCCGAGTTCAGTAGGCAGCTTGGCCTCTCCCTGCCAACAGACTTCAGACAAGCTCAAGTACCTGTGCAAAGATAAAAGATTTATGTCAATACAAACGTTACCATTTATGACATGCCTGTGCTGCTTTACTTCAAATTGTTTGCCAGCCTTTTTGATTTGCAGCCAGGCATCCAAATATAATTTACAGTGAGATGTAGGTTTGATGTGTTTCCTGGATTATTTGATATTTAAATTATTGTTGTTGTTTGTATTTAACTGTGATCTTTTTTAAGAGTTTAGATGTGTGTTTACCACTTGTTTTTTCTCTGTTTTGCTGAATACGTTTATGTTCAAGCATTGTTGTCCTTCAGGGGGGTTACGATTTAAATACGAAATAAATAAATAAATAAATAATTGTGAAACAGAAAAGTAAAGTTGCCATTTTGATATTGTTTGACGGCTCAGCTGCACAAATCATAATTTTGAGGTCCATAAGAAATACCTTGTAACTGGACCCCCCCAAGTATCCTTGAGCAAATTACTAAACCCCCAATTACTCCTGATACTGCGTCATCAGTAGGTGAATGGGTAGTCAAAAATGTAAAGCGCTTTGAGAGCCTTGCAAGCGCTATATAAATGAAGTGCCATGCCATTTACCATGTTATATCTTTTCTCAAGCTGCTATGCCTCACCTAAATGCGAATTGCACCCTTTAGCTTTGACAACAATTCCTGTACTATATATAAATGAAAGACAAATGATGTGTGTTTTTACACTAAGTCTGAGCAAAAACATTTTCACTACATTTGAAAAACACAACTGACATCAGAATAACTAATGGTTTGGGCATGCATAGTTCTCATACTTGAATAGAGAGGATGCGTACTGTGTACAAACATTTGAATGGTACCAATTAAAAAGTAAGTATTTGAAAGCACAATTAATAAGCCTGAACTGAAAAAATAAATAAATAAATAAAAGCTACAGGCTATGGTGATGTAACTTTGCATACTACCAGATAGTTGATAGATGTACACAAACCTTGATTGTTCCTTGACTGTTTGCAGCAATCAACACATTTGACTCCTGAAAAAGAAGACCGTATCAAAAACGGAACTACGAAATGTCATTGGTTGATCTTTAGAGTGAGTTTGTTAGCATAACCTTCCTCATTACAATGTGAAAACAAGTGATGATCGCATCAAGAACTCACTCCGTCAGGTAAGGCCCTCCAACAGACAGCACTGACAAACTCATTGATGTCGTCTTCCTTCTTCTCTTTATCCAGCACACTTTTTACCGTATCAAACTTGAATGTTAATAGTGTCTTGGAAAGTCCTTTGTAGTACAAGTACAAGGAATTGTTTTCACTCCCTGCACACATAAACATAGACATAGTTTTGCATTGCAGCAGTGTCCCTGCTTGGATGGGCCAATCAAGGAAATGCAGCAGAATAATTTAATTACATATGGTTCATTTTTTTTGTTACATATTATTAAAGACTAGAACTACAACATTTACCACAGGCAATATAGTCTCCATTGGAGGCCAGGCCAACAAAGTTCTTCTCATTGATGTGACCCTTGAAGGAGCGCAGGCAATGAGGTTTGTTGACATTCCACAGCTTCAGCTGACTGTCTGTTGACCTGAAACGTGATTGACAGAATGAATACATTTTTGAGTGGCTGGGGTTAGGTTCCAAAAAATACCCGCAATAACTGAAATCTGGGAAGTAGTTAGCTTTATGTTTTATATTTATTATAAATGTTTTAAGGCACCAAAACCCCTCACCACACAGTTTATACACTTCTCTCATTGAGGCATTTACTTTTTGTTACATTTCTCTTTTTGTTTAAATGTTCTCAATGTTCAAACCTTCATACATTTTATGAAATAGAAAAAAAATCCGTGACACAGCGAGGCAGCGAAAAGTGAACCGCGTTATAGCGAGGGAATGCTGTAATTGCATTTTGCTGTGGAGAAACACTGTCAAAAGAAGCAGACATAATAGAGGATGAGGGAGTCAGGCAGCAGTATTGCACTAAAACCAATAAAAAAAAAACAAAAAAAACATCATGGTTCCGACCCATTATATTTGATCAGAAATGCTCTGGTATATTTTGGTGCAGAGTTGGGAATTTATTTCTGTGGTCGCCTCGACAGACTCCTTTCACAGGGGCCTACCTAGTAGTACAGTGACACATCTGGCTGAGTATTGCTGGTGGCACGCTTCTATGGGAATGCTCTTCATTATATCAACAAGAGTTAGATGGCCACAATTAAAATTCTTTGGCCTCGGCCTGCATTAGTTAATCCCCCTGGGCTCTTACACTATGTGCACTGCTGTTTAAACTCTTAACAGTCAGCGAAGGGAAATGTAATGACAATGACTAAAAAGGCCAAAAGACGCACTCACCATAAGGTTTGATACATACAGGCGCTCATGAAAAAATTAGAATAGCCTCGAAAAGTTGAATAATTTCTACAATTCCATTCAAAAAGTCAAACTTTCATAGATTATAGATTCAGGGCCCTTAAGTGATTTCAAGTATTTATTTGTTTATCTTTACATTATTTGGGCTTTCAGCTCATAAAACCCATGAAAACAGGATGTCAAAAAATAGAACACTGTGAAGAAATCACCATGCATAGTTCAGAGTGATTTGCATGGAAAAAAAAAAGGATAGATGGATGTTAATTTTAAAAGGATATGTCAATCTTCAGTAGTTGGTTGGGAAATACTTTGCCTTTAAAGCCGGGAGAGTGGATACGTTGTTTTGACCAATTCTTGGTCTCTTAGCTGATGAAACACATCAGAATATACACGAGAGGGTGACGTGGGGCCTCGTAGCATGTTCTGTAATTTTATTCAAGCATTTATGCCTGACACAGATTTGTGGGAGTTATGAAATAAATGACACGATTGACGACGGCGCAGGAGGAATTCAAATAGTGTAACCAGTCGACAGTGACATATTTGTAGTAGAGCTGTCAAACGATTACATTTTTTAATCAGATTAATCACATCTTAGAATTTTGATTAATCACTTAATTAAAAAGGCTTTTTTTAAGCAACATTTTTTCCCCGCCAAATTTGAAGAGCACTTTGTTTATGTGTTCATTCTTTTGACATTTAATGTTATGAGGACATCTTCACACTCATCCACCCCTCTTTCTAGCATAATTTAAAATGGAAAAAAAAAATTGCCCCAATATTTTGAAAGGAACAAATGTTCTGAATGTCATATGTAAAACATTTATTAAATGCTTTACTTTAATGCATGTGGTTATGTTTATTGCTCGAACACAACCTGTGCTACCTTTAACGTAGCCACCCGTTGCCAAGATAAAGGATAATCTGTGGTCAAAATAGTGTGATTAATCTGCGTTAATACATGATTAATGCGATGTTTGTGATTAATTAATTACCGTAGTTAACGCTTTAACTTTGACAGCACTAATTTGTAGATGACGAGGATGTTGAAAATTGCGACGACTTTGTAATGGACAACGAAAAATTACCACTCAATTCCCCTAGGTTATTACAACTGCGCTCCAAAGGTGAAGGAAAATATACCCGCAGATGTGACATAGTTGTTCGCTGATTATTATTATTATTTTTTTTAATATTGAAGGTTTATAATAATAAACTTGCTTGTGTGAACGACACAAGCGTAAGCTTTGAAATGTTTTTTGGAATTATGTCTCTATTTGCTTCAGGAGCTGAGATATCAATTATTTAGTAGGCATTGACAATATTGTTGAATTTCCAGGAAAACTTCTGGCTTTCGGGGATGACGCTAAAGTCATCCATAGGTTTTAGAGGGATGTTTTGCCAGGTGCTTTAGACCTTAATGGGTTAATCACTGCCACGATGCGCCGTGGCATTGCCTGGGGTTTTCTTGATGCTTGCTGTCAGCTCTTTGTTTTTGGGTCTGGTGGCCCTCATTTTGCTTTTGATAATACTCTATTGTGACCCTCATTTTCTTCTTGTAATACAGTACTACCAAGAGGAAAACGAGGGCTACCAGACCCCAAAACAAAGAGCTGACATAAGTTGAATTATGGAAACTATTCAACTTTTCGAGTATATTTTATTTTTTTGACGAGTGTCTGTATTTCATTGTTTTAAAGCAGCACCGTTACGTTACTCTTAAATGTTGCCCAAAATAACCATCCATGTATCAATTTCCGTAGCCACTTTTCCTCACAAGGGTCGCGGGGGTGCTGGAGCCTATCCCAGCTGGCTTCAGGCAGTAGGTGGGGTACACCCTGAGTACCTGGAAAAAACCCACACAAGCACGGGGAGAACACGCAAACTCCGCCCAGGAAGGCCAAAGCTCGGACTCGATCTCACATCCTCTGCACTGAGAGGCGGATGTGCTAACCAGTCATCCACTGTGCCGCCCCGCCCAAAATATTCCCTGAACAGTATTGAAACATTTCATCACGGCTGATGATGGGCTTGAGGAACAGATTGTTTCAATTTTCATAGAAATGTTCAATTCAAAATTCAGATAAAAGTTGTAATGGATTGTATTCAACTTTTGAGGGTTCACTGCACTTCTCAAACAAAATAAGTGTTACAACACATAATTTGACAAAAACAACAACATGTAGCTAGCTAAACACAGACAAAGCAGACTTACGCAGAAACGATTTCCTCTCCATTAACAAACTTAGCATAGGAAACAGCTTTTCGATGGCCTTTGAACACCATGATCGGCTGCTTAGTGTTGCGGAGGTCATAGTAATGGACACAGTGATCTGCAAGAAAACAGAAAAATCGATATGTAGTATGGACAGTATTCCAATTTACATACAGTAGCTGAAAACAATTCCTCATTTGAGTTCATGTATAAGATTGCCAACAGGCAAGAGAGTGTAGCAATATCAAATTCAATTGTTTTTAATGTGTTAAGTATGAGACGCACAGGGATAAGTTGAGTCCAAAGCTTGTGCTTTACAAATGAAAAAAAAAATACACCAGTAATAGTCAATCACTATTTTAAGCAATGTCAATCACTATTTATTGCCTTGCACTTTTGGAATTTGTTTATTCCATTTTATTTTTTACATGTAGTTGCGGTATTAAGTTTTGTACAGTTTAAAAAAAGTTAACGTTTGTCTTAATATTTCTGTGATGTTTTCATCAAAATAAAATGATCAAGAATTTCAGCCCCATCACCCTCAAACCACGTGTTATCAGTCTGTATTGAGTACACCAACGTGAGATCGGCTTTTGTTACAGTGGCGACTACGGGATGACACCAACATGAACATTAAGATAGACCGAGAAAAATGTGATTTGTTTTTGCCCCCAAATTTGACAAAGCTGGACAAACTAACTGA
This sequence comes from Festucalex cinctus, assembly GCF_051991245.1. NCBI lineage: Eukaryota > Metazoa > Chordata > Actinopteri > Syngnathiformes > Syngnathidae > Festucalex > Festucalex cinctus. The sequence continues at coordinate 43,029,460 of NC_135411.1, forward strand.
CTTTCAAGAAAAGCTGAAATAACAAGTACAAGACATCATTTTACAAATTATTTCACTGAATCATGTAAGTCTAATCATGATAGTGGGCCAATAACAGTTGCACAGAGAAAAACCTTTAATCCCAACTATGACGACAAGTTTACCTGCACAGCCAAAGGCCAGATGATACCGGGATGATGGACTGAATTTAACGCAGCAGACATTAGCCTTGGCTTCAATGCTGGCTACAGAGTTGTTCAGATTGGTCGACCACAACTTCACTAACAATCAAAAGTACACAAAACAGCAGTCAATCATGAGTTAAAGTCAGGTGTAACAAGTAATTTTACAGTGAGAACAAAGGCAGTGAAATTTTAATTCAGATGCTGGAAAATGACAGTACTGATTTTATCTGGTGCTGAATCAAAAACGATATTTTTCAGTTACCTTTAGCATCATCAGAGCCAGATGCTAACAACTTGGGATCCATCAGGTTAAAGTCAACACTCCAGCACCGTTTCTCATGCTCCTGTAAAGAAAATATCAGGATCATTAAAACATGTAGTAAGTGATTTATTGATAAGTACAAGCGGAAAGCCAAAGTTCTGTAATATATTCAAGGCTAAAATCTGCCAATAAGTACCTGGTACACTTTGGACCTATGGCCGGTAAATCCATCCCATAATATGACTGTACCCTCATAGTCGCTGCTGGCTAAGAGGTTCTTGTGATAGCTGCTCCAGCTGATACAGCTACAATGAACAAGGTTGGGATTACATTTGTTGGAATATTGACATTAAGCATGACCTAAATACTTTATTTTATTTATTTTCACCTGATTTTAGAATTACATGTCATTTCGTTGACAGGGTAATGGATGTCCACTGCGTCTTGGATCACAGTACCATACTCAAACACCTTGATCTTCTTGGTCACGCCAGCGATAGCAAAGTAGTCACAATCACGGTCAAATTCAATGCTGAAACACACACATCAATTACCATGTGATTGCTATTGACACATCCCTCTACAGCTCAAAGCAATTGGATCTTTCAACAAAAGAACCACCCAATCTAAACAAAATGGATTTGGAAGGAAACAATAGAGGCAAGCAAAACGTACAAACTTTGATAACTGAATCCAAGAGGTCAAAATAACAGACATTCATTACTTTTCTTTGTTTAAAACCAAGACGTTCCCACTATTATATACAACAATCTTTATTACACATTTTTTCCCTGTCAGCAGTGCACACACACCCCCACGCACACACACCCCCCCACACACACAAAATCCAAACAACATGGCTTCCTACTAGCAGGCGATTATGCCATTAATAAAAACAAAAAACAAAAAACAAAAAAAACAAAAAACAAAATAAATAAATAATGCCACAAAAACCAAAATGAAAAGCAGAAGCTATTTAGAATTTGTTCTTTTTAGATTTGTCTGGGGCTGCTTAACCACCACTAAATGTAATGCTGCCCAGCTGTTGTGGCTCTTCCATTTCCTATGTGGAGTGCACTGTGCAAGACAAGTGGCCATCAGTAGCAGCTGGTCAATAGAGGGCGCTAGGGCACCACCCACCACATGACTTTCCTTCAAGACATAATTTAAGAACAAAATAAAAAGTTTGAAATATACATTTATATATATTTAGACGAGCAGACTAAATAGTATATAGTTAGAAATTAGCAAAGTTGAACTCATGTGCGTTGAATCTTTTCCCAGTGACTCGACAGTAGCCAGCAAACAGACTGGCATCTCACCAACAATTGTCCACAGCAGGACTTGAACTCGTGAAACTCTGGTTCCAAAGTCCAAGTCATAAAAGATGAGCTATTACCGCCTCACATGATGCACAATCGTGCTCCTCGTAGAATCACTTCCATGATTTCAAAATACTAATAAATTGCAGTACAGTATGAGGCTTTAAGTATTTATTTGAAATCGTAACCTATACCTGATTAACATTAATCGAAATACTCACTCTTTAGTTTTATTGTTGATGTAGTTTAATGCAACTACAACCCCCCAAATATATAGGACAAATCATACATGAGATTTCACGTAGCAAGAATGGATTTCATGATTTCATGTAGCAAAAATGGTTTTCTCCCCCAAATACCCGCTCTGATGCTGCATCACTTGTGGCCTCTTTGCTAAATGATGGCTTCGCATTAGGGTGAGGTGTAATATTCGGTCAGACACTACTTTGACCAATTTTGCGTGGTTTAAACAACTAAAAGCATTATATTTAGGTTCATATTGTTTCAGTTCAGTTCATTAACTACTACATAAATACAAGATTTTTTATAAAAAAAATATAAAAAAAAATCCTCATCATACCTTGAAACAATACTAGAGCCATTATAGAGGTCGCTGGCATAGGAGAGAGTGGCCAGGGGTCGCACAGAATTGTAGCGAGTAAATTTGGAGAGACACTCCATAAAGTCATCCAGCTGGTTCAAGTTCCTGCTGTCCTCTGAAAAAAGAAAAAAGAAAAAAGAAAGAAAAAAAACACACATGCGTTATGCGTTAAAACAGTTGATACCATTGAAGATGAGAGAGAGAGAGAGGAGTTCAGGGTATTTTATGTTGGGGAGCAGGTATAATGTTAAACCACTGAGTGCCAACCATATGATTTTCATTGCCATACCAATTCGTAGATCGATTGAGACTAACACACCCAGCAACATAATTATGTACTTTTTGGTGCGGCATTGGTTGCACAGAATGGATGTCAGAAAAGATTGGACCTTTAGTCTGTCTTCTGAGCAATATTTTGGCATTTTAGAATGTTTTGTCATTCAACTCCCCCTCCCCCCATTCTCATGGGTTGCGAGTACCTTGTTGCCAGGTATCTAATCACCAGACACAAAGCGACAAGCATTTACAGTCACATTCACACTTCGATTTTGATTTTTTTTTTCCCCCTAAAAAAAAATAAAAAATATTGTCCTTGCCTTGTGAGGGCCTTGGAGCCCTCTTGTGCATTTTGCTGCCACTGGATGTGGTGTTTTTCTGGGTGCTTGACAGTTTCCTGGGCCTATACAGTTCGGGTGATTCCTATCCTGAAGCCCTGTGTAGCTCGGCATTGTGGGGTTTACTGTCTAGCATCTGTTGATCCCTGAAAACTTGGGTTTCAGTACATGATCTCTCTCTGCTTCAACGTTGTTGACGCTGTTTGTGTGTAAGTGTGAGTCTCGCGGCTCTCGCCTCTCACACCAGCGAGCAAGTTGATTGACAGGAGAAGTAAAAAAAATAAAAAATAAAAAATAAAAAAGCACCACGAATTAAAGTTGATGACGAATGTAAAGCAACACTTGTAAATCAAGTGTGTGTGTGTGTGTGTGTGGGGGGGTCGAGGGGGGTGGTTATGGGTGAGGAACCACAAACAATTTATAAAGTGGGTTGAGGACCAGCAACAGCAAAAAAAAAATCAAATTTATGTATTGAACGATAAGTCAATATAGTAATTACCGTGACAGGCCTAGCATACATATTTACAAGACACTCCAAATAAATACGCACTGCGAGGACCATTCACGATCAATTACTGTGGACATAAGAGTTGATAGTAATGATTCACAGAGATGTTTGACTTGTGGCACAGAGAAATAAGGTGGCCTTGGAACTGTGAGCAGAATATCAATTAAGGCTGTCATCAGTTGAATGATGGAACCCTTACAGAGTTATCAGAAAGCCCAATAGTGACAGTGATTTTTACCTGAGATGCGTGACATTTTGTTCGAGAAGTAACACTGCTCAAGATCTTCAAAATGAGCAGTCAACCGTTTCCTCCTTGAGGCTAGCGTGCTGTTATACCATGTCTGCCTTTTCCCCTGCATTTGAGAAAAACGTTTGTAAGATCACAAGGCATGGAAAATAACAGATACAAATTTTTTGGTAAATAAAATCATTTATGTTGCTTACCTGGGTTGTTCCACCAAATTCTGGCGGCTGGTTATAGCTTGGTGGCTCAATTATGCTACTACAGCTTAAAAAAAAAAAGGAGAGAGAGAGAAAGGTATTTTCAAATAAATTGTAGAAATAGAATGTGCAGTGTAGCTTGCTGATTCACACAGATGTAAGAATAGATTAAATTTAAACTGTAAATTAAGAGCGTGAAACATTTTCATTTAACCAAAATGAACAAAACAAAATCCGCAGGGAAAAAAAATATATGGCAAAAAGAAAAAAAAGAGATCCATTACATCCAGATTGTAAAATAGATATTAGGGGTGTTAAAAAAAAAAAATCGATTCGGCGATATATCGCGATACTACATCGCGCGATTCTCGAATCGATTCAATAAAAAAAAAATCGATTTTTTTTTTTTTTTTTTTTTTTTTTTTAAGAGCTCAGAATTGTTCATTAGGTAGTCTTACCGATTCAACGTCTTATCATCGTTGCCTTTTTTTTTTTTGTGTGTGTGTGTGTGTGTGTGAATCGATTTTTAAACTTCCATTTTTAATGGAAAAATATTCAATAAAACGTCTGACTTCGGGTTAGGATTCACACCTTGAGCATGGAAGAATGTTATATGAACGGAACATTAAGCCTTAATATTTCATTTTAATGCTGTTCAAACATGAAACAGATTACAACCTCTATAAGACTGAAATTTCAGATAAATAAATAATACATTTTCATATAAATCTTACACTCTACAAGCTTACTGATTAGTATTTTCTAAATTTGAATGAAAAAAAATCGCAACAATCGAGTTATAAATTCGTATCGGGATTAATCGGTATCGAATCGAATCGTGACCTGTGAATCGTGATACGAATCGAATCGTCAGGTACTAGGCAATTCACACCCCTAATATATATATATATATATATATATATATATATATATATATATATATATATATATATATATATATACATACATATATATACTGATTTTTCAGAATGTAGCCAACATTTTTTAAATAAATAAATGATAAACAAACTATGCTTTTTAGCTCAAACAAAATCTTAGGAGATTGAACAACATGAGAAATGAATCAATAATGTAACCGTGATTTTGATTTTCGCTTCTCAAAATCATAAATACATTGTAATTTGAAGAAAATTGATTAATGTGCCAAACGATACAACCAAATATTTTATCATATTGGGTGCACCCTAAATTAAAAAAAGATGTCATAGAATTTACTATCGGCCAAAATTTGATACTGAGAACATAGCATATTCTTTTTTTTTCTATTGTATAACTCTTTGTATCAAATACTGTTTACAATGTTCCTACATTTGTTTACTAAAGATGGCAGTATAATTCAATTAGTCTCCGTTCTCATTTGAACACTCCAGTCACCTTTTGGAGCCGAACCTACTGGTCCATTGATGTAACTTATTACAAATAATTATAAATTATCCTTCCTGTGTTACACTTGGCTACTGTCAACAAATCACATTGTTCACATTGTGTTCTTATTTGAAATGCTGTATTGTAGTAATAGTTTTACAGCCCCGCCCCTATTGTCGAACTGGGGAAAGGTCGGGCATACACGCGCGGTGGATTGTTTGTTGTGTTGTTAATGGCGGATGGCAAGCAGGTGTTTGACCACTCAGTGGAAAAAACGTTTGAAAATACTACAAACACTGTGTGTACGTACAAGTCAACAACATCACATCAATGTAATCACATGGGTTTTCACTTATTATTATTATTATTATTATTATTATTTCGCTCTGCGTTCATTCACGGTGATGCAAGAATGTGCGAGAGAGCGAGAGAGAAAGAAATATTTATCAGAGATACTAGATATGTCATACTTTTATCTTATGCGGTTGTCATTTGTTGTTAAAGTTATAACGTGTTATAAAGTGTTATTTTTAGATATCTTATTAACATTTTGAAATATATCATTTTACAAATGGATGACCATTAAGCACGTTAAAATGTTGTACAATGATGACAATGTGAAACCGGAATGGATTATTTTCCACAAGAATGATTTGAAATATGAAACAAAATCACAGGTTGAACAGCGTTGTAGAATGATTCAAGGTTCTCGTTTATCTCTGTTTAGCTTTAGCAACTTGAAACATAGACCTATATTGTGGATTACAAAAAAACAAAACCTGAGACAAGACAATTTGATGGGATCGAGCAGTACCTGGGTGATGGTGAGGGCGCCTCAACATTGGGCACTGTACACTCTGCCTCCACTGGAGAGTACAGCCCGCTCATTTCCTGGAAAGAAACATAAATAAAATAAGACCTTTGGCTGACTGGAGGGCAACCGCTTCCAGTTGGTCATCGGTTCAAAATAATGAGCATTGGTCCTCCTGTCTTTATTTTTTATGTTTTATTTTCATGTTTAGTTTTATAAATCATTGTACCTCAACACGCTTAATGTCCTCCTCAAGAAAGTTAAGCTCCTTCTGTAGTTGCTCTAATTGCTGTTAAAACAACAAAAGAGATAAAGGTAAGTTTTTTTTAAAATTGATCCCCAACATGTTTTTAGTAAACTATTTTTGCAAAATAGTTTGCTACTTTTAGCTACATACAGTATGTTTACATGGAATAGTACCTCTCGCTTGTTTCTCCTGGCTTCATTAAGGAACTCCATGAGAATTTGTCTCTGAGCTGCTTGGGATTCCTAGTTGACAAACAAACTGTGGATTATATTATTGTCAAAAAACAAAACCAGAGTGACAACATACTGTATTGAAATCATTATGTTTCCGAGGAAAAGAATAACAAAAACAACAAACAAACAAACAATATAAATTTGTGTCGAAGACACCACAATATCAGTGCACATGATCAAGAAATGCAAAATCCTCCTCACTATTGGATAAAACGAAGAAAAGTATGACAATAAAGTCCTACCACACGAGTTTGTGTTTGGCAGTAAAACAGTTGATGCCCTAGAGCCCATCTCAGTCCTGTTGCATGTCAAACTGTTATGAGATGTTGACAACTGAGGCCAGAGGCTTTGCATACTTCAAATACTTTTCCTTACAAAAAAAAAAAAAAAATCATTGGCAATAACTGAGATCAGATTTGTATTTGTGAACTAGTATGTTACAAAACAACAATAGTGCGAAAAAACACTTCACATGGTTACTATTAGGATGGTAACTGATGTGTTTATGAGTTATTAAAAAAACAAATTATTGTATATACTGTTACACAAGCAACCTTTTTGGACATTTGATCACAAATTAACTTTTTTGTATTATCATTATTGTAAATGTAAAGTATATTGGTTTTACAAGACAGTAAAAAAAAAAAAAAAAAAAGTAAACCAAAATGATGTCATGATAAATCTGAAACCATGGAAACAATAACGGAAAGAAAAGGAAGAAAAATGTTAAATAGTAGAAAGACAATGACGGGAAACCATCTTATTATATTTTGGTGAAAGCGATGTGTTTTGTAGGTATTGAAGACAAGTGGTTGATGTTGTGATGTGAGTCTTGTTAGGTTTTATCAAAGTCAGTCACCAAAAATGGGTCTTCTGGCAAAGTCCATTCTTTATTTAATGTTGTCATATTGTCCTAACCTACTGTTATTCATATTAATCAAAAGAAAATGATATAAAAATGTTTGTAACCAAGCCACCCAACAGCATGTGAACTTTTTTTTTTTTTTTTTTTTTTTTAAAACAAGGTTTGACATGAGAGAAATGTGACTTTATGTTGACAGGTGTCTGTGGTGGGTTTGGATTTTTTTTTTTTTTTTTTTTTTTTTTTTTTTTTTTTTTAAGTGTGTGAGGCAGCTAGCTATCTGTAGGTTATTTTCCTCATATCCATATAAGTGAAACAGATCTCCAATGTGTGATGCTTAAGTCAAGCAGAAGGCACTACAGAAAATGGGAAAGTGAGCTAAGACTCCAGGGGGATTCATCCGAAAAGTAAAATTTGTAGATGGGATGAAGTATATCTTCTATGAAAGCAGTCCTGGAACTTTTCTGATACACCTTGTGAGACTCATTCATGGAAAAAGTTTTGAAATGATTCATCTTGGTCTAATTTTTTACATCATAACAATTGAACAGGGGCGTGCAGACTTTTATATCCACTGCATTCACACAGAATGAAGACGATCGAAAACCTTCAGGGCTTAGGCGATAAAACGACTTGAGTTCTTTCATGCTGAGCATGATGTCTTACCGCCTCCAACTGCTTCTTCTTCTGAACCAGTAGCTCCAACATTAGATTGACATTTGCCAGGTCCAAGTTTTCTTGATCCGGACTCAACACATCCTGGAAAACATGCCACCTGGATCCATTCTAGGGGGTCAGAGAAACTTATTAGTAAAATGTAACACCCCCCCCCCCCCCCCGCCTTTTTGTCAGCCTGAATGTCATAAAAGTGAGACAGTTGTGAATGAATTTTACTTACAAGATTATCTAATTTGAGCCTCTTCTCCTCTGATCTTTGCTTCTGTTTAAGGATTAGTTCATTTACTGGTGGTGGTGTGAAGGAGAAAGAAAAGCTCTGTGAGTAAACAACAGAAAACAGGGAAGCAACCCAACACAGTGGAATACCTTCACAAACTACCGTCACATTTGCCACTTCCAGTTTCATTATCATGGTGGCCCACATATGACAATAAATCACTTCGCACTTTAATTTCATTTTCTTCCCCATTGGCTCTACTTAAACATCTTTTCCAGGTAACGTTAACATTAAGAAAACCCTTACAACCCTTAGTGCTATGTTTAAAAAAATAAAAAAATAAAAAAATAAAAAATAAAAAATAATAAAAATAAAGTGCAGCCTCGAATGCTAAATGTCGTTGACGTCATACAAATCAGAAATGCTCTAAAAATTTAGGTCAAGAATAGGACTAGCACCAATGTCTTTGTCATTAGCAATTAGTGTTTTATTCTTTTGACATTTTATTATTAACAATATCGAACTTTTATTTACACTTTTAAAACAATAATGTTTAAAACGTTACTTTAAAAATGAACTTTACGGCTAATAAAGGTTCTATGTGGTGTTAATTGGATCCCTGGAAAATATTCTTTCTAGTTCCAACAATGGGAGAACAGGTTCAAAATCTGAATAATCTACCAGTGGAAAGGATTTCTTTGAGCTTGGAAATGTAAATCACACTTTCAGTTATCACCTTACCAAGAAAGTTTGGGTATAGTTGATCCACATTATCAACAATGTAGTTGCATTTGGGACACCTGTTGCTATCTTCCAGACTCTGGCGGATGCATTTGAAGCTGCAAGCAGTAGAGGAGAGAAGTTTTATTTTATTTATTTATTTATTTATTTTTTATCATCGCACGTGACGTGATATCTAAGATCCATGAAAGCATGCTTGGACAGAACTTGACTGACCCTGACCTCAACCCTACTAAACACCTTTGAGATGAACGAGAAGACAGATGGCGATGCAGCAGGTCCTCTCTCGCATGCAATTTGAATGACTTTTCAAATGTTCTGATTGACTGGACATATAGGCCCACAGAAACAATCTAAAATATTTGAAAACACCACTCCAGACGAGTGGAAACTGTTGAAGAAGCAATTCACTTCTGACTTCTGGCCCAATAAATATTTAAGGATTCCAGATAAACTGATAAGTCCCCAGCCTTTTTTGTGCAATGGGCCGATTTTACCAAGGACATATGCTGACAGACCAACATAAGAATTCATCCATTCATTCAGTTTCGTAACCGCTTACTCCTCACAGGGGTCGGCTCGGGGGTGCTGGAGCCTATCCCAGCTATCTCCGGGCAGTGGGCGGGGTACACCCTGAACTGGTTGCCAGCCAATCTCAGGGCACAAAAGACAAACAACAAACCACACTCACAATCACACCTAGGGACAATTCAGAGCGCCCAATTAACCGGCCGTGCATGTCGTTGGAATGTGGGAGGAGACCGGAGTACCCAGAGAAGAACCACGCAGGCACGGGGAAAACATGCAAACTCCACCCAGGAAGGCCAAGCCTGGACTCGATCTTGCGTCCTCAGAACTGGGAGGCAACTGATGTAAGTGAGAATCCTCAGCCTTTGGTGTATGACCGATTCTATCACTAGGAGACTAAAACATTTATAAAGAACATTTTGGGTATCACAGCAGGTTTGAAAACACATACGAGAGGAGAGGACATATATTTGGCCGTAACAGAAATGCTGAAAAAGAAAGGAAATAATGTGAAAATTGTTCGATTCATAACTAGTGATGGGGGACCCTTTTGAAATTAATGAAAGAAATATTTGAACAATAGACTAAAAATAAGCTGAATTATTTAAGAAATTTAAGTTTTTGTTAATTAATGGACATGTTTACAATTGAATAAAAGAGCAGAAAATTAAATTATTCCGGTTGGGTGTTTTTTGTCCAGAACCCGGTCAATTGGGCTGATCGGGTTAGTGGACCTCTTGCCAATTTAGTTGGGGACCCATGCTCTATAGCCACTCAATTTCCTCCTGTCACGGAAATGCGGTCATTTTACACAAAGCTGTCTCCTCTCAGAAAAGCCCATGTTCATGTCACATACACTTCTTGGGGGAAAAGTTAATTGAGTGCAGCATTTTATTTATTTTTTGCTCAATTTCTCAGCCATAATTTGCTGTCCTGCTGTATTCAGTCTTCTTCTTCTTCTTTTTTTGTAAACTGTGTAAAATGTGTCCCTGTGATGGCCAAAGCCCCAACATGATCACGAGAGCTGCATGGAATTGATACCGCAAATGGTTTGGCCGTGAGAGCAATTCATTAAAAGTGAACATTCTCAGCGAAATACATACAAACAAAATGCTTTGACGTTCTGTCCTTAGGTGCTAATCCTGCACGTGCGCACACACAAGACTCAAGAGTGCCATCAACATCAATCACAATCTCTGCATAATCAATGGATGAAATTCACTTACCAAAAACTGTGCCCACACTTGGTCATGTGTGCCTCTTCTATCATTTCAAAGCAAATAGGGCTAGAAATAAACACAAAGCTGTGTTATGTACATGCAACTACACCACCCTCGGCACACGTGTAAAATGTGTGTAAGTTAGTACACAATAATGAACAGAAATCTTATCTGCAAGGATGATAATTTTTGAATTGACAGAAACAATATGACATTATAAACGACATTACTGTAGCATAAATTGTACTGTTTGTTACTATCTCTCTATAATAACGAAAACATGTAAATTGTCAAGGTGTTCCCATTACAATATAGTAATGTTGTGATTGCACTTATCACACACAGACACGCCAAGTAAACCATGAGTGCATTTGCCAGATACTAACCAGACAAAATCGTTGCTTTTATCTTCATACGAGTTCAACAGGCCGTTGCAAAGAGGTGCTTGGTGGAGGGACCTCTTCCTGCTGCCAGAGGACGCGGAGGGTCTACTCAGGGAGGCGAACCCACCTCGAGACGACGACACGGCGACCAAACTTGGCACCGACATCCCGCTGTCACCTGCTGCTGCCAGTGTCCGCGAGGGCACAACATTTACAGAGTTGTTTCCATTGCTTGTGACGCCGTTGCTTCCGCCACTCGGGTTCACGGTGCCTCCTGTGCCACTGCTGCTACTAGTACTGCTACTTGTGCTGGGCACAGAAGTCGCAGCGCCAGCGATTTGCGGGGACCGCTTGTTTGACATCATGCAAATCCCACTCAAAACTCTCCAAAATCCACCGTGGCACTGTTCAAATCATCCGGACGCTACTGTTTGGCTACTTGTGCAGACTGTCCAGCTAGCTGGTTAGTTTATATGCTAACATTCTGGCAAGGGTGGCACATCATCGAGCGAATCTAAACTAACTTGTTGGTGTTTGCCTCGCCTGTCTCGTCACTACAGACCTACTCAAAACAATTATATATCAAAAGAAATACCTGAGCACCGAAAGAGGAAAAACAAAAACCTTCTACGCTGTGCAGACGATTAGCCGGCTAGCCACATTTAGCTACAGAGAGAGGAATAGCTCAAAGCTTCCTCGATTGCTCAGGTACGCGGTGTCTTCCTAGTTTTCTACCTACCACCATCTAGTGGGTAGAAGTATAATTGTGCCACATACAGTCAATTGTCTTTTGCCATCGTTTACTACGAGGGTAGTGCTTGTTTTGATCAACAAACTATCCCGTTAATCGCATGATTTGAACATTTAATGTTATTTTGGTCGCAGAAAGATCCTTTCAATAAGATAGATACACTATACGACAACAATTCTATTATTAGTTCGCAGTTACTCCTTACTTCCCAGTGGACTACTGAGCTGTGAAGTGCATTTATGTATTTATCTTTTTTTGCATCCCCTATTTTCTGGTCACTACAGAAGACTGGGGTCACTATCACATATTTAACTACTTTCTCTGGTAAATGTCTACAACCCCAATTCCAATGAATTTGGGATGTTGTGTTAAACATAAATAAAAACAAAATACAATGGTTTGAAAATCATGTTCAACCTATATTTATTTGATACACTTACAATAAACGTTATTGTTTTTCGCAAATAATAATTAACTTTAAATGTTATTGCTGAAACACCTTCAGGTGGAACACAGGAACAGGTGGGTGGGCGCCATGGTATTGATTCCTATTTGTATAGCTCTTCTTTTTTATTAATTTATTTTTTTAAGATAAGTATAAAAGGAGCTTCCCTGATTGTTGTTAATGTTCCTCAATGTACAATTGCAAGGAATTTAGGGATTTCATCATCTCCGGTCCATAATATCCTCAAAAGGTTCAGGAAATCTGGAGAAATCACTACATGTAAGTGGCAAGGCTAAAAACCAACATTGAATGCATGTGACCTTTGATCCCTCAGACTGATGATTATTTGATAAAAAAAACAAAAACAATTGAGTTTATCAGTTTGAACATTAAATAGCTTGTCTTTGTGGTGTACTCAGTTAAATATGGGTTGAGCATGATTTGCAAATCATTGTAGTCTGTTTTTATTTATGTTTAACAATCTTCCCCAAAATGTCAGGTTAGGGAATTATAAAATACACTAATCATTTGGTATTTAAGTTTGGTTGTACTCTATGTATGTTAATAGCTACTTAACCCCACTGAAACAACAGAATCCGTAAAAAGTGTTGCTCTATTGCTCTAGAAAAGAAAACCAAACAAGAGCAATACGGTGTTATAGTACAGTATACCGTAGTCTTTGAGTCCATCACAGAAATAACATTTCCTCTTGTATCTTTTTCTTTGAAATTACATTTCCTTAACATCACAAACAAGCCTGTAGGTCACATCCACAAAGTCCATGCAGTGACTGAGCCAAGAAAAGCCCCGTCTTGTCAATCAGATCACCTACAGGCAGCTTAGCAAACAAAACACAAGCAGCGTTAAAATATTCATACAGTGTAATCCATCCAGCTACTTATTTTTCAATATTTTTACCTCCACATGGCCAGTGTATGGGTCCACACAACATAGACTTTGCCATGTTTCTGTTTGTGGAACAAATTCACGTGTACCATTATGGGGCACAGTTAGGATGTAAAATAAAGTTTTCAGCAAAGAGGAAAATTACTGGATAGAGCAAAGAGTGAATCCCCTGAGAGAGACTTAGATGATTCTGAATGCTTGTAACAAACATGTTTACTGTCTGACTCAGAAGTATGGAAAGGCTGTGCGCTAACATTCAACATTCATGAATATATATATATATATATATATATATATATATATATATATATATATATATATATATAACATATATAACAGACAAAATAGCTGATTTAAAATTATGCATCATATATTAAGGTGTGTAATTTGGACATATACGTTTTGTTTTTATTTCTCAGGCTCTTCACTCCTCTTCATACAAGTGGTGGTGGAAGGCTTGCCTTCTTTATGTCTCTCCTTTTCTTCTTTCTACCCCACCTCATTTGTTCTGCCTAGATTTTCTCTTGTAGGGCCCCACCTCTTTTTAATCAGGAGGTAGGTTGTTTGTGTGTTTGGGGGTATTGGTGGTGCTGTTGAGAATGACAATCAGGAGTACCCGTACATCAGAGGCGATCACTTAAAGAATCTAATGAATAGATTCAAGTTTGTGTCTGCCTACCAAAAGAAGTGAGAAGTAGGCAAGTGTGGGTCCTGGGGTCACCGGGGTCAAGACGGACAAACTCAGATGAAGGATAATCTTTGGAGGTCCCTTTACAGTGGGGGGTGAGGCCCTGGTGAAGCGCGACCATTCAGACCCTCTTAGACATACTGTGCACCCTTTTATCGCTCTCTTCCTCTTCTCTATCTTCCCCATCATCCTCTTTTTCCCCCTCACGTTTTTGTTTCTTTCTCTAAATCCTGCCCCTTCCCTTCTTTCTTCCCCCTCCCCCCATAGATGCAGCTGGATTTCCAAGGGGACATCTACCGTAGATAAAGAATGACTGTTGAGCGGCAGATCCATCAGACAGGCAAACCAGGATTGTGGAATTCCTACCTCCCACTCCGTTTTTCGCCCCTTTGGGGGCCTCTGCCATAGCTTTTCGCGCCCCCGCCTCCACCCTCCTCAATTTCCATCTCTGACCAAGGTAGTATTTGCAAATTGAGCCTGACAAAAATTGTTGGGTTTGGGGGTGAATAGGGGCAACTTCTCAGGAGGTGTGTAACAGCAACAGTAACGGCCAGTGTTTTGCAAAATCTCTTGTTTCAAGATGCAGTGTAAATAATACAAACCAGTATTTTAATGAGTGAAAGGTTCAAAAAATAGTTTTATATACAATATCGTTGCATAAAGGAAGTTGTAGCATTGCAATATAAAACAAAAGTTGACAGATTTTTTAGACTATTAAAATATGGCTGATTTTTTTCTCTTTCTGGAAACATCTCTAGTAGGTAGGTCCACTTGTCTTTTCAGTTTTTGCATTTATGAGGTAGGCTATATATCCAATCACTACTGTACATACAGTATAATCACTTTGCAAAGTAGGCAATCATAGCATTACAATTGCTTGGTTTCTGCCAGGTTAATTTAACTGCAATAAACTTGTTTTTGCTGGAATCATATTATATTTCAGGTTAGAATCTGCATGAAAATCATTTCTGGAGGAGTTATTTACACTGTGCTTGACAGTCATCTCTGTGTTTGATTGTAACATTTACCACACATACCTATTCAAACTATGCACAATTTGCAGTATGTGCACAAAAATAAATAAATAAATAAATAAATAAAAAGAAAGAAAAAAAAAAAGAAAAAAAAAGGAGAGAGACCCACATCGGAAGGACTATTAGGGGAAATTCCTCCTCACCTGATGCTTCTCTGTTTTTCAGTTCCAGGAGCACAGGAGTTTGGTAGCATATTTGTTTTATTAAAAAAAAAAAAAAACTTTCTTCATGTGCTGGACAGATGTTTAGCCTGTCTGTTTTGTACCACAGAGGAGAGCCAGCAAATGAACCAGAGGGGTAGATAGCTAAAGGAAGGGTGAGGGGATGGGGATCGGGTTAGGAAAATGTCAGCGAAAGGGGCAGTTAGGAGGTAGAGGCAAGAGAGGTTTCTCAAACCCCAGAGAACCTTAGTGTATGTCTTTGTGCATGTGTGTGTGTGTGTGTGTGTGTTAAAGAGAGAGAGAGAGAGAGAAAGAGAGAGAGAGAGAGAGAGAGAGAGAGAGAGAGAGAGAGAGAGAGAGAGAGAGAGAGAGAGAGAGAGAGAGGTGGACTGGAGAGGGAGAGAGGGAGATTGTGGCGGTAGTGCTAACAAAGGGAAGATCAAACACCGTTATGATTCAGCAGGAACATGCACACACACACACACACACGCCCCCCCCCCCCGCCCCCCCCCCCCCCCACACACACACACCCACACACACACACACACACACACACAATCACAGTGCTTGCTCCATAAATTCACTTGAGTACAATTACAATGTGCATATTTTAAATTGACTAAAGTACAATGCCCCGCGACCCTTGTGAGGAATAAGCGGTCAAGAAAATGGATGGATGGATAAAGTACAATGGAAAAAAAAAATCCCCAACTTCAGCAACAATGCAGTACGCTTCATAAATTTGAACACATTCCACTACATTAGATTTGAGCTCTATTTTTTTTCAATTATTGAATATATGTGCAAAATGCGGCAATGTTAGAAACATAAGACCATTTACCTGCAGGATCTAAACTGAACAGTATTTTGCAGTATAAGGAACTTATATGCAATAATAGAATAGAATAGAATAGAATAGAATAGAATAGAATAGAATAGAATAGAATAGAATAGAATAGAATGCTTGAATTGTCATTATAGGTACACAATGAAAATGGGAACACTGCTCTGTTTGGTGCATAGTAAAAAAAAAAAAAAAAGTAATAAAATCTGAACACTAAAATAAAACAACAAAGTGTAACTCAGTTGGCAACTTGGAAGAACAAGAACAATAATTCACTAGTGCAGAGCTGCGTGTAATATATTATATAGCAGAATTAAATGTAGGCTACTTTAAATTGTGAAGTGCTGAATATTCCAACAGACATAAAATGTTGTTGGTAAAGGTAACTGGCCTAAACAGGTTGTAAAGGAACAATGCATAAAACTGAAATGAGAAACAAAACGAACACACCATGACAAAATAATCAAGGAGTGCCATAAAGTGTAATTAAACTACATAAAACTTAAATACATGTAACCTATAAAATGAATACATGTGGATGGATGATGATGTGGGACATGGATAATAAATAGACCTACATAAACTTTATTGCCAGTTCCCTCTTCCCTCGAGCATCATGGGGATACACAGGACTGGGGTGGAGAGAGTGGAGGATTTCCCTTGTAAAACAAAATTATGAGGTAAACGCAGAACAGACTCCTTCACCACACTTTCCCTAATAGTGATGTAAGGGCAGATTTGGCCTCTCAGAGAGAGAGCGAGAGAGAGAGAGAGAGAGAGAGAGAGAGAGAGAGAGAGAGAGAGAGAGAGAGAGAGAGAGAGAGAGAGAGAGAGAGAGAGAGAGATAGAGAGATAGAGAGAGAAATCCTAAATTGCCTGGACTGCATGGACTGTGGAGGGAAGCAGCCTTCTGTGAAGTGCTTACAGACGTACACCAGAACGAAGAGGAAAGACATGAAGCAGGATGGAGCTTTATTGGACTAATACTTATGTCCCCTCTCATTGATGATCGTTGAGCTCTGCTGTCACACCTTGCATCATCTTGCATTTGGAAAAACTATTTTATTATTGTAATTCACCTTGCAGCCATATTTTGGACCTTGGACACATCACAATGGTCAGGTAAAAGATGCCATTTTGTGGCTGACTTAAAAAATAATTGGTTGACAATTCATAATGATTTAATTAAGATAGAATTTTTCTCGTGGTCTATACTGACACCCAAAATCAGGAATCTTTCTGAAAACGAGTGAAAAATTAAGAGAAGTGCTACCCCAGGAAAGTAAACATGAATAAAAGGGGGTAAAGTGATTAATTGAAACGGAGGTGATTAGTGGCAGTCATAATAATTTAATTTGGTAAATTTGTAAGTAACAAACTTTTCTAGAAAACCAAATATGGAGGCTGTGGTCAATTCCTAACAACACATTTCCGTGCAAGTGAGATCTTTAAATACCCTTTTTACTTTGTAGAAGTAAAGTGATTATAATTACAACGTCAGATATTTGTGTATCACCTTTATTGTTAGAGGAAATATTCCACTTTATGTTTCAAAATTATGTTATCAATCAATCTCCTCGCTGTTGTCCTCGTCCTTACTACCAACACATGGCTGCTGAAATCCAATCCACTGAGCCGATACAAACGCGCCTTGGCCCGGCGAGCAGACAATGAGCTCTCCCGCCTCTCCCGTGAACCTTGCGCTGTCTCCGGCTCCCGGAGATCCTTGCAGCACCCCCGATCCCTCTCCCCGGCTCAACACCGCCGTTCAGTGGTCAGTTCGTGGACGAACCGGCCAGAGCTCCATACTGCCACAAGCGCTCCTGTTGGTTGCGAAGGAGAGTGCAGGTTTGACACCCAGAAAGCGAAAGGAACTCGGGGTGCCTCACAACTGGGAACGGAGCAAACGTCTAATACTTTGCCTGGATATTTTCACGAGAAAGGAGACACACAGCCTTGGACCTTATCACAAAAACATGACAGGCAAAGTCGACCATCGCGCGGTTCCAGGTTTGAACGCAGCACGCAGGCAAATTCTAGCTCCCCCGGAAGCTCACATTCCAGTGGGCTCCAATTTCCTCAGAAAGTCCAACAAGATGACGGCAGTAGTGCTTTCAGTGGTAGTCCGGATGACGGGAACGAGGATGTTGATCCTTCCACACGCCGGTCTGTCGGCAGCGCGTCTCCGTGGGGGAAACCCGTGCCAAAGGTGCCCCCCTCTTGGATGACGACCCTCTACTTCAGCGGGAGCCAGGAGCAGCTGAGACTGAAGCCGTCTGCAGGGATAGAGCTGCCCAGGGACAAGTTCAGCTTGGAGCTATGGGTGAATCCGGAAGGTGGACAAAGCAATCCTGCAGTCATCGCAGGTTGGTCACAGCTGATGCTTATACTTTCGTCATAATTTGTTGAATCTAATCAAAATGGAGTGTGGCCCCATTAAACTAATGGTTTCTCTAATATGCCGCAACATATTTGTGTGCTGTGTTTTATGCCAAAGTCTGTGTATGCCACAAGTCATTCAGACAGGCAAACAACTAAAAACAGTTGCAGCTAGGCTAACTCTGGCTAGCTTGGCTAACTTCTTCTTTTTTTTTTTTTTTTTGCGTGACGAATGACTTGGACTACACACTAAATATAGTCCAAACGCTAAACATAAGTTCAGTTTGAACTGTGTTTAACACCCCCCCCCCCCCCCCCCCACACACACACGCACATAAGATGAGAAGTTTAATTATGTAACCTGTTTAATATTCACTATTGTTTTTCTAAGCAGATAGGAGAGGAACTATAACTACAAACACACCCCTCGTGAAACAGTTTCAGACATTTTTTTTAAGAGACATCTGACAAATGCTGACTTTGAGTGGAAAAGAGGTGGAAAAATTGCCCAAATCTGGCATGATTATCGGCATGTGTGTACACTGCTTTAGTCTACTTCCAGCACATTTTCAAAACCTACAATAAACAAATATTTTGAGCACAAATCAAAAATAACGTTCCTGTGGTAACCAATGACACGTCGACCACAGACATCCATTGAAAATATGCAAGGAAAACATGGCATGGTGTGGTTTGCTGAAATGCTGTGAGCACATTAAAAAAAATGAAAAATTTCTTGGAGAAGCAACAACCTTTTGCGGTCACAGCAGGTGGTTTTCGGGATAATCGTGTGTGTTCATCTGGGTATAAATATTTGTGTTTTCAAAGTTGGAGCTCTTTTCCACTTTAAGGAGTCCATTAGGCCAGACACTGAATGTGATTTACAGAACTACAAATGACTGGAAACAACACATTGTGCAACATAGTGACCTCATGTTTTCCCAGTCTGTTACAAAACTGCAATCCAATCAGTTGTAGCTCAGCTCTTGAGAAAGTCGTGTCAATTACAATTCATCACTAACAAACTGTAAAAGAGATGCTTTATGATCATTTGACATTTTTATTCACTTGATTTCTATCACCCATATTACATCACTTGTGTTTTAAAACCTTTATTTTATTAGAATATTTTTTTTTAACAATTCAGAGGTGGGGCAGCACGGTGCGTGGCTCGTTAGTACATCTGCCTCCCAATGCAAAGGACATGAGATCGAGTCCGGGCTTCGGCCTTCCTGGCTGGAGTTTGTATGTTCTCCCCGTGCCTGCGTGGGTTTCTCTGGGTTCTCCGGTTTTCTCCCACATTCCAAAGACATGCACGGCAGGTTCATTGAACACTCTAAAATTGTCTCTTGGTGTGATTATGAGTGTGAATGGTTGTTCGTCTCTCAGTACCCTGTGATTGGCTGGTAACCAGTTCAGGGTGTACCCCGTCTACTGCCCGAAACCAGCTAGGACAGGCTCCAGGCTCCCATGTGTGGATTAAGAAGTTCAGAAAATAGATGTATGTATGTATGGATGGATGAATGTATGTATGGATGGAAGTCAGAGGTGGACTTGCTGGTATGTTTCATGTGATTGTCCAGCTGCATGACCAAAGGGTGCTTGAGCTTAATTGATGGCCAAACATATTCTTGCAGTGTTTTCTGCTAGACAGATGTAATAGGTAGAACCAGTTGTCCAGGTCCTGTAATAGCTAACAATAACACCCCTAACAATCACTATAACACCACCATGTTTGCCTTTTGTCATGATGTTGTTTTGATCAAATGCTTTGATATGTTTGCACTAGCTGTAACAGGCAGAATACAACTTTTATCTTGTTAAGGTGTTGGGGATCAATGATGTGGTTTCCACCTAGGAACACTCCAAAATATGCCATTTTTGTGCTGGTGGCTTGCTCGCTGTTGAGTAATGAACAGTGATTTTAATGGATGCCAATGCAGCCTGCTATTTTTGTCTGTCATTCTGGGTTCTTTTCATGACCTACTAGAATCTAGTAGGTCATGAATCTAGTAACTAGATAAATCTCATTAGACTGTTGGAGTAATTTTGGTTAGCTGACCATTCCTGGGAAGGTTCACCATTATTCCCAGTATTCTCCATTTGTAAATAATGGCTCTGAGTGTTTTTCACTGGAGTCCCAAAGCCTTGGAAATTCCTAATTTAGAATCTGCATTTTCTATTTACTTTGGTTTTCTGTTCAAGATTAAAATTTTCCTGATAATCCAAAATATGTAGGAAGTGTGATAAATATGGGGGGTTCTTGTTTGAGGATCAGGGGAGAAACAAAAACCAAATTTTGACAGCGTGGTATGAGTTACAGAATTTCAGGAGCTTTTTATGTAGGTATTCTTTAATTCTGGAAAATTGTCACAGGTGAAAACAACCTGTTTTTCATTATGAATGCCAATGTCAGCTGTACATCACACAAATTAAGGGGAATAAAAGCACTTGGGTGCACTGCTTCAGCGGTCTTGATAGTGAGGGAGACCTCAAACTGTTACGTCTGCTCACATTTACTCTGATCAAAGATCCAACAACATTACCGGTACTCAACGTTTTCTACTTCATTAGCCCTTTTAGTGGCCACAAGGAATCTCCTAATACACACACGCACACCCCCACACACGCACACGCACACCCCCGCACACTCATGCACATGCACACAAAACTAACTCTATTAGATGTTATGTTCTCTACAGGTTCATGTTTGGAAAGTAGAACAACATCGCATGTGCTGTAACATATATTGCTATTTTTTTATTTTGATGTTGTAAGTGAGTGATTTATAGCGAATGTATGAAATATGTTAATGTTAATAGTGTCTTTCAGTTTAGTTTTTGTTTTTTGGTTATCTGTTCCTCTTTCATAAACTTCCTAGGCATAATGCCAGCTGATTTAGGGCTGTGTTTAAAATATCGATATATCGATATCGTATCAATACGCCTTTTCATGTCCCATTATCGATACATAAAACCATGTATCGATATATCGATGTGCCGTGTCATATATAATTTTGTGGCTTTCCACCTCCATTATAAATCTCTCCTCGTTCATGTTCGCTGGTGTTTAAAGGAAGACAAGACTTATGAAAAACTAAACAGCAATTCTATGAAATAGTTAATTTCAACTCTTCCTTGAAAAAAAAAAATTCAATTTATGTTGAGCAATTAAGATTTTGTAGCACTCGTTATGGAATATTTTTGCATTGAGTACAGTTTCGGCCATTTTAGACAGTCACGTGATCATCGTGACGTATCGCGTAAGTAAAATACACATTGAATGACGTCGCTGCCAGTGACAACAAATAACTCACGAGGAATTATTGCGTCCCACGGCGGACATCAAAGGTGGAATTATGCCTTATAGCAAAGAAGCACTTCTTCAAAAGCAGTACCACAACAGGACTCACCAAACATTTGTGTCCAGTCGAAAGTGAAGATGAAACCGGTCGGTAAGGAGGATACATTCAGCTGGCCGTCTCATAGCGAGTCGAAGTTGGGGAGTGTCTCCAAGTTGCGTGTTTTAGAGGCTCAAATTACCAGTCAAGTGACCATGGACATTGTTTACACTGGAAATCTAATTTGTGGGCGGTCCATAACCTGTCCTGGACGGTAAACATCAGGTTGACTTTTACTCTGCTAGGCTAAGCTACATGTTGTGTTCTAAACAAGCTTTAGCCACTGACCTGGCTTTAGCCCAAATTAGGAGAGGCAACCCCTCACCGCCCCACCCCTACACCTTATGACATTATCCCTGACGTGTTGAGGATTTAATTGGTGCAGTAATTGAGATAGAAGACGGTCTTTTTCGTGCCTATTACGTCAGCAAACTCCCACTGAAATGACAGAAGGCGACTTTTGATTACGCACGGGATATGTCATCACGATCACGTGACCAGGATATTGCCGTTCACCACGGTATGTTTTTATTTCGATACTTAATTGGTTTACAAGAAAATTCAGGGAATAAGATGCCAGAGATTTTTGAACTTACAATGCCTAATCTAATACTGGAAAATGAGTTATAAATCTTGTATCGCTTTAAACAGTGATTATGACTTTTTGCTGACATGATTGCGAAATAGGATCTGGCGAGTATTTTATTCTGAAAAATTAACCGGATTTTTTTATTTTGAAACTGCGTCGGTCTTGCTGTCTCGTTCAATGTGTTCTGTGCTAGACGGCCATTTGACGGATGCCGACGGATGCGTCGTCCGGCAAAAATAGAAACTAGGTCTATTCGTCCGGCACGGCGGAGCTGGTCCGCAGTCGCTCCACAGCGCTTACGCTGCTGGTGTAATTTGAACAAGCTGACCCAGGGATTACACCGCATGCGTGTGCGTTGCGTCTCCTCTGCGTTCCGGCGGCGCAGCCGATTTGTTTCCATTCCATCAGCTTGTTCAAATTCCACCGGCTGCGTATATGCGCTGCGGCTCAGCTGCGTCGTGTCGGAGCCTGCCGCACGGATAGACCTAGATTGTATTTTTCGCGGTGAAACGCTCATGAAGGAAGCATTCCAGATCGCCTTTTCGGTTTTGGTGTGAACGCAGCATCGCTTGCGAGGAACAGGAAGTATGGAGCGGTAAACACCCTCACAATGACGTTAAACACTACATGCACTGGGCGCCGCCTCCGTTCCACGTCGTTGCCACAGCAACCTGTCAGATGGGTCAATAATGTGGCTCAGTCTGAACAGGGCCAGATCGGATTTGGACACTTGCCAAAAACAGTCTGGACAGTCAGTTCGAAAAATCAGATTTGAGGAGGTATCCGATTGGAGTCACATATGCCTGTAGTCTCACGCAGCCTTCGGTTTGTTTGTGTCTCCCGGTGATGGCATTTTGTGGTTTTGTCACAGCTGCATGTCCCGCCCTCAACAAGACCTGATTGATCCGACCTAAAAAAGGTCGGTTGCGAATGTATCAGCGAGAGCAGTACAAGATGGATTCTCGTAGTATTTGTGAACAAATACCATGAGAATTCAGCTTGCTGGGAAAGTTAGTGCCAGGTATCCAACACTCGGTTCTGCTTAAGTTTGTTGCATTTTCGAGTCAGAGTGTTGAGACAATTGGAAGAATGCTATGGTGATTGCTACTCAAGACCTTTTGGTGGAGGCGGTGTGATGATGTCAGCAACAGAAATTGTGTATGGCCTTTCGACCACTAAGTTTGGACTTAATTAAAACGATCAATGGTTTAATTAGCTCACCTTCTTAAGTATGTTATGTTTTCTTTTTTCCCCAGTTACCCTATTTACACACACCCACAGACAGATAGAGTTGAGAGAGAAGGGGTTCCCTGACCTTTTATTGTCCCACAGTTTGACATCTGTGCAACAGATGTAGTTGTGTGTGACTGGCTGTCTGTTGCACGAGCAGATGGAAACATCCAGGCCTTACTTTGGCAGTCTGAAATCTCTCTGTTCTCCTTACCTCTCTGTTGTGTCCATGTGGCTCTTTCTATTCTCCCCTTTCTGTAAAGGTACTCTGTGTGGCTGAATGACTGGAAATATTTGGAAAATGTTTAATTTCATTGCATTTCTTTAAGACCTTCGGCGCACAGAGTAACACGGCCGAGCATGACTGAACTGTCATGCAGTGTGGAATTCCGCAACCAGTTTTCGTGTGTAGCAGACAGTCAATCACTTGTTTTGCTTTCATTAAAAAATGGAATTGCAGGTAGACAACATCACAATGACAAACATGGTCTATCAAAAATGCCATGTTGGGTTTGAAGCAAGATCCAACCGACCACTGCCATGTCCTGACTGATATAATGTCTATACAATATATATAGTAGGGATGTCACGATACCAGAAATTTAGTAGTCGATGCCGATACCATTGAAATTCCACGATTCTCGATGCCATTTCGATACCACGGTAAAAATAGAAAATAAATAATAAATCCCACGTACGTAGGAAATTTTCTGCCATGGAGAAAAACCACCACACTGGTGAGGAGGACATATTGATTGCTACGTGCTAGTCTAGTGTAGACAGTAGTGTGGGGCGGGCTTCGCTAAATTGGATGTTTTTGTTTTTTTGTTTTTTTGTGTCACGTTGCGTGACGTCATTAGACGTTCTGTGGGTTGCCAGATAAGCGCTCATCCCCCGAAAACAGCACAAAAGATGCGGCCAGATCTGCCGCCTCGGTACCAACGATACTTCGGGTATTGTAGAAAAGGCAGTACCGTCACATTTTCAGAATTTTGGCATCGACTTGGCACCGAAGTATCGGTTCTCGTGACAACCCTAATATACAGTATCATGTTTTACAATAATATTTAACTATAATGGGGTATATGCCATGGAAGAGGCGGGACTGATTTTGCACAAGAGTTTGTTTCCGGTTCCTGTTGTGACGTAATTGGCCGCGTCCCAACACTAATGACACGACCTTAGACACCTGAACGCGCAATGGGGTATATGCCAATGGACTTCCGGTGGAAAAAGTCAATCAGAGATAAAAAAAGGTAAAAATGAAAAAAGTGAATAAATATAAGCATATGCGTAAAACAACCACTTATACTCAGTGTTGTTGTGTCCCGTTGTGTGACGCTACCGCTAGATATAATGGCATACTTAGTTTTTTTGGATTTCCCTCCGACGCGGAGACACATCGGTGGCTTGTCGCCATCCGCTGGGAGCAGTTTGCCATTACACGCCACACTTGCGTGTGTTGTCGGCATTTTTTGAAAGAGGATATGCTGGAGGCCACGTCAGAGAAAGGATGGTGTTCGTTGACAAGAGGGGCCATCCCTGTGTTGTTTGAATGGAACACACATATAGCTTAAATCCTTTGTCTTTTTTTGAAGCTGATGTGGATGAATGTGCTTTTATTATACGACTTACGTCCGACAAAGCAAGGCGAGGTAAATCGAGCAAAGAACGAGTGAAAATTAAAGCCATTTTGATTGGATAGTGGTAACCAGAAACTGCAGTGTACACGTGTACACTTTTTCACTTTTTCCCGGCCACTACGATCGGCCGGGAAAATATTTTGTCCCATCCCAAAAGCGCACAACCGCACAAACACCCATTACGCCCAGTTCTACAGACGCAAAGTCTACGAAAATACCAAAACAAAGAAAAGTCCACCCATGCACACAAGTTGGACTGCGCTGTGCATCAGACTTGCGCCGGAACCAAAATAGAGCCTATGCAGTCAATGAAGGAGGTGATTATTGCCAACAGCCTCACATATTCCCACCCACACTCTCTCCTTTATTTTTCACCCATTTCTCCTCTTTTTGTTGTTAGAGTTCGTGTACTTTGGCCAGGGCACTGTTTGTGGTTAAAAAAAATGCGGTGCCTTGAATAATTGTTTACTGATGATAGCACCAGGGGTCACAGTTGTTCTGTTGCAGTAAGTTAGTTGTGTTTGTCCAGGAAATGACATTTGGAATCCCCAACACACGCACATACACCCCCACACGCGCGCATACAGCCCCCCCCCCCCCCCCCCCCCCACACACACACACATGGATCATGCAATTTATGTTTCTACTATACATTTTTGCCTCTGTGTTGTAGGTGTATACGACAACTGTTCGTCATTGAGTGAGAAGGGTTGGTCAGTCGGCATTCGCACTGTGGACTCTGCAGGCACCAAAGAGGCACGGTTCTACTTCACGCTTCGCACAGACCGAGCCTTGAAAGCAACCACTGTTGTTAACCACCAGCAGTACAGAGCCAATGCCTGGACTCATCTGATTGTGACTTACAATAGCCACAACATGACCCTGTATGTTGATGGAGCCAAGGTGTGTGGTTTTAGCTTGTTTTACATGCGTTTTATTGCGTCGTCTTCATTTATACCATTAACATCACTTTTCAGTGAGAAGAAAAAAAGGAATAACCTGTTACAAGTGTCAAACTGTTACCATCATTTTATTACTGTCCTTCAAGTAGCAACGTGACAAGATTTTCCAAAACAGACAGTCCTTAAAAAACCAAAGTCTGGCTGGAATGGCCGCTGTAACTCGAGTACAATGCACCAAAAAGTTAGAAAATTGGATGATGAGTTCCAGAAAAATTTAGTTTTTTTTTTTTGTGTGTGTCAGGAAAAAAAGGGGACTATTTTTGTGTAATGTCAGCTATAAAGAATTTGATTCAAAATGGAAAACAATAGTAAAACAATACAGTTTCATTATTTCTCAGCATTTGTCCTCAACCTTTTCATTTCATCTCGGGCAGGGCTGTACTGGCACAAAAAAAATAATAATAATAATAATAATCGTCCCTGGCATTGTGACTGAGGCCCCCCGGCCCAGCCCAGCCTGATTCCTGCCTAACATATACAGTAGTTTTGCCACTGATATTTATTGATGATGTTTCAGTTTGCTATTTTTATTCAAACTGGATTAACGGACTGGTCCCTTTAAATTGTGGGCCAGTCTCTTGGGGTAAAATGTAGGAAAATAATAATTTAAATAATAAATAATAAATAAATAAATAAATAATCCAGCCCTGCACCACCTCTTTCTCTGGAACCTCCATGGGATAGTGACAAAAGTAGCCTTATGAGTTAACATTCTTTCCAAATTAATTCAATGCAATCAATTATCTTTCACATTTGCACTGCCAAAGTTCAATGACAATTTGCCGTCTTAAAATCCCAGTATAGGTTATGGCTAACACTTCTGTAAACTACAAGTAAAACATTTGCACTGCTGAACCTAACTGAACGAATAGTGTGGTGGTTACTAGTGCGCTCACCGTGTTTGCAGCTGGTATCTGGTTCGAGACACGCTCACGCTTTTTTTTTTCTCCTTCTTTCCTCTTTCTTCTTACCTCTCCTCCCCATCCTCCTCCACAATTTCTTGGGGCAAGGAGACGTTTTGTTTCAAATGTTTATTGAAGAATTGGTTTACGTCAAGTTGCATAGCCATTCAGAGTGATCAAAAGCAGAGATCCAGCAACAGGCTGCAGCCATCTAGCCGGGAGTCCGGCAATCACACGGAGAGAGGCGGGGTTTTACTGAGCCCGGCGTTTTACTTCCGCATTAGAAAAATAACCAGCAAAACACCTAATATTTCATAAAAAAAATTACATTGACATGGTGTCAAAGGTAAGATTTAATCATTATATCTATAGTTAACTGTGGAAGGGCTTAAAATACCGTGATGTAATCCTTTTGAAATGTTTCTGTCTTGTCTTCTTGGCTATAATTTACCTGTCAGGTGGGAGAAAGCAATCTCCAGTTGGGAAATCTCTATAGCCCCTTCATGAAGACCTGTAGAACCTTCATCCTGGGCAGTGACCAATCAGAGCAGGGACAGGGCTTTCGAGGCCAAGTTGGAGGCGTGGTCTTGTGGGACTACGCCCTCTCTCATGAGGACCTGCAGACGCGACCACTCCTAAAGACGGAGCCTCTTCTGGCAATGTGGGCTGACTTTACAAATGTAGCTATCTTGAATTTTGTTTCTTTAACAAACTCATCTCTTGGGCCATGTCATCACATACATGGAAAGCTTCAACATACATCAGGGTGTACAAAGATGTCCACATGAAAACCTATCTAGCTATTAAGAACACTTCGACCTACCAAAAGTTAAAAACTGCAGCATCCAATATGCTTTCTGAGAACGGCATTTCTTGATTTACATTGTTTAAAACCAGTGTTTGTCTAGTGTATGTGTTTCTGAAAACATCTGTGTACATGTTGACATTGCCTGTGACTCATTTGATATTCATAATAGTATGCTACAGCTGATTATAGAATCAATTAAAATGTTGTTTACTTCCCGTTTCAAGGCGGAGCAGACGTGGACTCCTTACAAAATTGGATTTCATCCAGCTATCATCTCCACTCCTGTCCCTGATTTAGAGCTTGTCTCTTCTTTCTTGCCACCACCCTGTGGTCTTACACCTTGTGACAACACTGACATAATTTCTGGCTACAACAATTACTGGCCGCTCCGTACTCCCAAAAAAGTCCGCTACAGGATTATTAACCTTTCCAATGACGATGGCGGCAACCCCATTGTGACACCAGCCCAGACTCACCTCCAGCACCAGGCTCTGATTGATGCCTTTCGCCCTTACAATATCACCCTGGAGTTGACTGTATACGCAGTTCAAAACACGAGCCTGCGGCAGCGTTTTATTCTAAGCAACTGTCGAATCGGGAAAATTGGGAACCGCCATTGTGATCCAGAGTGTGACCACCCAAAGACAGGCCATGACGGAGGGGACTGCCTCAGACTAGGGCCCTGCTACAACTGGAAGAGACAGGATGGAGTTTGTAACATGGAATGTAATAGTATACACTACGACTATGATGATGGAGACTGCTGCGACCCAGAAGTGACAGATGTTCTCAAGACGTGTTTCGATCCAGAGTCACCTGACAGGTGAGTTAATGTCATACATTTGGGATAATGTTTGTCATGAAAAGATAGGGAATCTTGGATCAACAAGTTTAATCTGTCACAGAAAATCTTCAGTCAAGAAATTCAGCTTCAAACCATCAGATTCTCAGTGTGTTTGACTATTATGAGTTGTAACGCAAAAGACAAAATTACATCCAACTTTTTGTGTTTTTCTTGGGTTGTGACTGCTTTTTATTTATTTATTTATTTATTTATTTATTTATTTTTATTAAGAAACCAAGCTTTATGTTTATCCCATTCCATTCCTTTCATCACATGAATGGATGTGAAGGTCCTTGTTCACCAGCTTTGCATTGTAACGGAGGAGAAATATTTGGTTACTGTACTTTAGTAGAATATTAATATTTCTATATTTTACTTTATTCTTTATAATTCTGACACCTTTTCACGTTTACCCCAATACATTTCCCTGAACCAACATTTTTTACCCAATACTACAAAATAAAATTGCTGACATATTGCCTGAATCGTAGAGCACAAAGTGGAACAATAGCCATGTTTATAGAGATTGTGAAAAAGGAAGCTGGGTGTATTTGGATGTGGCATATGTTGTTTGACAATGTTTACTGCTTTAATGCTGTCAATCAAGACAGAGGCCAGTCAGAATACCTCTTTGGCACGTACCCCGTCCCCAATTCCGCTCCGCTTTGCTTACTTAAACACAAGTTGAGAGCGAGAAGTTATGGGGGTTTAATCCAAAGGGTTTTGCGTGAATTCAAGTCAAGAAATATTTTAATACGTTTGTTATTCTTTAAACGCATTAATATTGATGTATTCAAATGAAATGCCTTTATTTTGAATGATTTTAGCCATAATCATAGCCATGGATTCAATTGTACAGTATAAAAATGCTTAATATGTAATAATCACAAATCTATGGGCCATTACTGCTTCAGGGCCACCACCCAAAGAAAATTAAATGTCAGACCCTGCAAAACTCTAATCTGGAACAATAGTCAAGAGGATGATCAGTGGCTAGTTTCTCCCCAATATATAAACATTGTGTGCCAGAGGGTCTCTCACATACTGTTTTAGAGGGGGCACTGAACAAACACTGCCTGCACAATTCAACTGCAAATTCTCTTGTTGAGTGCAAAATTTGCTGATATTTGCATTTCTGACCTATACATTAACTTGCCATTCTTAATATTTAACCTCTAATGGTTCCAGTAAAATGTGAATAAAAACACATTATTTATCAGTAATACAATGACAATGGTGAAAAATTAATGTGAATATTTAATTTGCAAGTCAATTTACCGTCAATTTCTTAAATTTTCTTAGCCTGGCAAGCTACACCCACTTTCTTGAACGAAATAAGGTTGGTCTGGTCACTCAGCCGTTGAAAGCGTTTTCAGCCCAGCTCAAAACGAATTGTGTAATCAAATTAATTTGCTGTGATGTAGTTTCGTGAGCAACATCACTCTTCAGCGCCGGAAGTCTATCATCACCCAGCTGTTATGCTGAATTTACTCCTACTGTTACTGTTTACTCACAGATTTACATAGTGAATATTATATATTTCATATGTATGTCCATGTGTTTACTACTCTTCTACACATATGTTGCCCTTTTATGACGTCACCGCCGCTCTTCGCTGATTGTTTTCTAAGGTTTAAAATAACAAGAAATCCAATTTTTGCAAGAAATATCTAAAATTCTTGTGTTCAGAAATTTCTACGTATGTGTCCTCAGTGGGGATGTTGTCATATGCCGCGTTATGAAGGCGGTTTTGAATGAGGCTCAAAACACTGCTATTTGTATTACTATTAGTAAAATACTGCCACACAATAGACCCACTATGAAGTTGCCACTTGAGAGCAAAAGTGCATGTAGTATTGTAATAGACCGTAAAGGGTTGATAAGGTTTCACATTCATACAAGGGAATATGGCGTTGAGAGCGATGCAAAGACAGTGTCCAAGGAGTAGTAAGTTCATAGACAGGCCAGCACAAGATGTATACTGCAGCAAATGTTATGACGTTCCAATAAACATCAAAGTCAAGTTTGGCCTTTGATATTTCAAGTAGACGTATTTGGTAGTTTTTCCCACTACGCATATTCTTGTGATGTTATGACACCTATGTCATTACCACAGCGACCTTTGCCAATAAATTATAGGCTGGTTACAACAAATCTGATCTGCTCACTTGCATGTGTGGACAGTTACTGTAGTTGACCAAATAGTATTTGTTGCCTGCAGTGTAAAGAGGGCCCAAGATGGTTGGCGCTCATTTTGGATGGAGTTGCCCCTGTGCGCTAAAAGCAGCAAAATGTGATTTATCTTTCCATTTCCTTTGCTTACCGTTGATGGAACAAGGCAGTAAAACATCTGCTTTTAAGATGTTTGATGTCACAACACCCCTTGAAATGTCTTCTGGAACCCATGCTTCTATGGGTCACAAAAAACTCCCACATTGATATATACATACTGTAACGACACCCCAAACACAAGCTGTAATTGTAGGCATTTTCATGTGCTGGCTGAAGTTACTTGTTGAAATTTTGAAGGGACTCAAATATCATGACGTTTAAGACTGTAAATTCTCAAGTAGTGAGGAACATGATGGTACACTTGGTAGTGTTTAAGTGGCCCCAACGAGAACAGCTGGAGACGTGGTATAGACCAGACAAATTTGTATGATTAGTTTTTATGACCAGACATTTCCCCCTGGGCCGGTTGATTTAGGATTGGTAAATCCTAAATCATAGGATAGAGGCAAAATAATATTAAAATAATATAGCTACTATTGTTGCAGATCTACTGTTGCGTACTAGGTTCTAATCATTTCAATCTTTAAAAGTTCCATAATTTACATTGATGGCTGTAAAGACTATTGACAAATGAAAAACATTCGCAGTGCATTACCTCTACTGGATTACAGTCAAATGTAACTGAAAATTTGAAATATAGAACAGTTATTGAGGTGGCTCGGGCATCTGGTTCGGATGCCTCCTGGACGCCTCCCGGGGGGGCCTGGGAACGCCTTGGGATCCCGCCGGAGGAGCTGGTTGAAGTGGCCGGGGAGAGGGAAGTCTGGGCTTCCCTGCTAAAACTGCTGCCCCCGCGACCTGACCCCGGATAAGCGGTAGATGATGGATGGATGGAGAACAGTTATTATCCAGTCAGTATTTCTGGTTAGGAAATCCTTCCCTTTCACCAAAAACATGAAAAGTTCAATATACTGGGGACCCATAAAAGTCAATCATTAAAATGGGGCCAAATTGACTGTTAGTACTGAATGTCTTTGGAATGAGTATGCTCTTCACTTGACTGATTGAGGTGCAGGCAAAGTTGTTTCAGAGCCGACTCAGGTGGGAGTTTGAATGTATGTCACTTTCTAAAAACTGGCCGCCAGTCCAGACCAGATTTTGCCCACAGTCAGCTGGGATAGCGCATCCTGAACAAACAGGATAAGTCGTAAAGAAAATTGGTTGATGACTAAGTCCAATTTTTGCAATTAATATGAACATAAGTGTTAAATATAAATTGTACCTGAATCAAAGTTTGAAAATGGCCTATTGTACGAAAAAGTTCAATACAGCTGAACTGTACTGAGGCATTCATTCTTTCTCATATCACTAGTGGGAGCCCACTTACTTAGACTTAGACTTAGACTTAGATTTAGACTTGACTTACCGCTAGTAATAATACTATCAAACGTTGAGAATCACTTCTCAAAGGGTAGCCATGACTACGATGTAGCCTGTGACAAAAATAACTTTGACCCCCTTGCCATGTATGATATTTAAAAAAAATAAAATACTGGGCCCCCTCAACCATGTCTTTATGTGTGAATCATTCTATATTCTCTAATGTAACAGCTCTGTGACTAATTGTGATCATTCAACGGTACCCAACCTATCTCTGGAAAAGGTTCCAGCCCCTCCATGATCTAGCAAGATAGGTGCTATAAGGGGATGAACGTTCAGGGAGCCACTTTGATCTTAGAATCGCCAGTTGAATTCTCATTTGTTTGAATGATTGTCATCAATAAGTAGGCTTTTCTTTCACCTTTTCCACCTCAACAGGGCCTATATGAGTGTGAAAGAGCTTAAAGAGGAGCTTCACCTGAGTGGCACCGATACCCTTAATGTTTTCTTTGCCAGCAACTCTGTACGAGAAGAGCTGGCAGGTGCTGCAACTTGGCCATGGGCAAAGGAAGCACTTACACATCAAGGTAATAAAATGATATTACTTACACCAAATAACATATGTTTTGTCACCAGTGAGTGTGAGACTGTGTAAGAGGGTGAGGAGAGTGAGCGAGAGCAAGAGTGAGAGTGAGTGAGAGAGAGCAAGAGTGAGAGTGAGTGAGAGAGAGTGCGAGAGTGAAAGAGAGAGAGAGTGAAAGAGAATGAGTGAGAGAGAGTTTGTGTGAGAAAGAGAGAGAGAGAGAGAGAGGGTGAGGAAAGTGAGTGTGTGTGAGAGAGAGAGAGAGAGAGAGAGAGAGAGAGAGAGAGAGAGAGAGAGAGAGAGAGAGAGAGAGAGAGAGAGAGAGAGAGAGAGAGAGGGTATGTTTTCTGTCTTTTTTTTTTTTTTAAATGTTGCAAATGTAGAGATGGTACCAAAACCATTTCCTCCCTGGTGGCTGTAATGACCTCACTTCTTTGGTTGATTTTAAGCCATTCGATTTACAGAAAAGAGTTTGGAAAGATAGAGTTTTTGATCAGGTTTAAATGCCGATTCTGAAACGTGCATAGTTCTTGCGCTCTCATTTAGCCTTTTAGTTTCTGCATTTGGCATCTTCTATTATGGTGTATGCTTTGTTATTGTCCAAACGAGATGGAGAGTACAAGATGGTAAAGATTTCCTGGCATATTGCCACTTTCCTCTCCCAATCATTAGACCACTTTCCACTGGAAAAGGCAAACCAACGCAACAAGAAAACACAGAAACACCAGTGTGGGCTTGGCACAAGTTGCCACCCATTCTCACTCTACAGCTGTTCTTAATTTATTGTTTTTTACCTTTCCTCTTTTTTTATGCCACCACATTGCACCAACATAACAACAATCTTGTAGACTTTGTGCCAAGGAACATTGAAGTATTGCTTTTACCTTTGGAAAATTAATAAACACATGCAAAACCATTGTAACATTCATCATCTTACAGAATTTCTTTGACATGGATTGACAATGAATGACAAAAAATAGATGAATGAGAGCAATCTGTGAGTAGTTGTAATTCTGACAAGTGTGTAGAAACAGAATGAGCTGCGTTCGCTAAGAGATCAATATTGCTCCGCAATATGGGGAGAGAGTTGTCTCAAAATTATTCACACAAATAAATTTGTAATTTTCACCTGTTTTTCAGATCCACAATCATTTTTGCGATTTTCATGTGTTTTCCCACAATATATCCGCAATTTGCACGTCTTTTTTCAATTTTGTGTATGCATTTTCCATGACTTATGCTTGTGAGTTGTCGAATGCGCGTTTGTGGATCGTTGTTGCACGCGCATTTATTTTGAGACAAACATCACACTGTTTCGAGATATTCACAAACACAAGTCCTCACATGTTTAAGGCCCGTTCCTCCTCCGTCCATGCGGAGGCAGTGTTGCTGTCTCCATTGAACGGGAACGAGCCATTTCTTGTTTAAAAATTGAAAAAAAAACAACCAAAAAACAATGGAAAACGAGCTGTAGTCTAATCCTCTATCATGTGTTTATTTCACACATGTTGGGAAACAAAATGCGACCTTAATCTCTTTCCCTTAAGCTTGTTTCTCACTCACTTGAAGGCCACTCTTCTTCTACTATTAAATTTTCTTCTTCTAATATGCTGAAGCAGCAGCAGCCAATGAGGTAATAGGTATAATTCTTTAATAAAAAATATAAGTTTCCTCCTGTAAACATCATTAAGCATATACCGTAGTTTATACAGGGTCAGGCAAAATGATCTGACACATTTGTAGGTTTAATAAAAGACAAATAAAGTAAAGAAACAAAAAAGTGTTTTTATTTTCGAAAACTACGTATAATGCCATTTTTTTTCATATAATGCCTTTTTGTTTTGTTTCTGTATAGTGCCATTATTTTTAGTTTCTTTTTCAGATGATGCCATGAATTGGACTGGTGAACATCACGCTTTCATTGTGGAAACGTTTATCAAAACAAACAAATCTGTAACTGAAACACAATGAGCGTTCCGTTTTCACTTCAAACTTGGTAGACATGATCCCGTACCAGCTCATAACACGATCAGACCAGTAGCAGAATTTTGAAATCTATTCTACAGCTGACTGGGAGCCAGTGTACATCTTTAAGTATTGGAGTGATATGTCCTGATCTCTTTGTTTTGGACAGAACTCGAGCTGCAGCATTCTGAATGAGCTGCAATTGTCTGATGTTCTTTTGAGAGAGCCCAGTCAGAAGACCGTTACAGTAATCAAGTCTCATGGAGATAAAAGCATGGATAAGCTTCTAAGTAAATATGGCGGCGGCGCGGCTTCAAAAGTCTTGGCCTCCTTTCAGCTATCCAGTTATATACAGATCAGTGCTTTGGAGTGAAGGCGAAACATGCTCAAGGGAAACAAATTAAGGTCACATTTTGTTTCTCGATTTGTGTGAAATAACCATATAATAGAGGGTCAGATAATGGCTCGTTTTCCGTTTTTGAATTTCCAATTTTAAACGAGAAACAGCTCGTTCCCGTTCAATGGAGACAGCAACACTGCCTCCGCATGGACAGAGGCCGAACAGGCCTTAGACATGTATGGGGACTTGTGTTTGTGAATATCTCGAAACAGTGTGATGTTTGTCTCAAAAATAAATGTGCATGCTCGACGATCCACAAACGCACATTCGACAACTCGCAAGCATAAGTCATGGAAAATGTACACAAAATTGAAAAAAAGACATGAAAAGTGCGGATTTATTGTGGAAAAACATGAAAATCGCAAAAATGTTTATGGGTCTAAAAAACACTTGAAAATTACAACTCTGTTTGTGGATCTGAAAAAACTTGAAAATCGCAAAAATGTTTGTGGATCTGAAAAGCATGTGAAAATCACAGATGTATTTGTGGATCTCAAAAACAATTGCAAATTTATTTGTGTGAATAATTTTGAGACAAATCTCTTCCCATATCAAATGGCGTGTGGCTATTAGCGCTGCGTTAATGATTTAGACGCTGTTCATCAATGAGTCTCATTTGCATAGAGGTGGTCAATTTCTCCGCCAAATGTATGCAAATGACCTCAATTGCGTACACGCAAAAACTCCTGATGCACCGGGAAGCAATCTGGTTGACAATGCAGTTAGTACTGAATTTCCCCATCTGCACGTGCTTAGTGGAGTACACGTTACCTAATTGCTCCATTTATAGACGACTGGTTAGCGCCGCGCAAAATCTATGCAAACTTTTAGTGGATCTGGCCCAGAGAGCGCAATTACTGTATTTAACATTTATTTCTCTATTGTCAGTCATGATCTAAATTAAGCGATGACTCCAATGCAACACATCAGGGTGACCAAATTTTGAAGAACTCATCTATTTCCATTTCCTTGAAACTGCACAATTTGACCTAATGGACTAATGTATGCATACGCACGATGTGCAAAATATCTTGCCTTGGCATTTTACACTAAGTACAAAAGGCTGAGATGACAGTAGCCTATGTACGTTACAAAGTCATCAGGCATGACTCAATCCTTTTTAATGTGTTTCTTTGATGATGATTGATGATTATCTGCATCACTACGCAACTGACTTTATTGAAATTACCATGCTACTGGTCACATTATGCCTTTGCTTGATGACTTTCTGCATCATTTGCACAGATGTCATTGGTCCGTATTACAGCACTAATGGTACCCACTCTCATTATGTAAAGACTCTGTACTTATGCATCACATCTTTGTTTGTCATAGTTGTCATAGTTACTGCAATAGTAGTGTAGCCACAGACAAATTCCTAGTGTGTTTTTACTTACCCAATAAAGATGATTCTGATTCCTTTCCATTTGTTATTAGTTTAGTAAAAAGTCCAGTGCTGAACTGACTCCTGCAGTTTATTTGAACACTTTTTCAGAGTTTATATACAGTAGCTCGGAGCTCCATACTTTCCAGAGTTAAATCAGTACTTTTAAAATTGTTACATATTTGACACTGGTAGAGAGTACATTTTTAACTCACTAAGAAGGGTTAAATTAACACTAAAGGAGTAGAACATAACTCTTCTTAGACACTCTTAAAAGTTGACTCCTAAATGGTTCGCCTTGACTGGGATTATATCCCAAGTACGTAACGTAATCTGAATGTATTACGCTTGGAGAGTTCAAGGCTATTGTGAAGGAACGCGAAACAAATGCTATTGGGTAATGTGACTGTTTTTAAAGTTTTAGCAAATTTGTTGAATTTATTGATAGTATGATGAGGATTTTGTGTATAATTATATATTGTTGTTTGTCTTAAATTGTTATAACGAATAATGATTGCGTGTTTTTGGTGTCCCTATGGCCAGGCCACTCTTGGAAAATATATATATATTTTTTTCATCTCAATTAGTTTTTTACCTGGTTAAATAAAGGAATGCCCCAACCCACTGAGCTATCCAGCCACAACATCTGTCAGTTGCTCTAAATAAATTGAACGTGATCCAACGTACATCAGTGCAACAAAACTGTGGCATGTCATCATGCATTTCACTGCAGACAAGTCCAAATTTGTTTGAAGACCATCAACTTTAACCCAACTAATCAAAAACACCTCTTTCGAAGAGAGCATTTGAAGCATGTTACTGTTGACCACAGTCTCTTCTGTGTGTGAAAATGACTTCATGGGCCCAAACACCTTTTGTTTGATTGTCAGTGTTTCCCAGTGATAAGCAAGGAAAAGGAGGGAAATACATTGAGAATTGGAAGTGATTGTAAAAAGCTACTGTAACCTGGGTTAATACAAATGAGCATCTCACACCTTTTCCAGCGTAAACATTTGGGAGTTTTGTGTTAAGAAGGGAACCGTAGCGTTCATCCCTCTGGTAGAGATGAAGGGACTCAAGAGTTTAGTCAAACACTCTGATATGCCAACAATCAGTCTATTCACTACAATCTTGGTCATTGTACTGTAATACTTAAAGCTTAGTAAGAATATTTAGCTCTGTTCCTCAGGTGGAATGGTGCTGAACCCATCATACTTTGGCACAAGTGGACACCACAACACCATGATCCATGAAATGGGCCACATATTTGGACTGTACCATGTCTTCAAGGGAGTGAGCGAACGAGACTCCTGTGATGACCCATGTCAGGTGAAACTGCAATCTGAGCTTTTAATAAGACTTCGTTTACATTACATTAGATGGTTCTGCATTTTATTTATAGAGGAAAAATACTACCTGTTTTCAATAGTGAAAAATAAGATTAAATAAATTGGCTTTTCATGTATTGTCTGTGTAATGTAGACATGCTGGATAGAGCTTTACATTGACTTGTGTTTGTTTGTTCTGTCCTGTGTGTATGTAGGAAACAACCCCATCCATGGAAACTGGAGATCTATGTGCTGACACTGCCCCAACGCCCAAATCCAAAGCCTGCCATGATCCAGGAGCTGTTAATGATACATGTGGGGTTACCATGTATCAGGACACCCCTTATAGTAATTACATGAGTTACACAGGTGAGCAAATTGGTAAAAAAAAAAAGAAAAAAAAAGAGCGTAATAGGCAAGGCAAGTTTATTTGTATAGCACATTTCATACACAAGGCAACTCAATGTGCTTTACACAAGGAACGACAACACATAGGCATCAAGAAACAGTAGTTAACATTCAGAGGAAAAAAATAAATAAATAAAAATAGGTTACAAAATTTACTAAAAAAACATACAATAACAATCTTAAAACATTATTCAACAAACTTTAAAACATTTAACATAAGGGAGCTTAAAATAAAAAAATAAAAACCCCACTTAATTAAACCTGTTTAAAAGTCCCTAATCAAAGGTATAAGAAAAAAGCAAAGTTTTTAACCTGGATTTAAAAGCAATTACACTCGGGGCGGACTTTACTTCTGTTGGCAGCCTATTCCACTAGTTGGCCCAAGTCTGTAGATCTCAGAGCCCTGCTGGGTTTGTACTCAATCAGCATTTCTTGGATATATTCAGGACCCAAACCATTTAGTGGTTTATAGACGAGTAGCAGAACTTTAAAATCGATTCTACAGCTGACTGGGAGCCAGTGTAAATCCTTAATAGACAGTAATATGTTTGATCTATCGTACTTAGCACCTTCCTCTGAATATTTACCATACCAGCTACTGGATAAAGTTGATGAAGGTTGGAATTTGAACATAATCCCAAATGATTGCTTAATAAATGTTGTTTTTTTTTTTTAACTCTTTAATAGATGATAACTGCACCAATCATTTTACTCCCAACCAAGTTGCCAGGATGCACTGTTATCTTGACTTGGTCTATCATAACTGGTTGACGGAACGTCGACCTGGTGCCATTCCTCTGCCAGCAATGGTGACTGACCAGAGTCCCGATTCAGTCTCTATTTATTGGGTTGCACCATTAACGGGGCCACTCTATGAAAGGTACTAAACTGTGTTTTTCTATGTTTGATTGTTTTGTTTGTTACACTAATACCTGATTGTACTTTAAATTTAACATGACATCTTGAACAATTGTTTACAGGTATTCATGTGGGTATATCATTACACCTACATTGTGTGCTGTTATAGTATTTATATAATAAACCAGTTAAGTCAAATCACTAATGGCTAATGAATATGTGAAGATGTCAATTTCAAACTCATTATGCTATTGACAAAATTTAATTTGAATTACTTCATTTGCATTGGTTTACTTGCAGCTTTATGTGAATGTATCTAATTTTTAAAGAATGATAAATGCCACTTAAATGTAAAAAAGTTTAGATTTAGAATCAGTAAAACCTGCTATACCTTTAGAAACAAGTGAAACCGACAAAGCAGCTATAGCCAATTAGTGTTTCTCAATAGCAGCTTCAGCTAGTAGATACGTCACAACTAGGATTTACAATTGCTTCCCTTTTTTTTTGTTTTTCCCACAAATCAAGCCTCAAATGACTTCATGCATGCTAATTATTTGAACTAAAAGCTTTTGTGTGGCTTTGAATCAAAACATTTCTTGAAGATTTTGACCAGTATCCAAATTTTTCCTTGAATTCTGAGGTACGACTGTATGGCATTGTTGTTGTATCAAAAATGGCTCTATTATCGAGACAAGCAAAAATAGTTTCTCTCCAATCCTAGCTCCTCCTCCCATGTGGCTGCCGTCAACTGTGGGGAATGTGAGAAAGATGGTGTTTTCCACCAATATGCCTATGAGGCGACCTCACCTCGCATCTGTGACACGTCTGGCTACTGGGCACCTGATGAGGCTATTGGTGAGTCAAACAATTGTTGTTGGTTTACGTAATATACAGTGTTGTGAAAAGGTCTTTGTTTTTATTATGTACCTTTTTCATATTTATTTTGACGTAAATTAGTGAAGGTGGACAGATACTGCATGATTATGAAAAAATAATATCAATTTTCACGTAACTTTGTGGAGGGATGGTGTATGAGACAAGGAAGAACGAAAGATGATCTCATTCTGGATGAAGGTACAGATACAGTAATATATATTTTAGGAATGTTCGATTCCACTTTTTTTCAGACCGATACCAATACAAGTACTTAACTCTTGAGTAGTTACCGATACTAATACTACTAGTACTTTTAATACATGAAAAAAGACACATATATCCCAATATAGCATTTTTTTTCCTTGCATAAAATTAATGGTAATTTCCCCTTCTTGTAATTTTGAATTTCTAGTTCCTGATTGTAAAATGGCCACAAGAGGGAGTCTGATATTGGTATCAACCGCTGTCACAAGTACCTATAATGTACTTTGAAATGAGGCCAGGAATTGGACCGATAGCAATACCTGGTATCGGTACTCCCCAACCCCATCATGTTTTATACTTAAAAAATAAAATAAAATAAAATGTTTTTGTCACTGTGGAATCAATGCAACTCTCCCAATTGTGATGGGAATTCTGACTCTCTTTTTAGAGAAAAGGTTCTTTTGGCTCGGCTCACTGAACAGAGCCTGGTCTTATATCCCAAACAGCTGTTCAGATTTTTTGTTGTATAAATTAATTTATTACCAGAAATAAAGAACATAAGCATATGCATTTAAAAAAATGTTTGGTATTAAATGTACCTTTATTAATTTGCTCTACATAATGATGCAAAAAATATTAAATTCAAAAATCTCAACTATTTACAATTGAAGTCTTAATACTTCACTGACAGGCCAAGTCTGGCCTGCAAGCCATACATTGGACATTCCTGGTCATGTCTATATGGAATAATCAACACTCAACTGATGGCCCGTGAGACCAAGTCAAAATACTGCATGTTACATAAGAAAGCAAATATAATTTTTGTGTTGTTTTCGAACTCCAGGTCCACCCGATGTTGAGCAGCCATGTGAGCCGAGTCTCCAAGCGTGGAGTCCTGAACTCAGCCTTTATGATGCTAATGTAACATCACCTTGTCCTGAAACGGAGGGTTGCACCCTTACACTGAACTTTCGCTATCCCATTGTCCCACATACTCTTACTCTCTGGATAACATATGTCTCAACAAGTAAGTCTCACTTTGTACAGTGGACAGACTATGACAACACAAAACACACGCAAAATTGCAAAATTCTATGCTTTCAAACCTGTGGGAGTTGATAGAAGGCTTTGTTTTTTTAGAAAGACTGCCCCAGTTCAAATCCATAAAGGCATGCTTAGGTGACTTTTGCATGGGAAAATAGTATAGTCCAGAAGTATTTG
This sequence comes from Festucalex cinctus, assembly GCF_051991245.1. Taxonomy (NCBI): domain Eukaryota; kingdom Metazoa; phylum Chordata; class Actinopteri; order Syngnathiformes; family Syngnathidae; genus Festucalex; species Festucalex cinctus. The sequence continues at coordinate 43,071,103 of NC_135411.1, forward strand.
GACTGTGACAGCATTTATATGATTTTACCTTCGTATATCACCACAATTTATATGTTGTGGTATGCAGGATATGTCTGGTAAAATGCCCCATTGTGCACTTAAATCACAACTTGACAAAGTCAAATCTTCTGGTGGTGTATATCAGTGAAATCATAAAATCCTGTCATTTTCCAAATGCTTTTGGACCTAACAGTATATCTGCTATGTACAACATACATAAGTGTCAAAACCAAACGCTATTTAGCATTCATGTTTAAATGAAGTGTATTCATCAAGTCCGTTCATCTACCACTTCTCAGATAATCCTGCTATTGCTGACATAGAGCTGATAACAGACACAGGTAAAACTATCAACCTTGGACCACAGCATGTCTTCTGTGACATGCTCTTCACCCTGCGCCTCGATACCAACAATGTTGCCATCAGTGCCATAAAGCTCTGCACCTTTGATGAGAAGATGGAGATTGATGCCGCAATGTTGTCTTCTGGCCCCGGGAGTCATTTCTGCTCTGGCTGTCAACCTTTGCTGTATCGGATTCACCGACGGCCATCCTTCACCAAAAAATTGCCATCACCTCAGACTCAGCAGACGTTCACGGACAGGTGACATTTTAGTGATTATTGATGTATGACGCAATATTTCAAAGCTGACAAAAACATTAAGGTGAAGGTAAAGGTAAGTCAAGGCCAATTGCAAGTTGTTTTAGTCTATATTTTATTTTTCTATTAAACATTTTCCGTTCAGGAAAATTATTCACAGTTGCAATTATTTCTTTTAAATTGAATGAATAATGTTCATAATCTTGTTCTGTATCAGGCTTTCGTGGTGAAAAAAAAGACCTAAGCCAAAAGGCACATCTCTCGGTTTACCTGTCGTTCTACATTCCTCCGTTCATCTATTGTCATGAACTCTGCATGGTGACTAAAAGAACAAGATCCCGGATACAAACAGCCAAAATGAGTTTCCTCCACAGTGAGTGCACAGTGAGTGCAGTTAGATATAGGGTCATTCAGGAGGAGCTCATAGTAGAGCTGCTGTTCCGCCGCGTCAAGAGAGGCCAGTTGAGGTAGCTCGAGCATCTGATCAGGATGCCTCCTGGACACCTCCTGAGTGAGGTGTTCCAGGCACGTACCATTGGGAGGAGACCCCGAGGTTCCCCGACACCAGATGACTGAACGAAACTAAAAATGTTGTAATGTTGTAATCAAATCATTGAAAGTCAACATGTTGAAACAGTTTAAGCAGGAAGGATAACTGTTGCAGTATTGGAAAATGATCCTTGTTAGTTGTGAGGTGGGGTTTGTTTAGGGCAATTATGTGTGAACAAAAGCTAAATGAAACAACACCATGTTCAATGAAAAACTAAGTTCTGAACCAACATCATTATAAATATGAAGATAATAAGACAAGGTTACAAAGCTATATATGCTAACTAAGCACATTCATTCCACCAACTGATGTTAAACATAACACTAGTCTGGCAACGCCATCAGGTTTTGTTGGTCTTTGCGCCAGAGGTGCAGGCACTTATCTGTATCAAATATGAGAGGTTAGCGACATCGTGACTGAGAATGCTGATTCCTTTATAATTATTGACACTTTCCATGAAATTTGTCCTCCATGAAATAGAATGTAAGCACTGTTCAATAATCAAATAGTTAAAATAAATTTAAATAATTACAATTATATAGTTTCCAAAGGATAAGTCTCATGAGGTTAAAATGTTTTTATCATCTAAAAACAAAAAAAAAAAACCTGCCATGTTATCTGTTCACAAATGACCACAAATGTATGTTTATTTTCTGGTTTTCTGGTACCTACTATGTGGAAATAGAGTTATGAGGAACTGAAGATCTGTTTGGGCTTGATGTGTTGACAGTCTGGGAGAATAGTGATTTTGGCAGGGACAGAGGAAGAAGCAAGAAAGGATTAATTACAGGTGATAACCTGAAAAGGGAATGTACTAAATTGTAAAAGATAAGAATCAAGAAAAAAGATCACAAATTAAGTGGTGCAAGAAGGGTCGGGGTGGGATGAGAAGTATCAGGAAGGAACAGCAGCGTAAACGCCAACATATTTTGAATCAGAGCCAACTGTGGAATCAAAGGCCATAAACACCAGTGACTGCTTGGATTTAGTCTGGCAATTTATGACTTCAGTAGCTGTACTGTGGTCAAAACAGACAGGCAACAAAAAAAGTTTGTGTTTTGATTTATTATACTGATTATGAGTCTTGCAACCAGTCCAAGGTGTACCCTGCATCTTGTCCAAAAGTCAGCTGAGATAGGCTGCATCTCACTTCCGACCCTAATAAGGACAATTTGTATAGAAAACAGATGGTGAAAATGGTGGTTATATCGATTTCGATTACTCAAGGGGAATTCATTCTGCATATTTTTGTAAATTTTTGTTGCACACCACCCAGAGAACCCGACCACATCGTACTGTCGGCAAGACGTCATTGTGAATGTTAGATGAAACCAGTGCTGTTCTGCTTGATCTAAGCTTGTAGTGGTTTGTTGCCTTGCACAAGCACACCCAAACAATTGCGAGGATACGGACGAGCATCTCTCCAACAACTAGCCTACTTGCTTACTTACTTATTGGTTTTCTTGTCTGCAGCTGGACTTGAACAGTGATCCTCCAGTTGCAAAGTGCAAGTCCTAACCGGAAGCACGATGGGGCGTAGAAGCCAGTCTCCAAATGGCTACTCCACAGTGGCCAATTTTATGTCATCCGCAAGCGTAACTCTTGCAATTCCTTTAAAATGTACATTGCACGCACCGACCATGCGCGGGAGCACCTCTCTCAGGCGCTTATATATATATATATATATATATATATATATATATATATATATATATATATATATACTTAAACAAATAAAGTGTACTGTAATAAAAATGTAAAAGAAAATAAATACTGTGGCGTTATATACAGTATGTAGCTGAATAGACCCTGAAAGCAGTTGATGGCTGACAGTGAAAAGTTCAATATCTCATATTTCATCTTCTTTCTTGGGTTGGTAAGGTCCTTGAATATAGCAAGATGACATATTGAGGGCTACATTGACTGGGCAATATATTGAGATTTTTTTTATTTTTTTATTTTTGAAGGATTAGGAATTAATTCCAAGGCATATTCTGCCCAACATTCATAACAATGGTTGATTGAAATGTGTGAATGTGTTTCATGTGGAAAGCTGTTGTGTAGCTGGACTTGTAACTTCATGCAGCCATACATCTAATCCCAAGTCAATGTCCTTCTCTCCAGATCTGTAAAAAAGGGAGAAAGGTATGAGTACATGATTCAGGTGGAGATTGATGGTCTTCTCAGTGATTCTTCCCCGTCCCTTTTTTACACTCATGGACAGCCCTACTGCGGAGATGGTGTCATTCAAGGGTATGCACACTTTAATGACTACTATGTGAATATGCAATCTATAAAGAATAAGTCAGCAGTGACTGGATTGTCTCTTTAGGGCAGAAGAATGCGATGATGGTAATCTGTTAGATAGCGATGGCTGCTCTAAGAAGTGTCACAAGGAGAAGGGCTTCAACTGCATTGGTGAGAATCAAGAGGCATCGTTAACACTGTTTATTAATATAAGCACATTAAGCTGTTTATCTTGGTTGGGATTCTTGATCTATTTGGATGCCAATTTATCCATCCATCCATCCATCCATCCATCCATCCATCCATCCATCCATCCATCCATCCATCCATCCATCCATCCATCCATCCATCCATCCATCCATCTTCTACTGCTTATCCAAGGTCGGGTTGCAGGGGCAGCAGCTTCAGGAGGGAAACCCAGATTTCCCTCTCCCCAGCCACTTCAACCAGCTCCGCCGGCGGGAACCCAAGGTGTTCCCAGGCCAGCCGAGAGACATAGTCTCTCCAGCGTGTCCGGGGTCATCCCCGGGGCCTCCCGCCGGTGGGACATGCCCCGAACACCTCTCCAGGGAGGTGTCCAGGAGGCATCTGAACCAGACGCCCGAGCCACCTCAGCTGGCTTATTATGAACAGAATCGGTGATAAAGGGCAACTTTGGCGGAATCCAACCCTCACTGGAAACGAACCCGACTTACTGCCGGCAATGCAGACCAGACTCTGGCAACGGTTGTACAGGGACCGAACAGCCCGTATCAGGGGGCCAGTACCCCGTACTCCCGAAGCACCCCCCACAGGACTCCCCGAGGGACACGGTCGAACGCCTTCTCCAAATCCACAAAACACATGTGGACTGGTTGAGCGAACTCCCACGCACCCTTGAGTATCCTACTGAGGGTGTCGAGCTGGTCCACTGTTCCACGGCCAGGACGAAAACCACACTGCTCCTCCTGACTCCGACATTCGACTTCCTGACGGACCCTCCTCTCCACCTTACCAGGTAGGCTGAGGAGTGTCCTCGAAGCCGCCCGGAAGTCGTTTTCCATGGCCTCACCGAACTCCTCCCATGTCCGAGTTTTTGCCTCAGCAACCGGCCAGCCGGTACCTGTCAGCTGCTTCCGGAGTCCCACAGGCCAAAAAGGCCCGATAGGACTCCTTCTTCAGCTTAACAGCATCCCTTACCAGCGGGTTCGAGGATTGCCGCCACAACAGGCACCGACCACCTTACGGCCACAGCTCCGATCGGCCGCCTCAACAATGGAGGCGCGGAAAATGGCCCATTCGGACTCAATGTCCCCCCCCCCCCCCCCCGGGACAAGGGAGAAACTGCCAGAGGTGGGTGTTGAAACTCTTTCTGACAGGGGATTCCGCCAGACGTTCCCAGCAGACCCTCACAATACGTTTGGGTCTGCCAGGTCGGACCGGCATCTTCCCCCACTATCGGAGCCAACACACCACCAGGTGGTGATCAGTTGACAGCTCCGCCCCTCTCTTCACCCGAGTGTCCAAAACATACGGCCGCAAATCCGATGACACGACTACAAAGTCGATCATCGAACTGCGGCCTAGGGTGTCCTGGGATGCCAATTCAGCTGTATTAAAAAAGGAAAACATAAGAAGAGGAAGTGAACCTTTTAATACATTCCTGAAGGGTTCCTTGTAGACCAGGGGTCACCATTTCCAATCCTCGAGGGCTCCTACCTGTTTTGGATGTTTACCTCCTCCAACACACCTGATTCAAATGATCAGGACCATTATCAGGTGTTAAATAAATAAATAGATAGATACAATAGATAGATAGATAAAATTTGCAGTGATCACCCAGCACAACCAAAGTTAAACAAAACAGCAACCAAGATCATCGATTACTAATTATTTGACAACGGCAAGGTAATTTTTTTTTCCCCCAATGTGAAGCACACTTTTAGGATGTAAGACATTTTTCATAGCATGAGCTTTTCTGCAAGTCCAGTACCCAGAAGACAGACCTGTTAACAAATGCTGTTTGAACAAGTTTAATTTCGTGAAGCAAGTAGCAGAGAAAACTTTCACTTTCTTGGGTGAGTTGTGCCATAACACGTTTCATGTTTGACAATAACATTTAATATAACACAGATTGAAATCATTATAGCATCAACAATTCTGTACAAAACATTTTAAGCCAATTACTCTCACTTTACACGTTTTTTCGCCTAACCCTGTTAGAAAAGTTGGCGAGATTATCCATATTTTTTTTTCATCATTAAAAGGAAATAACTCTGCATGGTTCATGTATCAATTGAGTGAATTGTGAATTGAATGAATTAACAATCAAAGTTTATGATTAAATATTTGTTGTCTGACTTACAGTTTTGTGCAGCATGAAATTAATTGTACTTTAAATGGAGTACACAATCTGTTGTCCAGTGCTTCTGTACTGCTTATAAAAATTACCATTCAAAATATACAGGTATTTAAATTTTCAGACTATTTGATGTATTTAGTGACCAAATCAGATTTAAGGCCAACTGTATAGCCATAATGTACATTTCATATACTGTAACTCATATTACTCCATATGATAGGGCTGTAACATTCACGTCAGTTCATTGTGTACTAAGTCTCTTGCCCAAAGTCAACTGGGATAGACTTTAGCGGATCCATGACCCTGATGAAGATAAGCATATAGAGAAAGGATGGGCATTCAAGGAAAACATGAAAGATGTCTAATGCTACACAAATAACCAAACAAGCATCAATTAAAGTGCAGTGATACAATGTAAATAAACACAAATATTGAACAATAAAACCGTTTAGTTTCTCCAGCGAGGAATAAATGGTTCAGGAAATGGATGAGTGGATGGAAATGGTTTACTTGGCCTCGGCTGATATTTTGTTCTCTTTTTTTTATTTTTATTTTTTATACTGGCGTGCGTGACACATATCTGAATTGTGCACTCGTGAACCTTGCGGTGTAAGTCCAGCCATTATGACAACTGAGCAAAATTGTCCTAGTGTGGTCTTCATATTAATTGAAGTTGAAACATTTATTTCTTGGAGTTATTTAGTGTCTATTGTCACAAAGGCTGATATTGTAGACTTGACGTGGCTACCATTAACTGTGGCCAACAAAAATACAATTTAGATTTGCTCAGATTTGGTTCGCTGACAGACAGATTTGGATAAAATGTCCTGCCAGATTTATAAATCGGGCTATTTATTCTTTAATAAATCCTCCTTTCCTATGCTCTTTTTCCAATAGGTGAACCCAGCCAATGTTACGTTTTTGATGGGGATGGCGTGTGCGAAGAGTTTGAACAGGTTTCCAGTGTTCAGGACTGCGGTTATTTTACACCTTTGGGTTACACAGACCAGTGGGCATCTACTGCTACAGCTTCTCATCAGGACCCTGCCCACTGTCCTGCCCACGCTGCCACTGGCGAACCATCATTTAAAAAAGTATGAGACATAAACCGTATGATTGTAAACGCCACATGAGACCTTTTGCAACACATTAATTACCTACACTTGTTAGATGCCGGCTGCTTTTATTAAAAAAAAATAATAAAAAAATTATAATAAATCTGCTCGCAACGTGCAATGGAATGAACACTTAACAGACCACTAAAAACCTCCATAACAAATAAAAAACACAATGGATTCCTAAAGTACATGTCCTACTCTACTGCCTAAAAGAGGTTCCCCAAGTAGCAGGCAAACACGTCAAGGAGATATTGAGAAACAATGCAGTTTTACTTTAAGGTGAAGGTGTCCGGAACGATACCCATAAAGGCAAAAAAATAAATAAAAATCCCCACACAAAAAAATAAATTTCTACAGAACCCATGATCTGACTTTCAAATTTTTGGTTGTGTTGTGCTCAGGTTGAAGTGGCCATTCCTTCCAGTCTCAGTTTTTTTTGGGAACGCTAGTCACGATGCTAAAGCTACATGAGCTTGAATCTTGAAAACATGTGAAGTCATCTTAGATTTTGAATAGATCCCTATCTGTTCAATTATGTTTGTTCACCTAAATATGTATGTTACAAATAATGTCTAAATTGTGATCTCCTGTGATTTTCAAAGTTGGGTATCCGATCCTGATGTACAGAACATATAGTACCGGGCTTGAAATGTTGATTTTGTGTCTCATATTCATCTTTTGCTGTCAAACACCAATATTTTCAACCCCCCCCAAAAAAAGGCTATCACAGTAATTTTTAGGGGTGTCCCGATACACCTTTTTCCACTTTCGATCCGATACCGATATTTCAGCCTCAAGTACTGTCCGATACCGAAATCAGTCCGATACCATATCAGTAGGGGTGTCCCGATGCAACGCTTTCTACCTCCGATCCGATACCGATATTTTAGCTTAGAGTACTGTAAATTAACAACATCAGTCCGATACCATATCAGCAGGAATGATACGTTTGCTTTAGTATGAAATGTTTGAAGAAACTTGAAGTGTTATTTAAATAAGGAATAATCAGCACCTTAAGTATGAGAAAATATGACCCGTTTATTCCTAAATTTGGATTACCTAACTGCAACAATAAGTATGTCGTGCATTTTAATAAAATAAATACAAAATAAAGGACCTTGAGAATTAAACAAAAACAAATTATACTCTTTGAAGTTCAATATATATATATATATATATATATATATATATATATATATATATATATATATATATATATACACACACACACACACACACACCTACACACACACACACACTCAGTGTATGGTCACTATGGTGGGAACAGCGGGCGGGACAAAAAAAAATTATAACCAACACAATATTGGCCACTCTCTCACTGCTCAACGTGTCCCAAGCTCCAATTTAAAATAAATAAAAATGAAAATGTAACTATAATACAAGTAGAAAAACAGTTGGTTAATTTCACTATTCCTCCATCTTCCCTTTCTGCAGACCAAGCATAATGTGGAGATTCTTTTTTTAAGAAGAATGAGCATTTCAGCATGCCGCCCCGTCAGCTTGCTTCTATACTATGCTCCTCTATGATAAATGAAGTTGCTCTGAGCTCCAGATGTCCGTGGTGAAGCTAACAGCGTTAGCATTTGCCACATAAGCCGCTACAATGTTCCCTCGTTTTCCGCTGGGGTTAGGTTCCAAAAAATACCCGCAACAAATGAAATCCGCGAAGTAGTTAGCTTTATGTTTTACAACTCTTATAAATGTTTTAAGGCTCTAAAATCCCCGACCGCACAATTTAGACACTTTTCTCATTGAGGCATTTACATGTTCTCACATTTCTCTCTTGTTCAAACATTGACAATGTTCAAACCTTCATAAATTTTATAAAATGGGTATATTACTGTAAAAAAATATGCAAAATTGCACTTAAAAAAAAACCACGATACAGCGAGACCGCGAAAAGTGAACCGCGTTATAGCGAGGGAAGACTGTATACACCTTTGAACGTCACCATGCACCCGCGCTATAGTTTTATCTACGAAATAGTGGCGGCTCGAAATAACGTAGCGAGGCTTGAGGTGCTCAATTACATTTAAAGCCGACATTACAAACGATTGACAGGCTGGCCATCAAGCACAATAAATTAAGCGATCTTTTCAGTGATACTTACGTGAAGCCTTTTTGCCGTCCCGTGGGAGTTTCTTACGGTGTGAAAATTCCGATAGCGTTGGCTGTCTGATTATTCGCCTCGGTTCTCTTCTCAAAATCCTCATGCTCTCGTTTGTGATACTTTTTCAAATGCTTGATGTGGTTGGTTAGATTAAACTTCTCCCTTTATTTTCCACCATGGGGAACTTCGGCTTTTGACAAATGTTGCTGTCCGCTGTCTTTTTCTTTTTTTCAATGAAAAATACTCCCACACTGTTGACATTCTCTCTTCCTCGGTTAGCTAAAAGCTAATTCACATGCATGCTTGTTTGTTTGATCACGTGAGCGCTGGATGCTCGTTGCAGACGCTGCCGGATAGAAAATCAGGAGCGGAAGCTGGAATGGACTGTTTATATATATGTGTGCAAATATCGGATATTTTTGGACATGGACAGAAAAAATTCCGATACTGGTTTTTGGCTGATATCGGACACAGATCCGATATCAGTATCGGATCGGGACACCCCTAGTAATTTTGGAAGCGAATGTATAAAACCTGCTGTATATATTTTATTCTGTAAAGCTCTGTAGGTACCAGTACATGGATGTGAGTGAAAAACTGCCCACTGATGCATGGTACCCTTGCACAGCTCATTCTGACGAAAGTAATGACCTAGAACATCCATTTTGGCTGAAGGTAAGCCTGTCTACAGACATGTTGTAAATGTTCTTCCTTTTCGGTGTCTTTAATCATGTTAGTCACTTTTTAAGTCATACAAGTCAAACAAATCATTTTCCAGATCGTTCAGTTTGGCATATTTTATATTTTTGTTTCAAAGTTTTATTCATCCCTGTTAGAACATTTTGTTTTCGCTGCTTCTTTATCGTTTTGCATTGCAAAAGTCTGATCTTGGGGTGAACATGAGTGTCACATTGATTCCTGAAAACATTAACATCTGCTTGTTTATGTTCCCTTATATTTTTCTCTCCATGAAATAATGTGTTCATACTTTTTAAAAATAACTTTCCCAATTCCTCCCAGATTGATGGGCAGCAACGTGTCTCTCTAAAAACATTGCCAATCTCTCATTAATAGCATTGTGATAAATGCACATCTGAAAGCTTCATTCTGGTTTTAGTTAAGTGACTTAAAACTGGCTGAATGATAGCGGGATGGAAAGGGAGATAAATTGGTTGTGTATTGGATTGGATTGGATTGGATTAGTGTTCTAACAAGCTTGCTTCCTATATTGCAATCAAAGAGTTGCTAGTGGACCGTGTTGGTAGGAAAAACATCAATATTGAGGGCTTTCTCATCCTTCCTTCCTCCTCTGAACATGTTTGCTTATGAATATCTTTATTCGACAATATATTTGAAATGTTTTTATGACTACCTTTACAGGTGGGATTTGCCCATTCTGGAGTGGCAGCTTCTGTCATGGTGTATCTGGCTTCAGATGGCTCATGGAGTGGGGAACACTGTCAGAGGACTGCTACAATCCTGCTTTCTGATACTATTGGAAATAATCATTCATTAGGTGATTTTAAGAACTTGTATGTAATCATTACAAAAGATGTTTTTTAACAGTAGGATTAAGACGTCACTGTCGCATATGGCACATTTGCATCTGCATTGTACCTTCAACTCAATGACGTATTTCCATTTAAGGCACACATAACCTCTCATGCCAGCGGAATCCATTGGTGGTTAATGTGACCCATGACCTCTCCCAGCCTTTCTTCCTCACCTCATCTGTCATCCTCCTCTTCTCCTCCTCGTCTGTGGCAATCGGTGGCATAGCCCTGAGGACATCCTGCCACTTCAGCACCTTCGCCGTGACTGGGTGCGCATCAGAGGGTGGGCTCTCCCACAGCTACCTACGTACAACACACTAAATACTGCAACAATATCAATGTGAATATATTGAAACTGAATATTAAACCATGAAGATGTTTGTCCTGTGTTCTGCAATAGCTGTTTGAGACAGACATGTCAAATGGACAGCTGCAGTCCTCCCCAGATAGAGCATGCGTTTGTCAGGTAGCCTCTGTATAATAAAATGAAAATATATTTGTAAAGTGCACACTGACCTAATTAGAAATGTGTCCTTGCAGGTGTGTAGGAGGCGGGCAGTCGTCTCACTGCACTGTTCAGTGTCACCTTGGTTACAGCGTCACTGTCCTAAATGGGAGGGAAATCCCACCACACCAGGTACAATGAATAACAGATTTTGTTTCACAGTGTTACATGCCATATACTGTAATTCATGTACACATTCTAAATACAAGGGGACAATTCCAGCGAAATGATGTTTTCTGTCATCAGTGCTGTCAGCATTTGTGGCATTTAAAATGACTTTGCAGAGGAAATTGTGTAAAGCACGTCAAGCAGGACATGATTGTAAAATTTCAAGCTAACGTTTATGAGGTGAGGGGTGTTTCAGAAACTGTATTGTGAAGTAATATTGGCTTCAAATGGATGGCAAGGAGTGACAGCTGCCACCTTTACACAATGCCTTCCCACCCCAAGTGGTCACCCCTACAGTTGACAATGAATCTATCAATACTACATTAAAAGTTGTATTATAAATGGAATTCTCTCCATAGTATGTTATAAACATTTCAAACACATTTAGAATGTCTATTGTCCATTGCAAGGTATAAAATATTATTATGATTCTACTATCCCTCTCACTTTTGTGCCTCAACTTTTTCCAGAGACAGACAGACATGGAGTGTTTTCATGGTTTATGGAATCGCGCAGTTATCTGCCAGCCTGTCGACTGCGGCCTGCCAGATCAGTCTCATGTCTACCACGCCATATTCAGTTGTCCCTGGGGAACCACCTATGGAAAGCAATGCTCCTTTACTTGTGGTTCACCAGCCATTCTTCAAGGTGAAACCGAACTTTTTCCAGTATGATTTGATGTATTGTTAAGTGAATACCGTAGTTTGTCTTGTAAATAATAAGCTTCAGCTACACAGTGAGACAGAAAAAAGCCACAACTCTTGTCGTCAAGTTGTCAGCAAATCTGTCCAAAACTAGAATGGACTATACTGTAGATGCCTAGACACATAGCTATGGCGATCTTATTGGATGGGGCAAGTTCCCATCAAAGGCAGGAGCAACTCAGATCGGCTGGCGCTGGACTAGAAATAATGACGTTGGCTTCCATGTTAACTCCGTTTTAATGTTATTGGCTGTAGGCAGAGCGGACTGACCATCGGGAATTTGGGGAATTTCTGGAATGGGCGATTCATTTTCAGGCCAATCCACAGAATAAAGAATGAGACAGAACCGTTATCACAATAAGCAGCCGCTGTAAAAAGTGTGCCGCCCGCAGATCCACCTACTGTACATCCGCCATCTTGATTTGTTGAGTGAGCATCGCGATCCACAGAAGCAGAGCTTGCCTTATTCTATGTCACGAACACAGTAAAAGCAGAATAAATTCCACATAAAAATTGCAAGTTTCCAATAAATCAACATACTTTTCATAGTTTGCCTTTAATTGCATTTTTGAAACAGAGAATATCTGCAAATTGTACGGTCTACCACGATATGGAACTGTACAGCACCAAAAATGCTTGTCTATTGAAATCCATCCGATGTATTTTCAAGGTGTGCATTTGCCTGGACATGGAGCAACGTAAACAATTGATGACGTTGCAGTCATTTCTGTACCATTTTTTGTCATTTATTAGATGATCCATCATTCATTTTAGGTTTATTTGTCAAAATCAATCACAATATTGCAATAACTTGAACTTGGAAGCGAATCGTCTCTCAACCAAACAAAATGGCCGCCACGGATATCGCCGAGGTTCGCCGAATTCACTAGAAAGCACCAATTGACGCTTCTACTCTCATTCTCATTTGTCGTCTGGTGTGCACCTTGAAAAAGTGGCACATCGTGACTTTCGTGCCGGTGCAAGCCTCATTTGGCGCAGGTGGTATAAGACCATTTTGTTGAATTTGATCGAGCCAGATTTGGCGCTTAGTGTGTGGTGAATGGCATTGTATTTCATTCATAAATAACAACAGCGTGGGACAATCGTTTTGAGTCACTGTAAAAATAAATTATTTGAAGAATTATTATCATTATCAGCTTAAAATATTTTAATAACCCCGCGAGTTAAACCACCTGCAGTATTTCAACCTGCTTTTTGTGAGTCTACAATCGAATCTACTTTTTGTCACCAAATTGCAAGATGCACTGGGGGCGCATCAGCCAAAACACCCAGCAAGACGCAATGAAATCCCAAAAACGTTGTCTACAGTTGCCCTGGCACGAACATGAAGATATGTTGCCGAGCATATGGGTGCCTGGCTATGAAAATAATGCCCCTGAAAAGGATTTCTAAATAATTGTATTCTGTTGTTATTTATGTTTTACACTGCATCCTACCTCCAGTAGAATTGGGGTTTGTACAATTTTTCCAGAAAAAAGTTACAGACGAAGCAAATGTAAATGAATATTAATCGCCACTTCTGGCTGCGGCACAGTGATTGGGAAACACTGATGTGGAGTGCGTGGGAAATCGTCTGTGGAACACAGAGTATTGTCGTTATTTGGGCTTTTATGGCTTCTTCTGTGATGGGCTCATTAATCTTCATTGGTGTAACACAAGAAGGCAGACAAAATTAATTTAGAGTTCTACAGAACCATTTTGTCTGCCAATTAAAGAAAAAAAAGATGCACCAAAATTGATTCATGCAGCAACATGACGGCCCAAATCACAATGCCAAAATAATGAATTTAATCAGCGGCAAGAGTTTTATCTAAATCAACTTCTATCAATCAATCAAGCAAACAATCAAACCTTTATTTATATAGCACCTTTCATACTTTAAAAGCACACATTGTTCTTCACAGATGATAAAAGAGACAAACACGTAACTCACCCACCTGCAGTCTATGGCCCCTTGGGATACCCAACACCCGTGTGTGAATATAGTTGTAGTTTAAAAATAAATAAATAAATAATTAAATAAAATAAAAAATCCTGCAACACAACCCCACCCCCCAGTCCCCAGACGTTGCTCAGGGAACAACCAGTCATGGCTCAGATTTAGAAAACAGGTGAGCTGTGCTTGGCTGTTGCCTGAGCCTGATTATCAGTTGTAAAGAAAATTTTGACTTCCTCTTTAAGGCTGCTGTTATTGAGTTTAAAATATTAAACTGTTTTGGGATCATATTTTGTGGTGTATTTATGGTTTACTTTAAACTATTAATGCACATAGTTATAAACCTTTTGGGGGGCAGTCACTTTATTTCGATATTTGTGATTGGGATGGACGTGTTCCTCGAACAAAATTACTGTCAATCCCCTGCAGAAATTAAATCTGAAATGTTGGTCTGTTTTCTCATATTCAACTTTTAATGTTGAACCCAAATGTTTTCAGTCTGCAGAAAAAAAAAAGAAAAAAAAAAGAACAATTTACTTCACTGTTCCAATTCTTTTGTTTTGTTGTTGTTGTTTTAACTTAAAATTTGTAGCTTTCAGCTAATTTTCCTCCATGCTAATTAGTGTTTGATTTCCTGTTACTACACATTTTTATGCAAATTATAGCCTCCATTGCCTTTTGTCAGATATACCCAATTTTCTTCTTTGAGGATTTAGTACATTCTTGAAATGATCAGAATGAACAAATATGATGCACGCTAACTTGTCTGTGGGTGACAAGCCGCAGCGAATGCTCAAATGTCATTGTGGAGTCAGCAGTATGACCCTAGTTTTGTGATCTGAAAACAGATTGTACAGATATAATTTAATTTGTGGCTTTTGGTTACTTATTTTGGAGGCCATTCCACATCAACAAAGACCGGTGTGCTTGTCACGAGTCACGAGAATATATCCAACACCAAGTACAACTAATAAACTTGGATCATACCACTGCCAGCATGTTTGACCCAACACTTGTATGATCACTTTTGAACATTCATAGTCTCCACTTATATTCAACATTTTCATGTTCCACGCAAAGAATGCAAAAATATGTTATTTTTGGGCCTTGCAAAGCATTTAGTTGTCCATTCTTTATTATCACAAGGCTAAGCTTTAAAGGAAAACAAGAACGTTAACTGAGACAAATCAGTCCACGATGTGACCTACTTGTTCCTCCGTGTACTACTTTGTCTTAAAGTTTGATTTTGCAGAATTTGTGGTTCCTGTCTTGGTTTTAGAAGAATCCACACATTCTTACAAGGCATACAGCGCAGACCAGTTTGGATGAGGATCATGACAGTCATGCAGACGCAGTGACGCATAAGTGCCACAAGGGCACACAAGGACAATAAACGGGATAAAAAAACAAAACAAACCAAAGGAACATTCTAAACCAATACAAAGCATTGCAGCATTTAAATGTTTAGCAGTTGTTGTCTCACAGCAAAATGGTTGTGGCTTCAAATGTGTAATGACCCGTGGAATTTTATGTACCTTAATTTTCAGGGTTTCGGTAGTAACAAAATGTGCGATTTGTAAATACAGCCATCGTTTTCAGTGAAAATATTTTGAAGTCATTTACTGCCTCAAGTCTGGAGCTCAATGACATCACATCATCAATAAACAGCAATGAGCCTTTTAATGAAGGTTGAGATGTGCCAGACAGAGAGAAAGAATGGAATAAAACAAAAACAATATCAAACAAGAACAGCAACTACTATTTTATAGTGTTTTATAAAACTAATTAGTCATTTATATTTCACCCTGCCTACCCCCTTTCCCCCTCTCCTATATCTCCTGTCTTTCCTCTCCTCCCTATTCTTAGGGGACAATGACAGGTTGATATGTTTGGAGGACGGTCTGTGGTCTTTTCCAGAGGCTTACTGTAAGATCGAGTGCCCAGAGGTTTCAAACATCCCCAATGCCACGCTGCTCACGGCAGAGTGCCTGTCCTCAAGCCATGATGTTGGCTCCATCTGCCGTTTCAAATGCAACCCAGGATTCTATGTATTGGGGAGTCTCAAAAAGAAGACACCGAGGTGAGTGTTTTGCTACTTTTGGTGACAATAGTACTTTGGCATTTCTTAAAAAAACAAAACAACAACAACAAAATACACGTGTATGTAAAAGAGATTTCACAATTGTCTTGCGAGAATAAAATAACCATAAGACATTTTCATGCGTTTTCATCTTTTAGTAGCTAAAGTGCTGAATGGTGGATTTACATAAACAAAGTAACAACCCGTAAATCCCTAGTTAATGAAATCAATCAGCATGATAAAATCCAAAGATGTGATTGATCTTGTGTACATTCACAATGCAATATACTCACATCAAAATCCACAGGAGTATGCAGTACTTAAATACTACATACCGTAATATAATAAGTATATACATGTGCACAGTTTTAAAAAAGTGTTTTATATCTATGATCAGCATTAAGTTACAGTGTATACAACAGGCTCACGTTGCCATCCAGTAAAATGTGAACCACATCTCATACCATCATTAAAAAGAAACACATCATGCCAGGTTTGTACCCTGCTTCAGATGAACTAAGCCGTCCCTCGTTACATGGTTCATTCTGTTTTGATAGCATGTTGAGTTCATGTGTAAAATATGCTGTAAAGCTTCATGACCGTGCTGCTCTTAATGGCATCTTATTAAATATTAACAAGCGTTTATTGTGATATGAAACCAATGAAATATAGATTCATTGTTTTAATTTCCATTTTGTAAGGTGAAAAACAACTTCAAGTAAAGATCTGTTTTCAGCTTGGTATGTTTATGAGTTTCTCTTTCTCATGCAATTGCTTAAACATTTTAATACCCCTGATGCTTTATTAGTTTGTGTGAAAGCGAACAGCAGCAGCTGTGAAAGAGCTCTAAACAAGCTTTCTTGCCTTTGACACATGAACCCATATAACTTAATGCTATAGCACATACTGTTGCATGCACACACTAGATGCTGTATGATGAAAATGTGTTTTACTGGAGAGTAGGCGGTCCTATGGCTTGGTATGTTTGTGTTATTGAAACAGTAAAAGTATAATGGGAAAAGTTGTGGGCTGGGTTATCGAGTGCATCATTATGTTCATTTTGTAATGTATGTGCAGGTGTGTTAGCACCTATAAATTGTGTTCAACGAAACAGGGTACCTCAGGTCATCCCAACACAGCAAAAAACGGCATCCAAATCAGCTCATCACACTTTAATTTTCACCTTCCTTATCTTGTTATTGGATTGTTGGCTTTTCAAAAACGCTAATAATCTGTTTCTTTGTTGTTTTTAGGAAATACTTCAAGTCTGAGTGCCTCAAGGAAGGGCAGTGGGAGGATGCCTCATGCGAGCCCATATCTTGCCCGGCCTTACCTGACGTTTTCCAGGGCATGCTTACATGCACCAATGGCCTTTACTATGACACACTCTGTACCCTACAGTGTCCAGATGCAAGAGAAAATGTACGTTATTGACAATTGTAACACACTTTATCTGAAGACAAGCAAATGTTTTTTGCTCTTATGATGGACTGACATAGATAGAAATGATTATATATACGTACAATTCACCATTCCACCATTACGATTTGTTGTAATCAGTGAGTGCCCTGAGCTTGTTGTCTTCAACGAGCTGATCCTATCTTCAAAACACCAAAGGCTTGTCTTTTAATGCTAACTGGCACCGTGTTTGACCAGAACATGCACGTTTCACTTTTTGTGCTTAAAAGCCTGCATAGGAAAACCCCTTAATGTTACTCACTTCCATAAAACGCAAGATCTATCACAAATAGTCATACTGGAATCGGACCCTGCAAATGGGTAAAAATGAATAAGAAAAATTTTGATTTTGTATCTTTGCATTTTGCATTCTCAGTCAGACTCTGACAGGTTGTTCTTTTCATACTTTACATGATTGTCATGGAGATGCTGCCAAACAGCTATTTTATTAGTAGTTTAGCTTGAGTCGAACAACTGAATGAGCCACTCCACATGGTACATAATAACTACTAATATTTGACATTTTGATGCAAATCTTAATTTATTTTCACTGATCACGTTTCACCATTTCAGCCACAACAGACCTGATTGCTCCACCTCTTTTATTATGTCATTTGTGAATGGTGATTCACAATGTTTACACTTTTGGGGGAGGAACTTATTTTCTCCTTTGAGTCACAAGAGAAATAATTCCTCTGCATCAGAATCTAAATTAAGATTTGCACTACTGATTTTAGACTTGTGTGTTGACTTAAGTTGCATTTTAAAAGTTTTTATTTTGTGCCACGAGTAAACTGGCTGGACAGGGATGCCTGTCTTTTGCCTTTTGTCTTTCACAACAAAGGCCATTCATTGTAATTTACAACATAAACTACACAATTGCAGAAACTGACCATTTTTTATTTCTCTGATTTTTTGTTGTTGTATATTGCCCTTGTCATGTTTTCACAGCACTTTAGAATCTGTGTTTACATATTTTAAATGTTACTTTCAATAACATTTGTGTCCTCTGGTAACTGCTGTTAGAGCGATATGATGCTTCATCACTTCATTCAAATGTAATGGACATCAAAGTCTACTTTTCTTACTATTAACAGGAAGTAACGGCAATTTTTTGGTGATGATATGTTCTATGCATCCCCACTAGTCTAAATATGGTATTCTGGCTAATATTGTGTTAGTAGAATATTTAAGTAGCAGAATCCAGCAGTTTTTATCAATATCAGAAGGCGGCTATTTTGCCACTTATTGTCATATGAAAATGACATCACAGTTGCTCAGGTCTCAGGTAACAATCAATCACAGCTCAGCTTCAGAAAACAGGTGAGCTGTGATTGGTCGTTCCAACCATGTATTAATCAAAATGTTTAGACCAGTGAGGTCACATATTAATATGTCAAGAAATGTTTAAGGTTGACTTCCCCTTTAGAGCTAGCAATATTATAATTTAGATGAAGATTGACTGAGCATTATGATGTACTTTGCTGGCTTCCAGAGTGTGACTCGCTGCACTAAGGATGGCGAATGGACGGCACAGTTCACCATGTGCTCCAGGCTCCAAGGATCCTGCTCTGCTCCCGTTGATCTAAACTCCGTCACGTACAGCTGTGACGAAGGCATGGATATTGGTCAGTAAAATTCACATAGCAGATCATATTGCTTAGGGGCAAACTGTGTCATGTACGTCCATGGTGCAAAAGCACATCATTTACTCCGTTACATTTATAACATTTTCAAAGTACCGTAGTGTGAATGCAACATACATTTAGACTTTTTTTTTTTTTTTTTTTTTTTTTAAGGAAATAACTACTTTTCAGCTTGAGTTGTTCCTTTTTTTTTTTTTTTTTTTTTTTAAATTTACAGGTACTGCTTGTGTAATCTAGTTTGTTTCAGTGGAGCGACTTATGTCACATGACTGTAGGGTTGGAGCCAGACCTTTTTCAGTGGGGTGATGAGGGTGACACAACACAAGGGTGTCAAAAAGATGTGTTATGTGTTTATCCACCCATCCATCCATTTTCTTGACCGCTTATTCCTCACAAGGGTCACGGGGGGTGCTGGCGCCTATCTCAGCTGGCTCTGGGCAGTAGGCGGGGGACACCCTGGACTGGTTGCCAGCCAATCACAGGGCACACAGAGACGGACAACCATCCACACTCACAAGCACACCTAGAGACAATTTGGAGCGCCCAATTAACCTGCCATGCATGTCTTTGGAATGTGGGAGGAGACCGGAGTACCCGGAGAAGACCCACGCGGGCACTGGGAGAACATGCAAACTCCACCCAGGAAGGCCGGAGCCTGGACTCGAACCGGAGTCCTCAGAACTGGGAGGCGACGTGCTAACCAGTCAGCCACCGTGCCGCCCCTGTTATGTGTTTATTATCTATTTAAAATTTTGTTACAGTATGACACAAATGCTGATCGTTCTGTTTGTAACTTCCACAAGCTTTTTACTGGGGAACTTTTGGTCCACCATTAAATATGGCGGCGTGAATGCTAGTAAATGTCTTGCAAGTGTGAAGTGGCGTGCAGTAATCTCTGTGATGTCTAGGATGACTTTTTCATTGCTTGTATAACACTCTTTGAGTCTCTAGAGTTCCTGAACACACTTGAAGTATGAAATTACACAACCGATTTTTTTTTTTTCATAACCTGTCTATTTCTTGCATTCATATCTAATTCAGATGGAAATAGAGTATTACTTTAAGACAGGTGATGGCACTATGTTTAGCCTTGCAACTTTTGAAACAAACAAAAAATAATATTACCGGTATATCTTTTCCGAGCAGGTGCTGTTTGCTATCCTACTTGCGTTTTGACCCCGGACCTGGATCTTCATGACCCAGTGGTTCTGCCCAATGGCTCTACAGTTGGCTCGTTAAAACACTGGATGCTTCCTCTAAAAGTTCAGGTGAGATGTACATGAACAATAATCATGATCTAGATTACAATTATAGCAATGACATTAATATTGATTGACCAATCACACACAATCTCGGACGTCGGCTAATCAATTTCTGTTTCTGTGGACCGGGAGTTAGCTGCGTTCCATCCCACTATGGCGCAAACGCAACATCAGGCTCAATTCTACCTGCGTAAAGAAAAAGACCAAAAGAAGGAAAATTCCATTCACAGTTATGTTGGACTTTGCGCTAGACGCACAAAAATAGGGCACTAAGTCTTAACACTTTGTATTTTTGAACTACAATTTGAGTTGCTTTGTGTAACAGCAGAATGCAGATATACGTTATCCTGGACACCAACAGACATACTGACATAACTTAATGTTGTGGAGTAGTATGACTTTGCAAATACTATGTAAATGTTAGTCTGGGAGGGAAGTAAATGCAGCAACAGCCCGGCACCATGAGTCCCCCTCGGTCTTCTCTGGAATTATTGGTCTGTTTTCCAGCGAGAATCAGATTTAATATGATTAATAGTGGACATAAACTGCATGTCGAATATGAAGTCAAAGGTCAAAGTAGTACATGTTCTTATTTTGTGGTCGAACAGTCATAATTTTCCAATGATCCCTTACGATGTGCTGTCCAGGTCAGCTTGTGAAATTTGAAAACCATTGGCAGCTTTTGTAAAAAGTGGTTGTTTTGTTTCCCTGTTGCCATGTAACCAATCTGGACCGTCATGAAAGCTGAGCCACCGAAAAACAGCAAAGAAATCAGTCCATCAGAATGAATAATGTACTGAAACAGCTGGTGGTCCGAACAACAGCATGCAGTAAAACGAGTTACTTACCGTTGACCCATCTTTATGGATTGACTAATATTCAGTCAAATTCCGTGTACATATCATTGCTCTTTCGTCTGTACTCCTGCCTAGCCTGCTTCCTTGCAATGCTTGGGTCCACCTGCCAATCCTTCCCTGAACCTTCTCACTTGGAATGTAAATGTGTTTTTGTTTGACTTTTCTTACTGTATCAAGGACATTCGGTAACGGTGAAAAAAAAAAAAAGAAATATGCTTGGCCAAAAGTAGAAAGTCCAACTGTTTAAAATAAAAGGCCATTCCTAAAATCTGAAATGGTTGAATAGATAAATAAACCAATTTTCCCTTAGACATTCTGAGTCTTGCTGATGTAGTTGGCATTTACAGTATGAATAGGTCCTAACCTACCTTTACCAGATCTTTAACTAAATAATTGGCATGATTTGTTAGGAAAACATTTTATTTCTCAAGTATAACCACCTATCACACTCCCAGTGTGTATTTGAATGCGTGTCCAAATGTTTTTTGCATTACTGGAAATAAGTGCATTCTGCAAGCGGAAAGGTTGTAGTTGACGTCAAATTTTCAGGAAACGCATACACACACTCAAACAATGAACAAAGTTGTAGGACAGCCAGATTTTGCTTGAAAGTTGGATCATGTTACACGGCATCATATCTCATGAATAGACTCAAAGTGAATGCTGTCAACACTGACTCACTTTTGCCTTGCGTTTGGGTGGTCGGTCAGCCTGCCAAACAGTCAGTGAGTCTGACCTTACCAAGGTCAAATAGTTGAATAGACGTTTGCTTGCTGACAACATACTCCTCACTCTGCCTTGTGATTTCAGGGCATTGTGTTATCGCAAACGTCTGATCGCCCACAAGCCTTTCTGCTTGCTGTCTGCTAAACACCCTGTCTTATGGTCAAGAAACACTTGTGATTTGAGACCAGTAATTATGTTTCTTCTGTTCCAAGCTTTTTTTTTTTTTTTTTTAAACCTATATACATAACAAATGGAAATTGAAAATTAATTAAAATCAGCATAATGAAACAATCATCTTTCCCTCCATCCATCCATTTATCTGGCTCATCGGGGTCCAGCACAACACAGAGTAGAAAAGAAGAAATTAATCTACTGTGAGTCTGCCTCGATTGAGCGTCCTCACCCAATCTCATTCTGACAAGGAAACTCATCTTAACTTCTTGTACCTTGTTCTTTTTCTCAATACGTGTCTATAAATGAAGACGGGAACCTTGATTAACTGATAAAATTAGAGTGAAGCCTGCTTGATCACAGACTTGTCAGAAATTTACTTACAACCCGGGTGGCCTAATTGACCCTTTGTCGACAGATTTGGGTGAGCTTATTCACATGACAGCTTCACAATGTCGCACTCTGCGATACATCAGCAAATGCTGAAGGTGACAGGTTGAGGAGTCGATACAGGAAACATCTTTGACAGCTGAAATTCACAGGCTTCTTTGTGTCATTGGCTGGGTAGAATTGAGACAGTGTGGTGGTGATTGTAAGGGCCGTAGAAAATAGTATTTTCAATTTGCAGCATAAATGTGGACCAGCACATTTGGAGGGACATTTAGGCACTCCTTTTCTGATTTGGGAAACTCTTTGACCATGACATTTCTTTGATTTAAGGTTGCTCAACTTTCCTTATTTTGTGTTTTGATTTCCAGTCCATTGTCTGCACAGGGATGATGAAGTGGTACCCGGCCCCTGAAAACATTCATTGCATTCAGTCATGTGAGGTAAGAGACAAAAGAGCTGCGTAGTATTGCATCAGTAATTGGTAGTGTGGGAATATATTCCCCCCAACATTCCGTTCCTGTCCATTAAACCATGCGTCTTGTGAAGGCCAACACCGCAGGAATCAATGTCACCGGGTTTTTGAGACCGTTAAATGGGTGAATGTCTTTTTCAATCTCGACTGACATTGCGTTGGGCCAAGAAATACAAAAATATTTATTGCTTCGTGGAGATAATATTTCACAGATCCATTTGGAAATGTCAACATTCCTAGATGTCATACAAGAGAACAATGTAAATAATTGTAAACACAACTGAACTATCAAATATGAACTTTAATGACAAATACAGTCAACATTAGTATTTGCCACCAAGTGAAGAACAAATACAACTTGCCCAGTCTATCAAAAGGTCAACATGATTAAATTGGGATCCCTAGTATCAAAAACATGTCTAGTTCTACTGTTGTTGTTCTTGTTGTTTTTTTTTTAAATCCTTTTTTTTTTTTTTGTGTCCCACATTAAGATTTGTGGTGATCACTGGCAAGCAAAGCACCATTTCGTTGTCCTTCCGCATTTAATTTGCAATACATGCCCCTCTAAAACCCCCAAGCCGGATGTTGTTTGGCTATCATTTGTTTGGTTCAGAAAATCCTGGAACTACCGTTGGAACACAAACTGTTGATGAAACACATTCTCCTCAAGTGCCAGCAAACATTTTCCTCTTTCGCTTCGCAGTGAATGTTGTGAGGCAAAACAAT
The DNA here is from genome assembly GCF_051991245.1 of Festucalex cinctus. Classification (NCBI taxonomy): domain Eukaryota; kingdom Metazoa; phylum Chordata; class Actinopteri; order Syngnathiformes; family Syngnathidae; genus Festucalex; species Festucalex cinctus. Next base: position 43,094,765 of record NC_135411.1, read on the forward strand.
TCCCTAAAACCTGGTCTTCCATAACAACACAAATTATTACAGACCACATGTGTTCCTCATATATTTTCCTTTTCGTTTCATTTTTTTTTCTTTCTTTTTTTTAACTCGTAATCATTGACAATTAGAGTAAATGTCATCCAAGTCATGAGCCACTGTGTAACTCACAGCAAGCTACTAACAGCCTTTGGAAATATGTAGCTACCTTCCTGTCAGGATATCAGTATAAGTGTGGGTCAAAGTTAAAGATGATTGTGGTTTTAGGGAATGTTGGAACAGGCCTTGATGGTCAAACGGTCAAAAAGGCAAACAACACAGGATATGATATTGCGTAATAGTCATAGTCAATACTCATGTGTGCTTATATACTAGCTAAGCAGCCATTCTAATCTCTTTCTACTTTCAACCGGCCTAACTAAATATCTTGTGTTCAACAGAATCACATCTGAGCCATCTCCGAGGGCCGAGTCTGCTGATTCACATTTTCTTTTGCATCATGCTAATAGCTCTGTGTGTGTGCGTCACTGCGAGAGAAAATTGTTGGAATAGTGGTTGTTGGAGACGTGTGGGATTTCTGTGGACATCACTGTCAATGAACCACAAAGTAAAATATTGTTGGAGATGCTAGTTGACTTCCTAATTGATGGGCCGGCTCACCAGAATGTCAAGTTTTTTTGATTTGACTGAAAATCTGGGAAGTATTACGTTTGATCGCTCTATAAAACAGTGAGTGGGATCAAAATATACTTTTATGACCTTGATTCTACGATCATAACAAATCATACTCTTGTCAATACTTGTGTACAGCCTTTCGGTGGGGATGGCTGGTGCGACACCCTCAACAATCGGGCCTATTGCCAGTATGATGGAGGAGATTGTTGTCCTTCTACGCTATCCTCCAGAAAGGTAAAACCTGTTTCCTCTGATATCCCAAATTGAAATCATGCATTCCCTGAGATTTGTATTGATATGTACCATATTTTTTTTCAAGTATAATCTTGGAAAATGAATAGTATGTGATGGTTTCATGGCATGCATCTTGTAGTGGAGATGGTGCATAGAGGCTTGTAGCTGCATTGAAAGCCAGATTCTTCCTGTTTATAGTTATAGTTGTTTATAGAAATTTGTCTCTGGCATGAGTGCTGTGCTGGTGGGCAGGAGACATCCAGAAAGCAAACAAATAGAGATCTCCACTACTTTCCCCTCTCTCCTGTCAAAGACTGCACTTATTTGGTCTCTCCACTTAGAGTTTTCAGCTCAAACGATACATACACAGGTTTTCACCACCTCACACTTGTCAACCCATGCTACTGCAGAAATATTTAGTTCTAACTTGCTACAATTGGAATACTATTTATTCAACTAAGATAAAACACAATATCTTGCAAAGCATGGTGTACTGCAATTGTTCCACCTTTGGATGTTTTATGTCTTTCTACTAACATTTCATTTTAGCAGCCAAACAAACACACTGAACAGACTGACAAATAGGTCACACCATGAATTTTGCTCCCTTTATATCCAGAGCAGCTAAAGTTTGCTCTGTCTTGGATCAGATTTATTTATTTATTTATTTATTTATTTATTCATTCATTTTCAGAATGCATAGTTCTTCTTTTTATACCATGCGAGGAAACACTGCATGTTTTGTTGAGGTCATTTTGACACCTTTAGGCAGGAGAATACATCACTTTGTCACCTCCTTACTGACACTGAAGCCTTATTGGGGCATTTTACCTCTATAAATAAAGGTTAAATAAAAAAAAAAAATACAAAAGAAGACATCAGCTGTATAAAAATACACATTAAAAAAATGTGATAACTTTTTTTCTGACTGTTTAACCATTTTCATCAGCAAAAAGATCCTTATATTTGCCCATTGTGTATACAAACTGTAACTTGTTTAATAATGGAAAGTTAAAAAAATAAAATAAATAATGTGGCTCATCTGAAAACTAATTATTAAATCTTTCTTAGATTTATACATTGATCTTAAACAACAAATGCAAATATTTCTCCAGGAAAACAAATCATGTTCATCTCCTCTATATACTTTATGCTTGATGATTTGGAACACAGTGTATACTCAATTTACTATTATCACAGGAGCGCCTTCCTAAATGGAGAAGAAATGTGACTCTGTCAAAATAACTGTGGAAAAATTACTGTGGAAAAAGATGAGGAGAACATCAGCAGGTAGTGAGCATTGAGGTGTTGAAAGGTCAGTGGCTCATTTGGTCACAGCAGCTGAGTGAGTCAGGTTTCTGCTCCAGAAGTGAACCCAAGCATCCTGACTGTTGTGATAGTTCCAGCATTTTGATGGAACATGGAATTGTTGTCGTGGCCTTCAAAATATATTTGGAATTTTCTTTCAGTTTAATAGTTCCAATATTTATCTGTTATACAACGTCTGCCAATGTATGTATTGGGCAAATAAATGTATTGGGAAGAAAATGCTCTGACTATATTGTACAGAGCATTTTAGCAGCTTTTTATTTATTTATTTAGTTATTTTATATATAGCTTTGTAGCATTGCAGCTACGTCATAAGGTATAGTAAACACCATTCAATATGACAGGACCACTGATTGGTCCTAATGTTTGTCCTGTATAAATGTTAAGCTTTCCACTCTGAGCCAGCTGACATGTAGCACAGCTTAGCGTCTGAGCTACCACACAATCAATTGTGCCAGTGAAGTAATAAAAAGTATCAACGCAGTAAAAACAGAAGTCAACAAATCTAAAAAAAAACAAAAACAAAACAAGACACAGATGTCAGTCTATCGTAAATGAAACTGCTTCAGTTGCCGAAGTCAAATGATTGCTCTGTTATCAACCTTGTGTGAATCCAAAAGAATCATTGGTGAAGGCTCCTCTTCTTGCCTGACTTGCTATCATTACCTCCCACTCTCCGTTCTCCCTCTCACAGACTTCCTCTCGCTCCCTCTCTCCAAGAGCAAATGTTTACATGTCTTGCTACAGACTTCTTTGCGGGGCACCAGAGTTTGTTTTACAACCTGTGGTGGTGGCTCGCTTCCTAGACAGAGCTGGCAGCTCTTGTTGTTGATTCGTAACGTGTTTATCGGTTCACCTCCACCCACCGCGATGTGTTCCTTGCTCCTGCTCCCTGAAGGTTTCTTGTTGTTCAAAGGCCAAGTTCAACCAATTGACACCAAGTGCTTTATTTGCTCTCCTCTCCTTTCTTTAAAGCTGAAAGGATCAAGCCTTTAAAAGATCCCACTTGGGTTCCTAAGCGCTACTTTTTTGGCAAAGCAAACCTGAGGCCGCACATATGAGCCATAGCTGCTAGCCTTGTTTAAAATAGATTGTGTCACAACGCCTATCGAACATGGAAGAAAAAAACGTATTAGATAGTTTTCAGACACAGCTCAAGTATGTTACTTAGCTGTACTTGCATGTTCACAATCACATATAGTTTTTAATGGTCTTGTTATTGCTAGCAAAACGTGTGTGTTAGCTTACCTGTCATTGTGTGTTTTGAAGTGACAAATTTGGTAGATGGAGTTGGTGTGTGTTTAATCTTTGAGCCACAAAGTCTGCATTTTGCCATAATCTTTTTGCTAACTTCACTGACATCATATTACGGGAGTCTAAATTTAATAATCCTTGAGCCTCCTTCCATCGCTGTTGTGTTCTGTCGTGTAGCCATTTCACACTAGAAAGTGCACCACAACATGGACTAGGTTTCCTGGTTGGCACAAATGTTTCAAATTACACAAATGTTCCCAGCCTTAAATTTCTTTCTGTCTTTCCTCCCTAAAAATGGCAAACTATGTTAAATGAAAACTTCCAACGATAAACAATATTACTTAAGTCATGTTGTTGAAGTCTAATTTAAGTAAGTCGAGTCACTTAGATCTCAACACCCAAGCAAGTCACAATTCCTTAAAATGGCCACTCGAGTCTGACTCGAGTCAAGTCATATTGTCATGACTGGGTCACGCCAGGGTTAAGTTTGGGTCATGACTGTGAGGTCAAGTGTCTGTTTTGAACTGATGTTTTGAACTGATGTCATTGACATCTAGTTTCAACTGGTTTTAAGCTATGTGATGTCAATAATCTTTAATCTCTTTTTCTGGTCAATAGCCAATCAGATAATTCCATGTCAGTACTGTTACCCACATGTCTAGCCACAACCAATGAGATCGATTCACTGTCTATTTAAGCCAAACTGAGAAGTGTGTGTTTTGGTCGGATTATTATCTTGGTTCCTCTGTGCACAAGGGGGCTTGGCGTATCAAGATTCTCGATGCATTCCAATTGTTTCTCGTCTACTCAAGTGTGTTCTACGCCTCTCGATGTTATGCGAATAAAGAGTTAAAATCTTATTTGTGTCTGCGCTTTTGGGATCCAACCTCAGAACATAACACATATAACTCGAGTCCCCCATCTCTGGAAAAATGCCTTCGTGTGATTGGTTAGTTCCTGCTTTGTGGACGTCTTCATTGTGTTGACTCCGGTGAAATTAGCAGGCTGTCGTGGAATTGTGGTTGGCCACGTTCCTCTCTGGGCCGGCATGGCGGCCCAGAGTAACCCCGAAGGAAAAATAATCTATATTTACCTCCATGTTGATGCTGTGAGACCTGGTAGTGATGGACAAATGAAGCTTCACGAAGCACTTGTGATATTTTTTTACTCCTCTTGATGGTGCTCTTGGGTTAAAACTATAAAGGCAAGTGCAATCGAAATTGACTACATTTCTTATGCATCTTTAAACCAAGAGTTCCATCTTAGAGGTGTCAAAAAATATTACAAGTGCCTCATGAAGTTTCATTTTCTCATCATTACCTGCAGGCCCCCAGTTGCCTGTCTGTCCTAATAACAATAATACTGTATGTTAATGTGTGTGTGTGTGTGTCACGACGAGGAGAGGTAGGACCCAGACGCAGGATAAGGTAGGCCACAGAGGCAACAGGTTTTATTGCCGGGCAGCAGCAGTCTCCTCTCACACTGAGAGGAGAAAGGGGGAATCAAAAAGGTGGAGAACAAAAGGCGCTCCACTAGGGAGGAAAAAACAGGCACAAGGCAAAAGGGGTAACAAAAGGCGCTCCACTGGAGGAAAAGGCACAAAAACAAGACAAGGCACAAAAGCAAGGCAAAACAACAAGGCAACAGGAACAAGGAACAAGGACTCGAGGACTGTGGGACGCTTCCATGCACTAACTGTGTGTGACACTTCGGCCACGGAGGGGAGAATGCAGGTGGCTTTTATTGTGGCTTGATTGGTGGCAGGTGGTGGTAATCATGGGCGGGGACCGGTAATTAGCAAGAAGCAGGAAGGGTAAGTGACCTGAGGTGAGAGGGGAATCATTATTTCACAACAAAACAGGAAACATGAACACAAAAATAAAAGCTTGGGCCGTCACGCCGGTGGCGGCGTGACAGTACCCCCCCCTCAAGGGCCGGCTCCTGACGGCCCTTCAACATCAAAAAGTCCCAAAAACAAGGGCGGGCGGAAGGGGGCACGGAGGTGGGAACACGGCCCACCCATCCGTCCCAGACAAAAGGCAGTTCAGGAGGGCGTCCTCGACGCCCGACAAGAGAGTCCCAGCGGGGCCAGTCAGGAGGGCGTCCCCGACGCCCGACGAGGAGGGCCCGGCGGGGCCAGTCAGTAGGGCGTCCTCGACGCCCGACGAGGAGCAGAGGTGGCGGCGGGGTGTTCGCCGCCAGATGAGGAGCAGGAGGCGGCCGCTGGCCGGGCGCCGCCGGAACTGGTGCAGGCGATGGCGGCCGCTGGCCGGGCGCCGCCGGAACTGGTGCAGGCGATGGCGGCCGCTGGCCGGGCGCCGCCGGAACTGGTGCAGGCGATGGCGGCCGCTGGCCGGGCGCCGCCGGAACTGGTGCAGGCGATGGCGGCCGCTGGCCGGGCGCCGCCGGAACTGGAGCAGGCGATGGCGGCCGCTGGCCGGGCGCCGCCGGAACTGGTGCAGGCGATGGCGGCCGCTGGCCGGGTGCCGCCGGAACTGGTGCAGGCGATGGCGGCCGCTGGCCGGGCGCCGCCGGAACTGGTGCAGGCGATGGCGGCCGCTGGCCGGGCGCCGCCGGAACTGGTGCAGGCGATGGCGGCCGCTGGCCGGGCGCCGCCGGAACTGGTGCAGGCGATGGCGGCCGCTGGCCGGGCGCCGCCGGAACTGGAGCAGGCGATGGCGGCCGCTGGCCGGGCGCCGCCGGAACTGGTGCAGGCGATGGCGGCCGCTGGCCGGGCGCCGCCGGAACTGGTGCAGGCGATGGCGGCCGCTGGCCGGGCGCCGCCGGAACTGGTGCAGGTGATGGCGGCCGCTGGCCGGGCGCCGCCGGAACTGGTGCAGGCGATGGCGGCCGCTGGCCGGGCGCCGCCGGAACTGGTACAAGAGAAGGCGGCCGCTGGCCGGGCGCCGCCGGTCGAGGAACCGGAGGTGGCGGCCGCAATCCATGCTCCGCCGGACGAGAAACAGGCGGTGGCGGCCGCAATCCATGCGCCGCCGGACGAGAAACAGGCGGTGGCGGCCGCAATCCATGCGCCGCCGGACGAGGAACAGGAGGTGGCGCCCGCAATCCATGCGGCGCCTGACGAGGAACAGGAGGTGGCGGCCGCAATACATGCGGCGCCTGACGAGGAACAGGAGGTGCGGCCGCAATCCATGCGCCGCCTGACGAGGAACAGGAGGTGGCGGCCGCAATCCATGCGGCGCCTGACGAGAAACAGGCGGTGGCGGCCGCAATCCATGCGCCGCCGGACGAGGAACAGGAGGTGGCGGCCGCAATCCATGCGGCGCCTGACGAGGAACAGGAGGTGGCGGCCGCAATCCATGCGCCGCCGGACGAGGAACAGGAGGTGGCGGCCGCAATCCATGCGGCGCCTGACGAGGAACAGGAGGTGGCGGCCGCAATACATGCGGCGCCTGACGAGGAACAGGAGGTGGCGGCCGCAATCCATGCGGCGCCTGACGAGGAACCGGAGGTGGCGGCCGCAATCCATGCTCCGCCGGACGAGAAACAGGCGGTGGCGGCCGCAATCCATGCGCCGCCGGACGAGGAACAGGAGGTGGCGGCCGCAATCCATGCGGCGCCTGACGAGAAACAGGCGGTGGCGGCCGCATTCCATGCGCCGCCGGACGAGGAACAGGAGGTGGCGGCCGCAATCCATGCGGCGCCTGACGAGGAACAGGAGGTGGCGGCCGCAATACATGCGGCGCCTGACGAGGAACAGGAGGTGGCGGCCGCAATCCATGCGGCGCCTGACGAGGAACAGGAGGTGGCGGCCGCAATCCATGCGCCGCCTGACGAGGAACAGGAGGTGGAGGCCGCATTCCCTGCGCCGCCGGACGAGGAACAAGAGGTGGCGGCCGCAATCCATGCGCCGCCTGACGAGGAACAGGAGGTGGCGGCCGCAATCCATGCGCCGCCTGACGAAGAACAGGAGGTGGCGGCCGCATTCCATGCGCCGCCGGACGAGGAACAGGTGGTGGCGACCGCAATCCATGCGCCGCCTGACGAGCAACAGGAGGTAGCGGCCCAGGCGAAGCGGCCAGGGGCTGCGGCGGCAGCGGCCCAGGCGAAGCGGCCAGGGACTGCGGCGGCAGCGGCCCAGGCGAAGCGGCCAGGGACTGCGGCGGCAGCGGCCCAGGCGAAGCGGCCAGGGGCTGCGGCGGCAGTGGCACAGGCGAAGCGGCCAGGGGCTGCGGCGGCAGCGGCACAGGCGAAGCGGCCAGGGGCTGCGGCGGCAGCGGCACAGGCGAAGCGGCCAGGGGCTGCGGCGGCAGCAGACGAGGTTCAGGGGCGAGAAGCTGCATCAGACGAGGTTCAGGGGCGAGAGGCTGCAGCAGACGAGGTTCAGGGGCGAGAAGCTGCATCAGACGAGGTTCAGGGGCGAGAGGCTGCAGCAGACAAGGTTCAGGAGCGAGAGGCTGCAGCAGACAAGGTTCAGGGGCGAGAGGCTGCAGCAGACAAGGTTCAGGGTCCTGAGGCCAGTCCGACCCATCACTCCACTCGCCACGGACCAATGCCAGTAATTCTTTTAGCTCGGCAATGGCTCGGGCGTTGGCTTCAAGCCTCTGCCAGGGCTCCAATTTGGACATACCTGCTGGGTCCATGCTGGCCGAAGTGTACTGTCACGGCGAGGAGAGGTAGGACCCAGACGCAGGATAAGGTAGGCCACAGAGGCAACAGGTTTTATTGCCGGGCAGCAGCAGTCTCCTCTCACACTGAGAGGAGAAAGGGGGAATCAAAAAGGTGGAGAACAAAAGGCGCTCCACTAGGGAGGAAAAAACAGGCACAAGGCAAAAGGGGTAACAAAAGGCGCTCCACTGGAGGAAAAGGCACAAAAACAAGACAAGGCACAAAAGCAAGGCAAAACAACAAGGCAACAGGAACAAGGAACAAGGAACAAGGAACAAGGAACAAGGAACAAGGAACAAGGAACAAGGAACAAGGAACAAGGAACAAGGACTCGAGGACTGTGGGACGCTTCCATGCACTAACTGTGTGTGACACTTCGGCCACGGAGGGGAGAATGCAGGTGGCTTTTATTGTGGCTTGATTGGTGGCAGGTGGTGGTAATCATGGGCGGGGACCGGTAATTAGCAAGCAGCAGGAAGGGTAAGTGACCTGAGGTGAGAGGGGAATCATTATTTCACAACAAAACAGGAAACATGAACACAAAAATAAAAGCTTGGGCCGTCACGCCGGTGGCGGCGTGACAGTGTGTGTGTGTGTTTGTTTTTTAATATATATATATATATATATATATATATATATATATATATATATATATATATATATATATATATATATATATATATATATATATATATATATATATATATATATAGTTTTTATACAATTGTATTTACTAGCATGATGTGATCAGTCACGTTCCATGCATTTTGAAATACCTAAAAGCAAAAATGTAAACTGTTGGAGATGTGGTTCTGAAGAAGATGCTTGTTTTCTGCTAGGTGATTCAGTTTGGGGCAGACTGCAATCAGGATGAGTGCACTTGCCGCGATCCGGATGCCAAGGAGAATAAGAGCAAAGCCAAGGACCCGGACGGGGGAGGAGGAATCCCATAAGATCGATGAATGCAAGCAAGTCAAGTGGTGTAACATAAGTCAAACTGTAGATAATATAGCCAACAAGAAAAAATAATACCTTATCATGCACTCAAATGTTTGGAAGGGAAAGACATTCTTTTCAAAAAGGTCGATGAGAAGTGGTTAAACACCGTTGCCAGTTAGAGCATAGGTAAATAATAAAAGAAGTGAGTACAGAAATAATGTATTTAAATGTGTAACGAGTTTAATGGTATGCGGGAACTCAAAATGGTGTAGTATAACTCTTTGATGAGGCAGTTCATGGTACACAAATGAGGTTTGCTGCTGCTATTATGTATCATCCAATTATCCAAAATGATCAGAAAGGTTTTAGCTCAACCTAGGACTTGTATTTATGAATATTAACTTTAGGAATGTAAATGGCTCTGTTAAGAATAGCGTGTATTGACTAACACAGTACATATGTCACAAGTTATATATTAGATGATGTGTTGCTCACATTCAAATGACGCAGTCGGCGGTAACAGTAATTAAATCATACATTTGATTTGACATTTCCACAAAGTTAAGACCAATAATTTTTCACCAGCTTCTGTTCTACTACAAATGTTAACGTAAACAATTACTCGAAAACATTGTGGATTTTCTTTGTGACAGTGGGAGTTAGAAAAATGAAATGTCCAGTTCAATATAAAGTATCATGCCAAACACCCAGCCATCGTTGTATTAACACAAGAAACATACCTTTCAAGGAAAATCAAATAACATATCCAAATTTGAGGATAAAGTGTATCCATGTTCAGTATTTTACAGTACTTTATACTCCGATTGAATAAATAGAAATTATATTTATCTTTTTCAGTGGTTTGACTTTTTTTTCTGATTCATAAAAACACATGTTCATCTCTTAGAATTACTACAAAAGCCATCCATTTTCTGTACAGCTTGTCCTTATCACTTTTCGGTCAAAATATTGTGAAATATAAACCCAATATTCAGCTGAATATATGTGCAACAGATGCTTAAAGAGTAACTAAACCCAATGTGCCAATATACCTTTAATATTTCCCTAAAGCACACAACTGCAATTACTGTATGTTATCTTGCTAAACTCTTTTCCAAAAGTCTAAGAGCCAGTAGTGATGTGGTACATAATATAATAAGATGACTAGGGATAGACCGATTATTGGTTGGGTGGATTATCAAATGACAAATATCGGCATCAGTCTTTTTATGAATCTGAAGGCCATTCAAGCTGGTATATCTCAGCGGTGAATGCTTGCGAACGTATCAAATTTAGGGTTTTCGTAAGGATTTGTAAGATGTTCACAGACAGTTTTCACTTGTCGCAAAGACATTTCGAACACTCATCCATTTTCTTCACCGCGGGGGGTGCTGGAGCCTATCCCAGCCGGCTTCGGGCAGTAGGCGGGGTACACCCTGAACTGGTTGCCAGCCAATCGGAGGGCACACAGAAACAAACAACCATCCACACACACAAGCACACCTAGGGACAATTCGGAGCGCCCAATTAACCTGCCATGCATGTCTTTGGAATGTGGGAGGAGTACCCGGAGAAAAGCCACGTAGGCACGGGGAGAACATGCAAACTCCACCCAGGGAGGCCGAAGCCTGGACTCGATCGTGCGTCCTCAGTACTGGGAGGCGGACGTGCTATCCCATTTCAAAAATATTCAGACTATTTTTCACTGTCTGCGAAGATCTGATCGGACTTTCCTTTTGTAGCACAAATGTATTAATCTGCCACCAATCTGTTAAAAAACAAATGAACATTCCCACATTATGGTTGTGCTAAGTGTGCAATACTTTCTAGGTCTTAATATTGCAAGTAAATGAGGAACATCAGTTGTACTTTATCTCTGAAATAGGTCAAGTCTCAGTTCATGTTGCCGTGGACAGAAATCACATCCCTACAACCACATTTCATGTCTTTATTTTTGAAGTAGCAAAGTGAAAATGTCGAATTAATGACAGCCACATTTCAAAACAGAATCATGCAGGTACTAATTGGTTCTCTCAGTCCTTAGTGAGCAACACAATGTTGTAAAATCCTTTCACGTTTCGTACAATTTCAGTTTGTTCAAGTTCAGATATAGTAAATGAAACAGGTCTGCTTTTCACATTAGAACAGCAAAGACTGAGCTACACGGCAAATAGGACAATACAGGTCAGCTATCTTGTGAAGCGCATACTATTTTGAAAACACCTGCAAGTATTTACGTACAGAAGGAAAACACAATGTTGCTACAATGTAATGTAGGTGCAAAACAATCGGCTTCCTCCATAAATATCTAGCATTCATTTTAGTAATAAGAAATTGCTTAGAAATGAATAAGATATACTTTTTGACACTTGATCATTAGGCAGGCCACTCTACAGTAAAGACAAAAATAAATCTAATAAAACACCAAGAACATAATTCTACTTTGTACAAAGTTTAAACAATAATAATCAAGGTTCAAGTCCATTAAAACCAATTAGTGAATTACCACATTGACAATAATGAGTTTGAGTTTTAGTCACATTTAAAGCAAGAAAAAACAAAAAACAAAACTACTTTCCGCTAAGTATTGTATGATAGTCGACATATCCAAAGTGAGCGATTCGACCTCTGTCACATCTTCATTCACAATTACCAACCATCAGATCTACATTCATCAGCTTGTCTCCAAAATTCTAACTGCGTGTTATGAACTGCACATTTGTCAAGCTAGTAATACAGCACGCCATTTTTTTTTCTCACCACATCAAATGCAAAGCAAATCCATCCCAGCTGATCTACACATACCTACTAATATTTCCTGTAAAGGTAACCAACCCACACAAATTTTATATATAAAGCACATTGTTTCTCTCGTGTAGTTATACAGTACATGTATGATTCAAAGTATCAGAATTGAGTTATTGTGAGAGTTCAGCTAGCATAAATGGGGCTGTTTGAACTCTGTTGACTTGACTGAACTTCACCACCGTGCAGCCAGTAACTGTCAGGCCTCCAATTCTTATTAATTGTTGACAGTATGGAGTGGAGCCTGCTGAGAACAGACCACTTTGGCCGCTCTGCTCCAGTCAATTTTGAGCTTCTACTTTTCATAGGCCGTCTTGTGTTTTCCATTTTATAGTGGATGCCATTGCTTGCTAGCTGGAAATGAAAGGCCAGACACATTGCAGGATAAGAATAGACTGATGACGTGTACGCAAATGATAGTAGCAGGTTACGTTATGTCTGTATGAAGATGAATGCACAATGTGATGAAAGTTAAGCTTTCATTAAGTGTGTCCTGGACTCATTCATCTTAATCTCAGTACAGTTTTGCTGTGCTTTTTTCTCCAAATTACAATGACTACATTTGTAGTAATTTCTCAATTATAGGATAATTCACCCAGTTATTTTTCTTTTACTCTACACTTCAGATTATCAACCATATAAAGATAATTGTGGCCTTCTGTTTATTTTAACTTCTTCACCTTCTCTCCAAACACGTGCAAACCAGTCAGTAGTTAAAAATCTCTTCTTCTAGTCTGAGGGGAAAAAAAACAACAACTACACGTTGCAAAGCATGGCAAATGAAAACCATAAAAAAGATTAAAGGTCGCATGCCACGCATAGTTTGCCATCATCATCTATGCAGTTTGTCAGTTGTGTGGAATATTATGATAAAACCGATCAGATTTTGGTATAGTTGTGACGTACACTGGCTTCTCATTATCCATGTATCTGCCCACTTCCTGGTTGACACACATCCGCTTAACTAGGGGAAAATAGCTGACGAATACGCACCTGCTAAAACTTTGCATCACCTGCCAACCTCAGAGGAATGCATGAATGAATAGCTTCAATTTATTTTGGGGGAATTTCCAAAGCATCTCGGAAGCCAAAATGTGCCGTGTCTATGTGTTGCGTTGTGTCTGCGTGTTTTGTGGAGGATGATTTCATCAACATGAGCTTTCACACATGCTAAAAATACATTTCTGGATTTTAAGCGAGTGAGACAAATTGGCTGCTGCCAAGTCATAAAAGCATACATACCTGTACAGTAGATTATCTTCTACAACAATACTTAACAATATTTATAATTTAAAGAGGACCTAAGAAGCTTTTAATAATTGTCACCAAAACTCAGACAAGCAATGCATGTCTCGTGCCTGTTACATTCACTTGAATGGGAGCTGAGTTGCCCTCCATTTTTATTTATGCCCACATCATCATCCTTTAACAAGCCACTTCTTCCTTAAGTAAAACCATACATACATGGCCGCCATGAGATATCACCAATCAGAAGAAAGCCGTATTCACGTGAAGTGATCTATAGAGCAAAACTCATTTACATAGTGAATATTAATATATATATTATATTAAGACCAACTACTGGACGTTTCAAACCCAAATGATCTTACAAGCCTAATAAAAGTACATTAAAGATTATAAGAAAAATTGTGGCATGGGACCTTTAAAATATAAATAAAAAAATCGGAAAATCCCATTATGTCAAGACACAGAAAACTTTTTTTTTTTTTTTTCTGGATATACACTAATGAATTCACAAATGCATACGGCAGCTTTGAGAGCAGATTTGTTCACAGCAATACTTGTCCCATTTCCTTAATTAAAAACAACAAAATGATGCAAGGCTTGGGTCAAAGTAACTTTTTTGTTTCACACTTCAGCTCTACAACATACAGTATGATGACATTAAAGTGTGGCAGCACATGTTTAACATCTTTCTGTAGTTCAAAACAAACCAAAACAGTGACAAGCATTAAAGCTGCAAGTATGCAGTTGGTGACATGACATACAAGAACGAAGATGCTGATTTGTGAGTGATGAAGAGTCACAAAAGAGTTGGAATACACTAAGAAACAAGTTTTGCTCTGAATAAGCACAAAACTGCCTTTTGTTAGATCTGGCAAAATGAAATAATCAGTGTTAGGTTCTATCCATTTACATCTCCTTGGGCTCCCCATAGTCATTATACATGACCGTGAGCATCTGCTCATCACACGCCTTGTGTACATCCTGGCCCATGTCTGCCCAGTTGATCCCAAAGGCCTTGGTGTCAGTGTAGCGACAGGAAAGGAACTTGAGAGACATCCTGCGAAGACCAATCTTGGGCTCCTGCAGAAGACCTTTGCACCAAGGCGACAGTTCATTTAACTGCGAGAGGATCAGGCCGGCCTTCCTGTTGGAACCAACAACACAAATATAACTTTTCACCATCATCCTCCTCACATTAAGATGCGGTGAGTAATCAGTAATCAGAGTAGTGATCAAAAGAAAACTGTAGTTGTGGTAGAATGTGGACAAAATTTGAGCATAATAGGTTCTGAAAGGTTCTTTTCATTGATCCTTCTCAAGTTATTTTGTTCTCACTTCTGTAATCAATAAAGATTGAGGGACTATCACATTAGTGTGATGACCATTAGTTTTAACCTTTGCACATGAACATTTGGTCAACTTAATTTCTCAGTTCTGTTTTTGGATACATTATGTAAATAAATATCCACTGTTTCTATTGGATGGAAATAATTAAAACTGAAGAAATCTTCAGTGTCCTGCAACAGATTGTATTCTACCTCAGAGTACACAATCTTCTGTTTGAGGTGTTTGTGCGCAGGTAGCCTGCGTCATAGTATTGCTCTTAAAAGAGGAACAAACATTGGCATTTGCAACAAAGTGTTCTGTTGGCATCGGCGCCAACTGAAGCTGGAGCGGACCGCCACAGTGAGTAGCACACAGGAAGCTGTGTCCTGAGCTTGATGAATAGAAAATGGCCATCAGAATCGCTTTTGACAACTGTTATCGTTATTAGACTCAGTGCCAAATGGAATAAAGTTATTATTGACTGGTTGATTGATTATGTAAAGTTGTTACACAGTTATTACCCGTTTACCCCTAGGATGTAATAAGACGGCATCTATTTGGACAGGGGTACTTGTGTTTATTTAAGGAAATACGGTAGTCTACTGTTTTGAACTGCATTGTTTAAATAACCATTACAATTGTGTTTTTGTAGTTATATAACGCATTTCATGCGGCAATGTTTTCTGAAATGAGCAGCATGAGCATTTCCAGGTAAGAAGAGAGGAGACATTTTCAGATGAACAACACTTTGACTGAGAAAGGAATTATCAGAAGACAAGATGTTAATCAAATATGTAATAACAATATAACAACAATGTAACAACAAAGTGTACAGCACAACTTGAAAACAATCTGAAAGGACCCTCTTCCTGAACTTGTGAACAAATTATTATTGCCTACCGTGATGAAAATGTCCTGAGAGGAGCGCCAAGCATAATAATACGAAATATTGCAAGTACTACTCTGATTAGACTCTCATCAAAAACAAAAAAGAAACTTGGGGAGGGGGGAGGGCATGGGGAGGAAGAGGTCCAACCGAGGACATGGACAGAAAGAGTGAGGAGAAAATCAATTCTTTCATTTTGGCCAAAGCATCTTGAATTTCAGAGTAAACAGCCAAGTGGTGTGCCTTAAATAATGGGTACGTTTGCAGCGATGACAAGGTCTGGCCCCCGGGAGAAGAAGTGTCAAGACTTGGACAGACGGACATTTGGTGAGTTTATGGTTTTAGTTAAACCATCAAGCATCAAAAGCAACAAAAATGTCCCTCAATGAAAGCCAAACACTCTCGTCAGCGGGAGTCGATATGTTTCTAAAAACGGCAGTTCCAAATTTCTGCTGTCAGAAGAAAGATAAAGCCATATTTGATCATTCATTTATTTCCCAGGATCGCATACTTGGCTCATATGATTTGATAGTGAGTCAGAGCCCCGCATGGGTTCTTTTTATCGGCAGTCTGACGACGTCATGAAAATCAGCTTCAGTTAGTCCTGATTGTTTGTGACATGGAAGCGAGGGAATTCTCGTTTAGCCGCTTTGCAAGAGGGAGGCTGTCGCGTGTTCACACTTTCAAACTGGTCCTACTGCTGCTCCGTTAGGCCTACTTATCGTGTAGTGCTGCTCACATATTGCTTCAGGAATTTCTTCGGAAGATACCATATGTGTGAGGTAAGAAACAAAAGTTTGGACTCCGACATGGAGAGCATGGACTGTCTATTGCGGTGGTGTCCAAACTACGGCCCGGGGGCCATTTGCAGCCCACTGCCCATTTTTCAGTGGCCCGCGACATATGCTAAAAATGGAATTTAACTCAGTTCAAATAAAATAAACAAAACAAAAATGTAAGAAGGGAGGGTATCGAAAAACTGGTGCCATTAAAGGTTATTTTAGTTAACTAAAACTAACGAAATAACTAAAACTAAAATTCAAAAAACAATTTCGTTAACGAAATAAAATAAAAATGAAAATGCTTAAAAAAAAAAGAAAACAAACTGAAATTACATATTATATTTACAAAACTAACTAAAACTAACTGTAATTATAGCAAACATGTCCTTCGTTTTAGTCTTTTATTTTTAGTAGACTTATTTTGATATCAACCGGAATAATGACGTCTGAAAGTATGTCACACAGAAGTGACGTCATCGAGCAGCAGCCAATAGAAAAACACCTTCAGATGACATCGCTCCCATGGTGGTTTTTTAAATATTGCGCACAAGTAATACACATTTTTTTTAAACTAATACTAATACTGTAACTAACAAACTAAACTAAAACTAAGCATTTTTTTTAAAAACTAAACTAATAAAAACTAACAGAAACACCCTGAAAACGAATAAAAACTAACTAAAATGAAAAATTCCAAAACTATAATAACCCTACTGCCATATTACAAATAAATTGGTTTATATACTGTAGCATTTTTCTAAATAGGCAAAAGCACAAATAAATTATTTGTACAATTTTTAGGACTAAACACAATTTCTCTTCATAACATTATGTGGCCCTTGCGTCCTTCTGATTTTCTGTATGTGGCCCTCAAATGAAAAAGTTTGGACACACCTGGTCTATTGCTTGACATTTACATTACTATACTTCATTACTTCATCCATCAGGACTATCAATGAGTTTGATTCTTCTGAAATAACAGGTTTGCTCAAATTACCTTTCATTATGTTATGTTATACTTATGTGAAGATTTATCACAATAATTAAGAAACATACATACTGCATGAATAACCAACGCCCCTCCCTCTTAAATTATCGACCAATGTGCTTAGGGGCTACCTGATGCCCGTGGGTATCACCATGGCGACCCCTGCTCCACCATTTACCAATTTTCTTCTCAACTCGGCTACACATCGGTCAAGTCTTAGAGGGCTTACTTTGTTTTGTCATGCGTCTTCAGCACCTAAGTCTTTTAAATGACAGATTTTTGGACAACAAATGGTTCCCACTACTGTCTGTAGGACCAAAGCGCCATGAGCATCTGTGGAAAACATCTGAGTAATCATTCTGATCAAACATAAAAAAACAAAAAAAACACATAATCATTACAGATGCAAAGCCAAAAACTACATCCAATTTTTTCGATGACTTTCCCCACCATATCCTTTTTTTTTTTTTTTAACTGCATTCCATATTGTAATCTCTCAATGTCACAAACTGATTTTCAGGGTGTTAGATAGCAGGAGAAATATTCACATTCACAAATGAAAATAAAAGAGATTGGAAAATCCAAATACAAAACTACAAAATTAACAAAGCACAACAAAATGATAGGCAAAGCAATAAACTCAGGCCCTGTCCACACAGAAGACAAAGCCAAGCCTTCGCGTTCCTCAAACAAATCTTGTACAGACAAAAAAGTTTCAAGACATATGCGAGTGTCCAAAAGAAGACAATGAGGACCTTTAACGGCTGTAATATATACCAAGTCTGAAGTGGCGCTGTAGTGCTGCCATAGGGAGTTAAGAGGACATCAGATATTTTACATCTTGCCTTAAATACATGTATAAATGATATGCTTAATGATGTTTACAGGAGGAAACTTGCATATATATATTTTTTTTTTTATTAAAGAATTATAACTAATTCAACAAATGCCTCTGCTAAATCTAATACTGAGCTCTAAGGAACTGAGCGATAAAAGAAAAAGGGGGTCTTCAAAGTAGTTTATACAGTAGTCTGTTTGCGAGATGGGAGGAGTAAGATGGCCACCCCGTCGCTTCAACGGCTTGCATGGGTGTGCATGGGCTATCGGCTATCCATTAATATATACAGATCAGTGAGATGAACAGAATAGAAGTGACAATCCCGGGTGATTCAAAAACAACAAGGTCACGCAAAATATTGTGCTGTAAAAGCATAAGCAAGCTAAATAGGTTGCACAAAACAACTACAACACGGCTAGCCGTCATCACTGGAGGAGAATCCCGCATATAGTGTCCACATTGAAACGTACGACTGATGCGTTTCAAAATCTTTCCACTCTGGAACCCGGTTCCAAAAGTGATCGGTTTCAAGCTCAGAAACAGCGCCGCCGTGTGGACAAACTGTAAGAAACTTGTTTGGATACATTGAAACAGGTTTTCGTGTTGACGGCGCTTCAGAAAGATGATCTGACATGATTTAGGGAAACATGATTGACGACCGAAACGGAAGTCGTGAAACAACAAAGACAGAATGAAATAAGCTGACTCAATACAAGCAAACTGACGAGACAGCGAGGAACACCTGGACAAGGGAGCTGATTGGTAGACACTGAAGGGAACAGGTGGAAACAAAAACCTAACGAGCAAGACATGAAAAAGGCGCACAAAGAAAAACATGACACAACAATAGTTAAATCTAATCAAAACAACACAACAGCGATTATGACACTCAAAGGGAAATTGAACTTTGTCGCTGCTGCATATTTTGTGTTGCACATCACACAATCATCAACAAGCCAGCAAGCACATATACATTTCATTTCGACATATTTTTGTCCACAACATGACTCCAACTCAAGAATCTGGCCCTCAACCTAAAACCTTGCAACTGACAGTGGTCACAATACAAGCTCTACCCATACTTACGCTTTCATTTCAGGTCTCTTCTCCTACATTGAAACAAAATATAAAAAGCCAAATTTTGCTTGTATACACTTGTGTACTTGTTTTCTAGATCTGAGGTGTCCTTTTTTTTATTGCTAATCACCCCTGTGTTGAACTGAATTGGGAGTGCTGTTAATTTACATGCACTTAAATGGAACACGTCAAGAAGCAGCTCCCTCAGTTAGGTAACTTTTTCCAGCACGGACCCTATTAAAAACAACCTTTACAATGGGGAGAATCCATAGACAGAGAAATGGTACAAATTTAGGGAGCCTTGACTAATCAGTTTTTCCTGCCCAAATTCGTGTGTACCACAGACTTCCATTTATATTTTATATTAGACACATGGCTTTGTTTATAAAACACGAAGGTACGATTTTATATGCTGGGCTCACATCCATTGTTTGGATGGAAAGTTGGGGCCCTCCATGCAGAAGCGTTACAAAATGAACCGGATGATGTCACAGAGGTTAAGAAAACAAATGATGGAGACATTTCCTCCAGGCAAAACAACTTCCTACAATCAGCACTTTGGAATCTGGAAGAAGAAAATCTTTCTTCTTTTTTTAAAATACAAAACTCATATATTACAAAATGTTACAAAATGCTTTCATGCAAAATTTCATGATGAACCCCCCAAAATAGCCCGAGTAGTGAGTTTGGACAATTCTGAGAGGACACAAGTGATACACACTTGTGTATCAAATTCTTTGCATATGAATTTCCACAAGAATGACACAAAATGTCCTCCCATGGCATTGTGTAAGAGACATTGACATATATACCCTGTATGAATTCCATTCTTTGCTATATCTCTTTGGATCATATGTGTATTATCTTTTTCACACAGTGTAATTGTTTTCATTTTGAAATCATGCATTACCAAAAGTCCATATTTTTGGTTTATTATATTAGATAAATCTTAAATAGCGGAACTGTTGTCATCCCCATTGTGGACGAACGTCCCATCACCCATTCGCCTTCAACGTGTGTGGTTCAGATTCATTCAAGATAACATCACTCTGACAATGAGTGAATGACCTTTTAACAACAAAATCTAATCATATGATAATTGTATCTATGGCAACTCTTGTGCAAAAGAAGTTGATTTCCCAAAACATGAGCAAGAACAACCCCCTTCTATTCTGTCATGATTTCTCAATGAAGTTGACAAGTTAACGGACCTTAAAAACATTCAATTTAATATATATTTATCATTTCATCTTATTAAAACATTTATTTGAAACTATGTCATGGCTAGTGAGTGAATTGAGGAGAGATGGCCAAAACAAGTTTTGTTCAGTCACAGTGAGCCTGACCTTAGGCCACTACAATCAAATCGGTTGATTTGATTCCAAGTGAAGATTTGAGCCAAACTTGAAAGAATTCCCTCCAGGAATGAATGAGGAATTACATTCATAAAAATGGGGGCATACCACGCAAAACAACTTGAAAGGATCATGCGTTCAAAAGTAGTGCAGATCACATCATTGTAATTCTTTTTTTCATCATTACTGTTTCAGTAATATTGCACCCGTTGAAAATACCGTATATAAACTGGATTTTTCAAACTTTAATTTATGATCTCAGTCAGCATGTGTTTTTCAGCTGTGCTGTGGCTGACATTTATTTTTTAAGTCATAAGCCTTCATTGTTATTTACGGTTCAATCAACTATTGGGCAGTGTACATAAGTTTGATATTCATACATACAAATACGCGAGTGTGCTTCTAATCCTGATCATGACAGCAGTGTGACATACAGTAGGTAGAGGTGATTAATTGCGACAATAAATCAGTAAACTTAAAAACAATTCAGATTGTT
The DNA here is from genome assembly GCF_051991245.1 of Festucalex cinctus. Lineage (NCBI taxonomy): Eukaryota > Metazoa > Chordata > Actinopteri > Syngnathiformes > Syngnathidae > Festucalex > Festucalex cinctus. Next base: position 43,115,620 of record NC_135411.1, read on the forward strand.
TCCACAGAGCAGAGACAATCTTTTTCTTTTCCTCTGAGGTGTTGTCAGAGTGTCATCCGTTTTCCTGCACAGCCCATCTTCTGCATCAACCACCTTCAATGTCTTCCCTCACAACATCTATCATCCTCATCTTTCTACCTATATGCTCACTATCTGCTCTCTGAACGTGTCCACACCGTCTAAGTCTGGTCTGCTCATTTTCCTTGCAAAACAGATGACCTCGATTCTCCCGCTGATGAGCTCATTTCAAATCCTAACCTCCTAAGATTCTTAGCCCTATAACGCCAAATGAATCACATTAAATACTAGACATTTTAAGCCCTCTATTTCATGAGTATATTTCCACCCCCCTTCAAAACCCTAACGTATATGATCTGAAACATGAATTGCACAGACATTCCATTAGAGGGCAGTATCTCCCCAATTGACAAAGGAGAGACACCTATACTTATTAATAGTGGGAAATGTTCTTTCTGATTTTTGGAAATACTAATATGTTTGATATGTCTGTTATATTTTTGAAAGTTATAAATGTACGCATTTAAAGCAATGTGACCGGATGTATCAAATATGATACATTGAAAAGACTTTTTAAAATTTTCGTTGACCAATAAATATTCTATTTACAAAGAATCAGAATTTTCTCAAATATTTTTCATGGTTCAGACTTTATAGGGCGAAAGACAACCTTTAGACTCTGCACCCTGCCATTTCTGCAGTGCCACTTTTCACTGTCTTATAAATCTTACCCTTCATCCCAGCATAAAGCAGCAGGCACTTTCCCCCATATTACAACCTGCTTGGATCAGTTTCTTGCCAAGTAATTTAGTCCTCCACCCTTGCTATCGCTTCTCCTTGTCATCTCACTCTTTCCGCTCCACTCTTCACATTCATGCACATATAATCCGTCTCACTTTGGCTAATCTTTATGTCTCTCCTATCGAGTGCATGCTTCCATCTCTTGAAATGTTACCTTAATTCACCTGCTCCCATCTCTCACAACAGATCACAATGGTAAGTCTGGCCTCCACTACTCTTTAGCTTCATTTCGCAGCTCATCAACTTTACTCCGTTCCGCAAAAGTCAGCATATGCCTCTTGTCTGGCCGTTGCCACCTCTACCTTCACCTTACATCTACATGTATTCTCGTCTCCCCTGCTCAGTTTTCATTAATAGCTAACCTTTTCCTCGGTATGCATTTTTGCACTTCCTGGTTCCACCAACAAGTTTCCTTCTCTCCTTTCCTACCAGCAGATAACACCAAGCCAAGTGTTGTCATGCATGTCTCTCTCATCACGTTGGCTGATCAGGTCCAGCCTTCCTGAAGTTTGTCCTGCCCAGCAAGGGCCTGTCTCACCTTTTCTCTGAAAGTCGCATAATATTCTTCTTCTTTCAGCTTCCACCACATGATTAGCTGCTCCGCCTTTGAAGTTCAAAGTTTATTTTGAACACTCACAGCGCTTTTTTTTTTTTTGTTGACTTACTGAATATAGAATATCCCACAGGGGAACAGGTGGGTGCCATGATTGGGAATAAAAGAAATTTCCCCGAATTTCTAATTCACAACCAACTACAATATGGAAAATATCTATCTATCTATCTATCTGTCTGTCTGTCTGTCTGTCTGTCTGTACGCACACACGCAGACACACGCGTACGTGTGTTTTTCAGGCCAAATGTGACTATTTGACTGCTCTTACATGTTAAGTTAAGCAAATCATGCAAATACAGATGAAACAATAGAGTGTCTGGCGAACGTCTTTGCGCTGACAGTTTCTTGTCAACAGTTCTTGTCATTTTTATTGTGGTAAGTCATGGAGAACACATTAAAAACGCAACATTTGTCCTCCTTTCCGGATTGGCTATTGTACTGATCCACATGACATTCACACAGTGGCTCATGTTCTCTATCTGGTATATTTTGAATTGTAAATATTGAACAACATGTTCTTTGAGCAGATATCATTTGGTGAGTCCCCTTCAAAAATGTTGCAACAATTAGGCCAATGTCTTAATTTTTGCATGTTTGCATAGGTTTTTCTCTGGCTTCTCGGTCTTCCACATTCCAAAAACATACATTTTTTGGTTAATTGAATGTTCCAAAATCTAAATGAGTTGAAAATGTGAATGGTTGTTAGTTTAGTTGTGTATATCTTTAAATTGGCAGACACAATCTCTGACTTGAGTTCATTTTGTGGCTGTCACTGAATTCTAAATCAGCAGTGAAGACCGGCCAGAAATGATGCAAGTCCAAGTTATGACATTTCCTTACTGTTTGACATCTATTATATTAAACTGCACCAGTGTTTCTGTTGTCTTCAGAGCATTTCAAATGGCTGTATTGGCCTTGGCCAATGTTTGCAAAACTAAATATTCTCAGCTTCACAAATAGGCCTACTGGTTTTCACTGCCCACATCTCTAAACGTAAATGAAATCTCCACAGGTGAAACCCAGATGTAAAACTGAGTGCTCTTTACAGTATTGTTGAGCATAATCAATATCATATGACACACATATTCCACTATTTTTGCTCACATGAAAATGGTTCAAACATAAAGTGCTATTTTCTAGATTGTGTATCAGATGCAGATATACATACCTGGAAACAAAAGATGAACTGTATCTAATCTCATATATTTTAATGACAAACTCAAATGTTTTCAGTCGATAGCAAAATAGATAAATGAATGAATGAATGAATGAATGAATGAATAAATAAATAAATAAATAAATAAGGACATTGCCTCACAGTTCTAATATTGTATGCACAACAACCAATGTCAGTGACTAATTTGAATTAACAAACCCCAATTTAAATGATTTCAGATTTAATAATGGACAGAAAATAGTATCTAATCCACTTGAAATTCCCCTTTGGATTGAAATGATCAAAACAGTTAGTCCCAGAACTGGCACCTTTTGTTTACTAGTGCTCATGTGACAAAATTAACAGACAGCGACTGGTACAAATACTTCCTGGTTGTGAAACTGTCACAGATAGATGGAACGGACTAGATCACAGACGTGCCTTTGTGGCAGCCATGTTGGCAGGGGCAACATTCTCATCAAAGGCAATGGAAAGCATGGACAATACCTTACCGTTCGTTGCCTTAGACATGCAGTTCAAGAGGGGCGAATCAACCTACTATTCATGTCTTTATCTTGTTTACTCTGATGGTCAAGGTGTACGCATTTTTCGAACATGCTAATTTTGGTACATGGATGTTTTTTAACAAGCCATTTTCTATATGGCAGCCAATCGTAACACAGGTGAATAAAGGAAGTGCGCTAACTTTTTTTTTTTTTTTTTTTTTGCACTCGCTCACACAAACATACAAACAAACATGGTCTCCCGGGTGGGAGAGTGAACCCACGCCACCTGCATCAACGGCAAGCCACGGTAACCACTTGCCATTTCTGGTCCGCTGTCGCTTCCTTAGCGGCCCATAGCAAATACTGAAATAAACAATTGGCACGGCCCTATCGTGTATCGACTTTCAGTGCTGGTTGACATGTTAGCACTGTAATGAAAGGATAGGTTGTACAGATGATGTCGCTGTGACTAAAGATATGTGCCTAGAGAACATCAAGAAAGTGTCTGACTTTACCTGGGTCCAAGCTCATCCTCACACCTCCAGGTAAACTCTCCAAAGCTCTCATAGCGCTGGTTATAGTGGTAGAGAACTCGATGCAGTGCTGGGGCACCCAGGTCCATCAGAGTGTTATACGCCGTCTGCTGTTCCTTGCCACTAGTGTAGCCATTAAACAGGTTGTAGATTTTATCAGCTACTTCTGGATGGGCACAAACAATCATGGATACTGTTTCAGGTGACACAATAATGAAAATAACAACTGTAAGATCAATGGTATTTTGAAGCTTTGCAGGGAAAACTGTTATTCCGCTTCTCGGGTATACACATTGGACACACTTGCCACAATCAAGATATATCCACATGTTTTGGATGCCAATAGTCTGTTCAAGAAAAATACAAACGCAGTCCAACTTTGGATTTGTATTTTGCAACACGCCATTTCCAGGGAATAAAAATGACAACAGCTTGGGCCGAATGTATCATAATTCAGTGGCTGGCGCATTCTGAAATAGCTCGTTTAAATCAGCAAATCAACAGCCGGCTAACTGTTGAACCATGTGGACGAACATCATTTATAATCAACAAAGATAATGTTTGGACTGTAAATCAGCCACAGAACATGACGAATTAGGAAGAACCTCCCCAATGTCCATGTTTTTTCTGGAAAAGTGATCTCAGGCTGATTAATACTTGAAAATACTTGTCGAACCCATATCAATATACAGTTCACAAAATGCAATGAATGGATTTCTATTCTACTGCATACACATTATTTATAAAAAAGTGACAACCACATGGCACTTAATAAGTGATTTTTATCTCCTGCGTCTCCCTCCTCACCTTGAGCCTTGACGTCATCCACAGTTGGGCATGGAGTTTTAATCGTGACCTCACTTGGACTAGAGCGTCGCCCAGTGTTGTCGACTGCCCAAAGCCGGAACCTGGACAGACAGACACACAATACGGGAACCTATGTGGGAAATGTATGCTGCACAATGCATCTTATCGGAATGTGTTGTATTTCCTGTGCAGGAAATCTCTTTGAAGGGAGTCTGCATTCTCAATCACTGCTTGGGATAGACTGAACACAGCAATGGCAAAATGTTTCTGACTTATATCGCCATCCAGTGGCTGAAATGCTAATTGCAGTCACTTGTAGCACTAAGTGAAATGTTTTAAAATACTATTTAATAACAACAATAAAATACAGAGACAAGAGACGAAACTATAAAGTTATATTTATTGTTTGCCTGAACTCACACTCTGAAAAGAATTACTTTTGATCAATAGATTTCATTACATTTAAAACATATGGGCCTACTGTGCGTGCCTCTTACACGACATTTTCCTCACACAAGAACAACATTTTGATGGGGTCGCTCCATATAGAAAATATAAGGGGAGTGAGACAGGGCCTTGGCTCAATGACATGAATGAACTGCCAGACAGCATAGAGAGTGGAGGAGTCCTGCTGTTGCTGAGATTTAAAGGGCACGTGGAGCTTTGTAGCACACAGACTACATACAGTACATCAAAACATTCCTTGTATTCTGATTTCCTTCTATTTTGTTTTTCTGCTTCTTGATCTTTCCTTCAGTCACTCCCCAAACGCCGCCTCATTTCCTCTTTGAGACGTGTGTATTACTTCACTCCAAGCAAGTTGTCTGCGGGCTAAGCGTGAGCATGTGTACTGAGAAAGTAAGCATCCGCCGTGTGCGTGCAGACTGAGAAATGCATATGCAGTGTCTTGGCCACCTAACGATAGTAAACTCCCAGCGTAAATGTAGCATTGAATAAATCATCTTCGCATGACTCATTAACATCCCTCTTTTGATAAAACCACCTTAATTATTAATGCGGAATTATGATCCCACCTATTTGTGGGAATTGCACATTAAAAGAACATTTTGAGATCATTTCAAAATTGCCAAAATGAACCCAAATAGCGGCAATTGACCTTGCTAATTGGCATGAGCAAATCACAAACATACCAAACTCATAAAACTTTTAAATTCATTAAACTCATTTATAACATAATTTAATAAATCCACAGTAACATGAAAATAAACTGACAATCTGCTGATTAGAATGATGATTATTGCTAAATCCAACACATCTAATTTGGTCATTTTAAACTTAAAGTGAAAATTCACACTCCATCTCTGAAACTTTCAGACTTTAATACAAGCAAAAAGCCATCTGGGAGAAAAAACAAATATTGAAGATTAAAATGGCTGATGAAGGAACTTAAAAATAGTATTGTGTTTTTTTGTAAAGTATTGCATGCTTTATCACAACAAAACACCATCCTTTGAAAAGCCTTTTTCCAGATCTAGTTTAGAGTTTCTAAGTTGACGTGTCCTGATGAACAGGACAAGCAATTGATCATACCAGGACAAAAAAAACAAAAACAAAAAAAAACAAGTGTATCTTACATATATGTGGTGTCAGGTTCCAGACAGCGAACAATCATGCTGACAGAGGAGGACAGCAGATTTGGAATGTCCCCTAACATCACACATGGGGACCTGGCGCCAGACAAGATATCATCCACGAAACTCAGAAGTGTTTCTGAAACACACAGACAGTCGAGTGACTCAAACAATATGAAAAATTACCTTTGTAGTTAATGGATACAGTGGTTTCATATAGATTGCTGGTCAAGATGAACAGTGAAATTGACTTTTCAAAGAAGAAATAAGGAACCAACCAAAAAGCAAATATCACAATGAAAATTATTATCATTATATGGATGAGAAAATACAAAACAATGACAATGTTTTTAAAAAGTATTTAATATACAATTAGAATAGTAGAAAATATGTTCTATTTCTAAAGTATTTCAGTGAGCTCTCAATAAATACATAAAATAAAAAATAAAAAAATCTTCACCATATAGGCATGGAAACAAATATACAGTAATTTAATGATATGCTAATGCAGATGCAGCAGACTTTATTTGTTCCTGCCTGTTTGTGCAAGATAGCAGTAGCACTCAAACATGGTGCAAAAAAATAAAAAATACATTTCCATGTTGAAACAAGATGGCCAACAACAGTATTTGCTGACCTGGCCTCACAATGTCCAAATTTTCTTGAAAAGTGCACCTTGAAAATGAATTTTTAATCATACCTAACACTGTTTTTAATGTCTTAACCTGTAAATCAATCAGAGGAGTAAACATGACAGACTATTAGGTGAATCTTATGGAACTTGTTGAGCGGTGGTGGACTGAGACACATCAACTTTTCTCTCGCTTTCTCAGGGCGTTGAATCATCAATCACACTCTGTTTGTGTCAGAAGACGTTTCACCTCTAATCCGAGAAGGCTTCATCAGTTCACCATGCAACAAGGCTTGGTTAGGACCGGACAAGCCTGAGTTGGTGGTGGAACCAGACTATTTATTCTCCAAAGTGATGAGAGGCGAAATCTCTGTTAAGACAAACAGAGCAAGCAGTCCAGCGATCGATTCAATGTCCTGAAAAAGATATGACCTCGATGAATGAGAATACCCACAAGCACATTTTCTCTTCACCGCATGTGTCTTTATTTCTGTTAATCTGAAGTAGCTGAACAACCGTGAGCAGCCCATTAAAACAATTTGAGGAACCCGCTGCACACAGTCATGCCGAGACGAAAGCTTCATGTGGGTGGCCACAGAGCAGAACTTTGTGTATCAATCAAAGGAGACCTGTAATACAGTGAACTCAGTGTGCTGCCATGGCATTTATAGACAGGCCTCAACACCAGGGGAATAAAAATCATACAGAACAAAAACATTTCTCCGGTGGGTTGACGCACCGCAGAGAACACAGGAAAAATGGTTGTGAAACTCGCGCAACATTTCACAGTTGGTTTCTTGGCAAGCTATCGACTTCTATAAACGGTGTGTGGATCAATCTGATTGTTCATGATATCATTCTAAACTGATTAATGTACTGAATGCAAAGTAATTGCATCAAATAAATCCCAGTGTGTGGTCTCTTTCAGATCTATTCGCCTACATGTACTCAGCGTGGATCACAACACTAAACGACAGATTGCCAAAGGTGCCTGAGAGACAATTTATTGTTGTTTACTCCAGCATGAGCAAACTAATCTATAGGTACAATACAACAAGCATGATGAATCCCAAATTATAATGCTCTCAAGGCCAAACTATCCTAATTTGGATCAGCACCAACTGGTAGCTCCTGTATAACATAATATAAGCCTGCAGTTTGTCATTAAGATAAGTGCAGTTTCAACGAGAACTTAGGGGAAAGAAACAACAACAGAATCAGTCCACACATTTCTTGTTATGTTCTGGGGTTGGATCCCAAAAACGCAGACACAAATAAGATTTTAACTCTTTATTCGCGTAACATCGAGAGGCGTAGAACAAACTTGACTAGACGAGAAACAACGAGAATGTATGGAGAATCACGAGACGCTAAGCTAACTTGGGCTGTGGAGGTGCACAGAGGAACAGAGGTAATAATCCGACAAAAACACACACTTTTCAGACAGGCTTATATAGACAACGAATCGATCTGATTGGCTGTGGCTAGACATGTGGGTAACAGGACTGACTGGTATTATCTGATTGGCTGTTTACCAGATAAAGAGATTAAAGATTCCTGACAGCACATAGCTTCCAACATCACATATCTTAAGACCAGTTGAAACTAGATGCTGGTTACATCAGTTCAAAACAGACACTTGACCTCACGGTCATGACCCAAACATAACCCTTGCATGACAGTAAAGTAAACAACCCTTACATGACCCTAGCCATGACAGTAAACATAACCCTTACATGACCCTAGCCACGACAGTAAACAACCCTTACATGACCTTAGCCACGACAGTAAACATAACCACATGACCCTAGTCACGATAGTAAACATAACCCTTACATGACCCTAGCCACGACAATAAACAACCCTTACATGACCCTAGCCACGACAGTAAACATAACCCTTACATGACCCTAGCCACGACAGTAAACATAACCCTTACATGACCCTAGTCACGACAGTAAACATAACCCTTACATGACCCTAGCCACGACAGTAAACAACCCTTACATGACCCTAGCCACGACAGTAAACATAACCCTTACATGACCCTAGTCACGACAGTAAACATAACCCTTACATGACCCGAGCCACGAGAGTAAACATAACCCTTGCATGACCCTAGTCATGACAGTAAACATGACCCTTGCGTGACCCTAGTCATATCATTTCTTATGCCTGAGACATTGTAACACTAACAAGTCACATGACACGGGAGGAATAAGGACAAACTTAATTTGGACATTTTCACCTAGAGTTGTACTCACTTTTTTTGCGAGTTGTATAGCTATTCATGGCTGTATTTTGAGTTTTTACAATAAATTTACACTGTTACATAAGCTGTACATTGACTATTTTTCTTTGTGTGAAAGTGTCGTTTATTCAGTAGCTCTTCTGATCTTCACTGAAATTTCATGGCCCCTGTAATATTTTGTCCAATATGCCAATCAATTAATTTGACTAGTTAACCAAAACAGAGTGTTCTGAGACCTTCCAAACAAATTGTGAATAATGAATACAGTGATTCCTTCTATTCTGAAAAGTGAAATCTGTGATGCCGCTTCCCTGGTCACTTTTTGACAACTCGCACCATCTGTTCACCAAAACCTATATCCAGTAACAGGAATGCACACATTAGATACATATTAATTGCCCCATGAGTAACTATTAAGACTCCTTCCCTTGAAGGTGCTATGAAAATCTTACTATTAGTATTAATTAACATCTGAACTATTGGCAAGAAAAACAAGAATGCTGAAAACATAGTGAACTGCATTTGGTGTAACATGCTGTACCTACCCACAGTGTGAGAAATATGATCCTATATTTAGTTTTTGCAGTGCAGGCCAAGCAGCATATCCAAAGATGACACTGAAAGGACTGTTGTTGCTCATTTTGGAAATGTTTTAAATCTGTCTCTTTAGCAAAAGTGCCCAAACCTCCAGGAGACAAGACTTCCATGTCTGATAGCACCTGGGTGGGCATCAAAGGTTCCGGCTGGTACTATGGAGGATAAATGTGGTCATAAAAGTAAGATATTAAATTGATTTTTCAAATTTATTGCTATAGGCAGAGCGCTACCGATTCTTTTGTACGGCCAGCTAGCCGCATATCATGCCAAACAGTTTTATGGTTCAAACAGTGATTAGAGGTGATGACTGAAGTTAAAATATATTGTATAGCCTACAATTGAGTCCTCCGATAACTTTATTTTATGAGTGAGAATATTTATTCTTCAACAGTAAGCAGTAATTTAAAAGAAAAATGGGTCAACCTTTAGAACCACCTGTTGTGATGAAGGAAAGGTTCCATGTAAATGAGAGCTGCTTGAAGGAGACTGAAGGTATTAAATGCACTGAAGCTTGTGAAAACTGTCTACTCCACAAATTTTCTGTAGGAACATAAAAATTCAGAAATGTCAGGAAAGCATAACATATTTTTCAGGCCAAAAACCTTTTCAATGCAAAGGGATAAAAACAACATTGCGAAAGAAGTGGTCGAGAGCCTGTTTTACTTGTCCTTCAGCTGGAGATGTTTACCCTTTGCATTCTTCAAGTCTGATTGGTTGGAAAATCAAGGATTGCCAGGAGACTGATTTATGGGAGTTATGGGATCTCTCACCTTTTGAAGTTTTGCCTGGTTTTGTCAGTTCAGTTGCGCAGGCCTGGGGAGGCGCTGTGTGTGCGCGCATTAGTGTGTGCGTGTGCGCCGGCTGACCCTTCGAGTCAATCTGTTTTCCCCTGCTTCTAAATGGAAAGGAGGGGTACTTTCAAGATAAACTCTTTTTGCAGTGGAATCTTCATTTGAAAGCAGCGTTCATACGTGCTTGGAAACTAGAAAGTAGCAAACGCCAAGTTAAGTGACCATTGAGGGGGGGAAAAAAATGAAAATTGCTAACAGAAAAATTAAAAGTGGTTAAGTGCTGACTTATCCAGCTGCAGACAAATTGCTCTTGTTGGATTTTTGTTTTGTTTTTGTTTTAAAGAATGTCCCGACAAAGTTGAGGATTAGCTCATGACAACGGTCAAACGGAAATACATACAATATTTCCCAATTGTGTATGTTGGACGCTTTCTGGATACATTGAAAGACAATAGCACTTTTAGGATTTTGAAGACATTTCAGATCTTAAATATTGGGAAGCTGAAGCTCGTATCCCACTGAGGGTGAAAGTTTTGCAACGCTAGCAAATGTCGATTCCATATCAGGATTCGTTCAAGGTCGCAGCGTTTCTTAAATATTCTCGAAACAGTCTTAATGGTTCTCTCTATAGTCTTTATTGCACGAAAATATTTAACAGGTTCAAAATTTGCCATAATAAAGACCATTAAGACTGTTTAGAGAACCATTATGTTCACAAAATGTTCACACCTCAGTGGGACACAAGCAATATAGAGTAAGACGTGAAATATCAACAGCAGAGACAGCACAAATAGGCACTTTTAGCAGAGTATACATACTTGTAGTGTAGCGCACAAATACTTGTAATAACTGGCAGCCAAGCTTGTCACTAAACAATCGGAATTTGTCATCTACCTTTCCACTATGGAAAGGCAAAGCGACCATCCGTAAAACAATAACAACTCTCATATCTGTATTTATTTAGTAGCAGTTCATTGATGGTCAGAACTATTTGATTCGTGATTAGAAAGATTGGTTCAATTAGCACAATTGCTTTTAACGTCTAAAAACAACAACCTAACCGTACACTAGTATAGAGTATAGTAGTATAGAGGGAGAAAGTGATGGGAGGGTGAGAACTGCAGTTGCTAAAAAAGAAAGATTTTAGCAAGAGATGAAACATCTAAATTCTTTCTTCTTCTCTCTTGCTTGCAATTTCTGTTTGATATGTGAGCTGTTGACCTTCCACTTACTTCTCTGCACCATAAATCACATTTTTTTTTTTTACACCACATCTTTAGAGGGGCGATAAAATGTTGCATAATTTGTTAAAATTACCCCTGACCAATTGATAGCAGTTGCCGTGAGAGCTTTGCACGCAAATACTCAAAGAATGCAACATTTGAAACGTGGAAATTAGGTTGCTGAAAAGGGATAAAAGTTGCATGCATGTTTTATATTTTCTGCATTTGATTTATACATGGTTTAGAAGTCAGTTGTGTTTTCTTCTTCTGTTCTCTCCGCTTTTCATTACCTCACTCTCCTTTTTCTGTTTGTCTCACATTTGCACTCCTCTGATATGGGCTGTCCGCACTGACAGCATTTCAAAGTGTGCCTGAAGTGTTTCGGCTGCCCATCAGTTGCACTCGGCACGCAAGTGAAATGACACAGATGAAGCAGCTCTCACCGGCTTTTGTATAACAAGTGAAACGCAACCCAGAAAGAAGTTCTAATGCAAAACACGCCGCTCTCCAACACTGAAGCTGTAAACATGACCGGTAACGGCCAACAGTTTCACAATGAGGCCTTTTGGAATGCAACTTTGAAACATCCTGTTTTCATAGACCCTACAAAAGGAGGCACAGGCCCACAAGAATCTCTGTAAACGTTGGATCTTTGGATCATTTCTAAAATATACTGTAACTTAATACCTGACCAATATAATTTTACCGTCTACATGTGTACTTGCTCCTTATGCTGTAGACAGTTGGATAATAATCCAGCCTGCGGCCTAAGGAACCCATTTTCATTTAAGCCCCCTAACTGACAAATACATTGTAACATTACCAGTCTTTCACAATAATTATTTTACAGAAATTTGTTATAATTAAGTTCCCCTGTAATATCACAATGAATACCTGTTGTATAAACGACAGCATCCTTGTTTTGTTTTTTTTTCTCCAATATTTAACTCTTCTTTTCCAGTAAAATCCCGCAATCAAAAAACCGTTATATCAAAACAAGGTCTGTAATATCACAGTAATACAGTACAAAAATGCAAGAGTTTCAACGTATTCAACAGTATTATTACAGTGTAATATTTTTTTTTTCAAATATTCCCCCATAGGTCACATGATGTAAACTAAATTTGACAATGACCCTGAAGACGCATTTACCTTTTCTCTGAAAGGGCAAGAGCACTTCCTCTAAAAGTGTCAACATGATCATATTTTGAATTTTCTTATAATTAATGAAATGCAATCGCATCACAGCTTTGCTCACTTCCTTGATACTTGACTCATTGAGCCTTTTTTTTTTTTAGCAGTAAAAATTAATATTTTGTCCAGAATTAATTTGATAACCATTATTTTTCATGTACAATTAATACCTTTAAAAAAAAAAAACATTTTCCACTCGCTGTCAACTGAAGATGACATCACCTATGCTGAGAAAATAGGTAACGACCAATTACGGCTCAACTCTTTTCTGGGTTTGGTCAGTAGACTGAGCCATGATTGGTCGTTACCTGTTTCCACAGCACAGGTGCTATCATCTTCAGGCGAGGACAAGTGCCAAAAGGAGTTCTTAAATGTCTAAATTGTTTATGAAAAATAAGGAAGTTATCACATTAATAATAGACAAAATATCTTCTTACTGTTGAAAAAAGCTCAGTGAGTCAAGTATCCCTTTAATATTGTAGTCATTGCTGAGTTAAACCTGTGTGCCAACAATCTCAGAAGCAATATTGTAGTGCAGAATAGTATAATTAATCTCTGCCTTAAGTAACTTTGAAACATATTCATATTTTGTTTGGATTTGCTACTGTTATTTCCAAACTGGTAATTAACTTCAACCTCTGTAAAGATTTGTAGGGCTATCCACCAAAGTTGAATCGAGGCAACTCGACTTATTCTTGGCTGTTGCAATAGCTATGAAAGGTTGTATAGGGCTAATTTTCAATCAACTTTCAATCCCAAATAATCAGCCGATAATTTGGGCATCCGTCATTTGTTGGTTACTTAAGTCCTCCCACATTGACAACTGCAGTTGGTGGTCTGACCGGCTTGTGGAACTGACCATGAATCATCACCACCACTCCTTGCCAAGATGCACTTGGAGATTCTATCTTTGGTCCTTTGTATCTAATGCCAGGTTGGAATATTGCTGCTTCTTCCTCTTTGTACCTCTTCCATTGCATCCTCCCTCAGGACTATTAGCTTAATAATGAAGACATATTGTTGAAAAGAAAAGCAAAGCAAAGGAATAGGTCTGCTTTCAGACAGCGGCTGGCCATCTCTAGGGAAAAGGTGATGTTTTTCTGGCCCTGGTTTATCAGTACTTTCCAATTTTTGACTAAGTTGAGACAATTTGGTGCTGGCTGCAAAGGTTTAATTTGCTTTCCTTTTCTCTTCATCTATGACAAAAGGCCTACGGTGTGGGCACTTGAAGGGGCAGAGCTTGATTGCCAGTGTCGTCGAAAGCTACCAGGTTGCCTAGGTCAGGGGTTCTTAACCTTTTTTAACATGGGGCCCAACTTTTCCTGTAAAAAGTGGCCCACGGCCCATTCAGAAATTCTGATTTATGTTGACTTATTATTGTTTGTATTTAATAACTAAATTAAATCTAGTTAAGGTTTATACAATCATTGTCAAATAAATAAAATGTGGTCATCAGTGACATTTATTTATGTGACTGACACCCAATAAGATGCCCAAAAAGCAAAGAATTCCATTTTTGTGTGTGTTTATGTGGATGTTCATATATATATATATATATATATATATATATATATATATATATATATATATATATATATATATATATATATATATATTAGGGGTGGGAATCTCTGACATGAGGCCGATTCGATATGTATCTCGATACACAAGTTGCGATTCGATTGAAAAACGATTATCTTTCAGAACAGAACGGTTCGATGCGGTTCGATTAAGTTTGGGAACGATACGATTTTCGATTTGATACGATTCATTTCAATATTCAAAACTTATAGTGACATTTGTTGCTTGTAAACATTAATCTTAAAACACCACAAATTTTTACAGTATCTACAAATGTGTAAAAAAAACAACAACAACAAAAATGTCTTCTATATTTTTATATATTGAATCAATTGTTTAATTAGACCGCAACAAAGGGCTGGGCGATATGACTGAAAAATGTATCAGGTTAAATACTTTTTAGTCGTTATTGAGAGTTATAATTGTTTTTTGTTTTTTTTTTAATTCAAAATAAGGATCAGGGAAAAAAGGCTGATAATTCAATTTGAAATATAAATATTTAACCTTTAAAAAGACACCAACACAATTAAACAGAATATGTGCACATTGTGAAGTATTTCAGAAACATAAATTTAAGACATGAAATAAACCTACCGTCCAGCCAAAAGAAATATTAAGCCACCTTATGGAACAATAAATCTATCAAACACATTTTAACCACTTAATATATCCAAAAATATTTCCAAAAGTGCCCTTCCCTTTTTATTAACAATTTTTGTTTTTTAACAATATTTGTTTTTCTTTTGCCATTATATTTATTTTTGGTTAATGTATGACATCTTTTTTTTTTTTTTTAATCTGAGACAAGATGATGACCACGGAATCACTACTGTTTATGTTTTGTTTTTTTGGGCTGTCGTTCATTTTGCGTTTGATGACGTAATCACGGGCACGTCTCAGTTCTCCTATCTGCTGCTCATGCTAGTTGTAGACATTGACAGGGAGCCACAAACTGAGAAATGAGATACTTGCAGTGTGCTTTTAGCATAGCTGGTGTGTTGGCTGTCGGACAAACCTGTGTCGTTTGAATCCATGCATTGGATCGTCACGGGAGTTATTCTTTTTGGCTCGCGCGCAGTACCAACGCCGGCCCGGGACATACAAGTGCACCGAGAGGACTCGATAGCCATGGGAAATACCGAGATGTACGGCACCGGCTTCTGCTAACTGTTGCATGTTGTCACTCGTTGTGCGCGCGCGCGCCGTGTCGCGAGCACGGCGTTGACGGTAGGCTCCTCCCCAAGGTGCGTAACGTCTTTGCATTATGTTTACAACATTCCGGGGAATGAAGCGTCTCTGAGCGCTACTTTGCTAGCTCTCTGTAAACAGGGAAGTAGCTTGAATAGTGATGCTACTGAAATGTAAACAAAACAAGTAGAGCACGGTGCAGAACTCTTGCTATTGTTATGAAAACCATAAAGCCTCACTCGCAACCGATTCACAGCCACGCGATATCCGGTCCACAGCTTTACAAGCAATGTATCTAAGGATTCCCGGCGGATTTTGTATCGGTTGACAAGTCTGCTACCGATACGGTCGTTTTGCTCCCCTTGACGACCGATGGTTCGGTCGAATCGGTTTTTTGTCCCACCCCTAATATATATATATATATATATATATATATATATATATATATATATATATATATATATATATATATATATATATATATATATATATATATATAAACAAATGAGGCAGTGTAACCATTGATAATTGTAATTCACTCAAGAGAGTCTTCCACAATATCAATCTGGCACTGCTCCATGGTGATTTGCGAGGGAAAGGCGGGACATTCTGTCCAGTACTTTGAGATGATTGGACGATGCGGTATCTTGTGCACGTTTGTTTTGACCAATCACGGCAATGGATGAAAATGTCATCTTCGGTCTCGTAAAAAAAAAAAAAAAAAAAAAAAAAAACAGCATCTATACCAGATAAAAATGCATGAAACGCCTCTCGCTGTGAGTAATTCTGCGAGAACAGAATTAATTGGAATGTCCATTCGTCTATGTTAGATTTGTTTGTTTCCCCCGACATCGACGCTTCCTGGTTTCGTCACAGCTGCATGTCCCGCCTAACCTAAAAAAGGTCGGTTGTGATTATATTCTCGTAGTATTTGTGAACAAATATCGCGAGAATTCAGCTTGCTCGCAAGGTTATGCCCAATTCACGCTGACTGCGGAACGGACGCGGAGCTTTTCCGTACAGCATCCGCACGGAAAGCAATTCTCACCGCATGTGTTGTGTATGCTTTTTGGAAATCATTTCTGGGACTTCGACCATGGCTTTTCTACCATGAGTAAGTACGTTTTTTTTAAATATTGTTATTTTGTCATGTTAAATTTATTCTGAGCTATTTTTTTATCTTTAAAATGACCGTCTCATGTCATGCTATGTTAGCTAGCTTCCCTTCCCCCCAAAAGCCGAGTTTGCAAACCGTTTTGCAACCGAGTTTGCAAACGGTTTTGAAATATACCAGATTTACCTTGATGCAGACTCCCGACTTCCTGTCTGGCTCATGAAATTTCTTCAGCTTCATGACAATCCACATGCAGAATCCAGGAAAAATAGAGCGCTTGCAGAAACCTTCCGTAGCGCCGCATCCGTTCCGCACCGCAGTGCACTACAGCTAGTGTGAATTGACATGCAGACTCGAATGCTTTCTATTCTCGCGGCGTCCGTACGGCTGTGGTACGGAAATCACACCGCGTCCGCAGTCGGTGTGAATTGGGCGCTACCGAAAAAGTGTAATAGAAAGGCGATTACTCAGGGCCAAGCAAAGGCTGTTCCAGCATGGAAACGCACAACATAAAAAAAGGCTTAAAATGGATGCCCAATTCCGACGGCACTTCATCGGTTGCAGGCTAGTTACTCAATCAGCAGCTTACGTGACAATATACTGTATACGTATACCGTATACTGTACATACACTTGTATACTGCACTGTGTATACTAGTGTACTGCTGAGTTGATGCATGAATACAATACAATGGATACCTTACATGAACGTCAATGTAGTTTGACAAACAGCACATCTTACGGTCGTCTGATATTTATAATCACACACCAAAAAAAAACAAAAAACAAAAGCCAACTTTACATTAAATTCCAGCCTTACAAACTCAACAATGTGAATTGTCTGAGAATGCATTTGAATGAATGTGTTCTGATCTGTGTTACTCTCATCCAAAAGCACAGCTCGGCTCACTGTTCAAAGGTGTTGCATCATTGGTTTGCTTTCCACCTTTTCTGAGCAAGACTGGGGAAGCCAAGTGATACCCTGACTTAACGTAAAGCAGACATCCGCCAGGTTACTATGCATATGTGAGCTTGTGAGCATGCACTTACACTATGAGCTCACTTTATGTGCCTGAAGCTTGTTAAGGGAGACATTCATCAGCTCCAGATATACAAGTAGCCTGAGTCTTGTTCCTAAAACGATCATCTTCTTGTGTAAAGACTGGACATAAATAGTATAAAACCATTCATACTATAGATACATACAGAAGTGCAATTTTTGAACACTTAGTAGATAGAAGTTGCTACTCTGGCATATGTTTATGATGAGGCCTCAATCTCATCCTTCATCTCCACAAATGGCTGTGCTATCATGGGCACACATGGAAAATATAAATAAATACATACATCACAATCTGACATTTGGCTTAAGTATACTGTAACACTATGTTCTTTTCATCGTCTTGAGGAGGCTTCAGTAAATCTGTATTCACAGATCTCTGTTTTTAAAACAAACCAAATATAGCAGTTTTGGGAAGCATATTAATTTCACGAACAGAACAAACTCATAAAGCTCATTCCAGTCCAAAGCACCAGAGTGACAGTATCCAAAGACACGAGGCAGATGAAATTATATGGTCACTGTGATTGATTTTCCTTGTCACTTGACTAGAACATTCATATTAAAGTCCCATTAAAGTTGGTTGATAGATATTCAAATGCATTAATCATTCATCCCATTTTATTACCCTACTAAACTATATCTTCATCCTGTCTGCTTAAATACAGCCTAAGTTAACGGATTGAGTTTTGACTGATGACTGGTTGGTATTGCATTGTTGTTTTACCCTACTGTCTATGTTTAACAAAGAAAATCGAAGGTAAGCAGGTGGGAAAATTAGATTTTTGACCATGTGGTAAGCAAAAAAAAAAAAGATTAGGATGAGGGCACACTGAACAAAAACAGTGTAAAAATAAGCCAGTAAGTAATATGAACTTTTGAGAAACAAATCAATGGGACAGGAGGAATGGGAGATTAGAGAAAGCTTGAGGGGAGCAGAAAAAAAACAGAAGAATGAAACACGGGGAAGGAGAACTTGTGCTGAAATGTCCATCGGTTCATGTAAGTCTGATTTTCTGAGATGAAAGACAGACAGCTGAAATCAAAACCACACTGTTCAGTCTGCTTTCAGGCTTTTTCAAACTTGTGCCTGTCTTTGATTTCTTTTCTGCTGTCTATCAGCCCACTCCTTGGTGGTCTGTTCAGCCCCTCGCTCCCCTCTCTCTGAACGTCCACACGCAGCCACCTTTGCCTTCACGTTCACATCAGGGTGTGTTCACCAAAAGTCATCAATCATCTACAGTAAAGCCGAGTTGAGCGCTCAATGCATTATGCATTGAATTCGAGCTCAGATCAACAGACACGTAAAGAGAAGCACAAAAAATGCTTACAAAAAAGTTCAACTGACAACAAACCACTCAAGCATGAACATTCCTGAATCTGTGCATTTAGTTGACAAGGTGGGATTGCATATTTACAGTATGAGGGAACACACACATTTCAGATCTGAAAGCCAATGTTGTTGTATACTGCCGACTATCTTAAACCAAAGCCAAAAGAAATAATAAAAAATAATCAAATAAAATGGTTTTAGTCAAACTACTATGAATGCTTAACATTGCTACTAATGACTACCATCTTGTGGATTCCTTAAAAACTACAACACCGTACAGTATTTCCCAGCCTTTATTAAGCCATGCATTTTATATTTTATGCAAAAATGTTTGAACATTGAAATAACAATGATCTTTTTTAATTTATTTACACATTTAATTATCCCGTGTGAAATCTGGCCTGTTTAATTGAACACAAAGCTGATGTAGTTTACTTGGAAGTATTTCTTATTCTCTTGTGTAAGCGGGAAACTATATGTTTATGGCCTGCATTCGAATGGTGGTGCATTTAACCTTTGTGCCTGATATAGTACTCTACATTCATTGTGGAATTAATAAATTCAGTCAATTTAAAATGGATTCCTCTTATGTTGCAAATAACTGACGGTATCACATGCAAGAAGTGTACTTTGGTTGTCAACTTTTCCAACACGGTGTCAAAACCAAAAGCCCTCAAAAAAGATGATAGCGGGGTTACAGAATAGGCAGAAACATTTTATGCATTATCATATCATGATATATACAATGATAATACATATGATGTATATAATTTAATTCCCTCACCCAATGAATCGATTAGACAATCAATAAAGAACCAAATCAATAATAAATATAATCAATCACAATTACGAAATTGTCATTATTTCCATTCCAAAGTGGCATGTCCACTAATCTAATGAGATATACATATTACTTCACGTCATAAGAACTTTGGAGTTGTTCTAGGTTCCCCTGAGTTCAAATGATCTATTTTGGCCGATTCTATACTTCCAGATTTGTGGGAATAATTTAGGAAGGCCTTTTTGCGTTAAAGCATGACCAAGGTCCACTTATGCTTGAGGTTGATGTGGAAGAAATTGAAAACAACAACTTCAAGCGAGTCAAACAAGTGAGGATGAACTTGAGTAGAGATGACGGGCCAGGCCCTCTCCCGACATCAATTGTTGAAAATTATTACTGACTGCAAAACGTTGGATGTTCCTCCCAAAAGAGTGGAAGCTTGAAAAGGGGAGTGGTGGGGTGAGCAAGGGAGCTACAGTACTTACATTCCATGTGAATTACTGTATGTTTATGCATAATATGAAGCCTTGAAAATGCTTGTAAGGCATTGGTTTTAATATACATTTTTGATAAATAAAAATACTTTGCATTGCACTCTGACTGTCATTATCCTGTGTTTCTGTGGTTGTGTTTCCAGGCCCCTGGTCTGGTGGATGGGCGGAGCCTCCGGCATACACCTGCTATACGTTTTTAGTAGTGAAGTTCTTAAACGTTGGAGAGGTGGGAGTTCACTGGAATATTGTTACTCCTTGTTGTTTGCCCTAGTTCAATCATGTGCCTTAACCGTTTGAAGCACTCTCTTCTATGTTTTCAGTCGATCAGTGCGCAGACCATACACTGCACACATACACATCAAATCAGTCATCCCAGAAGAAAAGCAAGACAAGCAGACCTCCAACATGGATTACGCAACCATGTCCTGTGGTCTGATGAGACCATGAAAATTTGAGTTATTCAGATGGTACCAGGCGTGTATGATGGTAATTAGATGAGGAGATGGGCGTGTCATGGTCTGGGGCTGCGTGAGTGCTCGCACAGAACAGCCACATTTCATTGAGGGACGGATTAATGCCAACATTTACTGTGGTATACACTTCCAAGATGACTGCTGTGTTCTTCAAAAAGCTGAGGTAAAGTTGATGGACTGACCAAGCATGTTTCCAGACCTAAAACATATTGGGCAGCTTCTAACTGAAAAAGGAGGAAAGAAGCGTAAGGCCTCTAAAACAGCCACTAGCTCCATGATGTCATCATGGAGGAGGAGAAGAGGTTCCAGTTAGCAACCTGTGAAGCGCTGATGGACTGCATGCCTGGTGACCACTCAAAATTTTGACACAGCATAATTTGGTCAATTTCACTTAGGGGTATGCTCACTTTTGTGTGTTGGGTTATTTTGAGAAACATTTTTCCTGTCACAAGCTGTTTGCTGACTACTTTACATTGACAGGAAGTGCCATTTGTTCAATGTTATGTCAAGATATAATCAAATATTTACAAAATGTGGGGGATGTCTTCACTTTTAGGAAATACTTTTGTCATGTGAAGCCTGCTTCATTTGCGCGGCCCAAATTTAAATCAGGAACTCTTTTCCTTGGCACAGCAAAATATTCAATCAAGCCGTAATTGGACAAAAACGCACAGCACAGGAAGCTGTGATCTGCATATAAAGTACCGGTACTGCACAACGCACGCCTGTGTACAGCCACAGAATGCGAGCTGGGAAAAGGTCCGTGGAGCCAGAAATGGCTTTTCAACGATTTCCCAGTTGGTAAAGAAGATTTCCACGCGTCATCAGGATGCCATCCGTCCCTTCTCAACTTCTGTAATCATCAATGGGCTGGAAAGGTTGAACATGCCTGAAAGATTTTACCTTATCTGAAAATGCTACCAAATTGAAAAGAGAACCATTTACAAAAGTATTTTTAGACTGCTCGGATGATTGTTTAAGATGACGTCCTTCAAGCAAAGTTCAATTTCTTTCTAATGATGGCAGGTAAAGTCATACCATTTGTGAAAATATGCAAGACCTATAAACTCAGGCTGCCAGTTATAAAATGGGGATGTCTCTAATATGCTGACTATTTAGCCTTCATTTCAACCATACAGTGCAGTGATTGGTTGTTTTCAGCCAAAGGGCACTTGCATGAACTCCACTTGTTTTCATTTGTGCAACTCTGAATGCAAGTTTTTTATTTATTTATTTTTAATGTATGCAGTGTTTTGCAGACATAAATATTTATGTTTTACACATTAACACCATATTCAAAAGCTTTGTGTCACCCACACAAGTGCATGCATTCCATGAAAACTCTTCATTGTACGTAAACTTTTCCTTTCAAAAGTGTGGGGGTCACTTGGAAAAGTCTTTGGGGCATATTCACTAAGAATGCGCTGCGTCAGATAATAGCGCGAAATATTGTACCACAACTGCACCCGCAGTCTGCGCCCAGTTACCCACCTATTCACTAAGGATATTGCTCTAATCATATACCGGCGCAAACACGCCCACAAAACTGACAGCTTGGAGCAAATATGCACCTGATTTACCACACATGGCAATGGATTTGCGCCAACAACATGGTTGTTATAGTAACAGTTGCGAGAAAGATGACATTATCAGAAAGCGAGGTTGGACCGAGAGTAAGCGTTTAGAGCGCCATTAAGCAGTACAGAGCAGAGAGGACGACAACGACGTCATTCATTCATAAAGTACAAATTATTGGAACGATCGTTTTTGAAAAATATATTTTCAGAGGTTGGCGTGGGAGTACAGTATGCATCTGGCACATAAAAATGATCGTAAAATGCCTCCCCGCCATTGCCGATCAGCCCAGGTTACGTTATGTGTCCTAAACTAACACGGAAATATTTCCCCCTCTCTCTCTCTTTCTACCCTCTCTCGCGTGATCAGCCGCGCATGTTGTGCGGCAAATGGCGTGCACTGCCGGAAATCGAGGTGCGTCAGATTAATACATGCTTTCCAAAAACGTTATTTGCGTCACACAAACTACATGTGGCTATTTGCGCTGTCGTTAGTGAATTAGATGCTGAATATCAATGAGTCTCATTTGATTGGGGTGGGCATATATTGCGTCAAATGTATGCAAATTACCTAATTTACATACGCGCAAATAACACCGGCGCACTGTGACGCAATCTGGTTGTCAGCGCACTTAGTGACGGATTTCCCCATCTGCGCGTGTTTAGTGAATTAGGTGCTCCCTAAATGCTCCATTTTTGCCGGTTAGCGCGGTGCAAAGGCGACGCAAACCTTTAGTGAACAGGCCCCTTTATTTTAACCAAACTGTCTAACTGTGTCTCTATGTAGATTTTGTTTCAGATGACTTGTCGTAAAAATGATCAGTTTTATCAGAATGAGGACATTTCTAAGTGACCCAAACTTTTCGAATGGCTGATCCCGCTGATCCCCGCCGGTGTGGAGGATTAATTTTGCATGACACTAATAGGCACAATAACCAACTTTAATTCTAACTTTGGCCACAATGCTGAGCACAATTTTAGTCAAATTAAGCTCTTTTAAATGAAAGAAAAAGTAAAACATTTTGACGTATTAGGAGTTCAAGAAGTGGCTGGTAGCAACCAGCATTTTTTTTCAGTTGATGAAGTGAATGTGATGCTTTACTAGGTGATGTAGATACGGTGCTATATTTAATCAAAATGGATTTTGCATCTGTTAGACTATGGTGTGTTTTTTGTTTGTTTGATTGTTTTTTCAAATGCTACTTGCCGACATGAACGTAAATGGCGAGTGGAGATTTTTGGTGTGAGTCCAGGCGCTAATGAGTAGTAAATATTTAATTTACCACAGTTGTAAGTGCTTTTTCAGTGTCAAGGTGCACCCTGAAATCATTTAATTTATCTTTGGAAAATGTGTTTGTTGCTCTATTTTAGACATGGGATCAGTAAGAATAAATGGTCTTTTCTCCTTAGTACTGCAGGTACATGATTATAAGTTAATAATAAACTATATATTTTGAAGACAATGTAGTTGAGTCACTTACTAGTTTGTAGCATTAAATGAACAGGTTGGAAATTGTTAATTATGTGGAGCATTTACTTTTATTTCGATTTGTGTACTATATTTGGCTTTGTATGCAATTTTCAAGGTTATAATAGTTTTGGAGTTTATATTAGGTTTAGTTTTTATTTAGTTTTGCTTTTTGCTGATTAAATTCACATTAGTTTTACTCGTGAGTTTTTGAGCAGATTTGCTTTTTTTTTTTTTTTTTTTTAAATTAATATGCTCTGCCAAATTGTCCACATGTGCCACAAAAAAAAAAAAATCAAAATTGAGATATTTAAATATTCAAATTCTGGACTTAATTCCCTTTAAAATGATGGATGTAGCTCAAAAATTGACAAAGTTACAGCAGTTTTAATGTTGGAAAGTTGAATTCTCTAGTTTTGAGGGAAAAAATAGGTTTAAAGTTTTGGTATTTGCATCTTTCAAATGTCCATAGCAACCAGTACCTTGGGAAAAATATATGAACCTGAAATTTTCACGAACTGATAAAATATCATTGGAAAGTAAATTCCAATAGCAGGCAAGGTCATCGTCCGAGATTTGGGAGATGAACTCAGCCTCAACTTTGAAGATCACATTCAGCTTACAATTCATCTTCTGAGGCATCAGCCAAAGTTTGCTTATTTTATTGTTGCTCCTTGTGGTATTTTCTTGGGCAGGCAGTACTGTGACCCGTTTTGGTCTTTTTGATGGTTCTAACCAAGACATTTCAAAATAAGATATTAATGACGTCATATTACCACCGTGGGGAATTTGATTTAATAATTTTGTGTCATTTAAAAGATGATTTGCCATTTGATGTGGCCTGTCATAAGTGCTTTATTGATAACCTATCCTGAATGTGATATCTCAAATGCTTTTGGTCACATAAAGAAAATGAAAATGTTTTGTTTGTTTGTTTTGTTTTGTTTTGTCCCACCACCCCACTCCAAGTAATACACGAGGGACACTAAACTATTGTATTTACAGGTCAATATAGTGTGTGCATTTTGGAGTGTGGTGTCATTGTGACTCTTTTGAGAGGACCATTTTTCATCTTCGAGTTTTAAATTTCATAGCTCATTTTTACATTCATGTCATCCCATTTAAAAGAGCATAAGTGAAAATGTGTAGTGACAAGCGATCAAAACATTACATTAGAATTTACAATACATTATTACATTAGTCTACATTACATACAAGGCACTGGAGCATGTCACAACTTTTAATTCCCGACTCGGTGTGACTATTAGTGAAGGAACATGGTGACTGCCTGTCAATCACTCTGCTTCGCAGCTGCTCTCCCGCTCGAGTTCGACATGTTCTTTTTAGTGTGTGAATGTAGTAATTTGAATTAAAAGTCGAAATCGATTCATTAAGAAAGAGATCCTGGAGAATATCTGTCTGTTTGGATTACAATTTGCCGGTATCCGGAACGATGACAACATCTGCTCCAAGAAGGTAGGCTGACTGTTCTGTTCACTTTCGTGCTGAATGGTGTATTTCGACTTTTTTTGGTTGCTATGTCCATCCGTCAATCCGTTAGCAGTTCCGCTTATCCTCACACCATTGTATATAAATCATTTTTGAATTACGTTTGAGGCTAGGAAATTCGGGTTGTTTTAAACACTTGCACAAGATGCGGTGCTAGCTAGCAGCTAGGCTAAAAACGCACCACCGAGTTATGAGGCATACTGTCTAATAATTGCTTATTTTCATGTACTTTTTTTACAATTTTGACTTTTGTGCTGCTTGGAAATGAAACGAGAGAGCTCAAGCAGGCTATTTGTGGAGAAATCTCAAAATGGACAAATAAAGTCCAAATGTCCATATCTCTAGATTGATACTGCCGACATGTGGACCCTTTTGCCGGAGCGGGTCACATATGTCCATCCATCCATCCATTTTCTTGACCACTTATTCCTCACAAGGGTCGCGGGGGGAGCTGGCGCCTATCTCAGCTGGCTCTGGGCAGTAGGCGGGGGACATCCTAGACTGGTTGTCAGCCAATCGCAGGGCACACAGAGACAAACAACCATCCACACTCACAAGCACACCTAAGGAACATTTTGGAGCGCCCAATTAACCTGCCATGCATGTCATTGGAATGTGGGAGGAGACCGGAGTACCCAGAGAAGACCCACGCGGGCACGGGGAGAACATGCAAACTCCACCCAGGAAGGCCGGAGCCTGGACTCGAACCCGAGTCCTCAGAACTGGGAGGCGGACGTGCTAACCAGTCAGCACCGTGCCGCCGTTACATATGTTTTAATAGCATTTATTTTTAGTTCAGCTTTTATTTTAGTGTTAGCTTCAGTTTTTTGTAATACTGAATATTTATAAGGTGCAATATTTAAAAAAGGTCACACAAGGTATTAATAATAATAATAATAATAATAATAAGAACAAAACATATAATAATAATAAAAACATATAATAATAATAATAATAATAATAATAATGATAATAATAATGCTAATAATAAAATCTAACAAAAATAAAATTACAAATTTTCACTTTAGATGGCAGTGTATAATATTTTATCCATATGATTTCAAACTCAGTATGCAAACAATTAAAATCTGATGACATCATTTTTGTCATGTTGTCATTTTTACTTGGTGGTGTGTGATGATATATTTTATTATTTTATAATGGGCACGTGCATACCTTGTCTCAATAAAAGATAGGGAAAGACTGGTATAGACCACTAAAATGTATGTTAATTTAGAAATCCATTTTAATCTAAAAAGATGTTTGCCTATCTGTACTGTAATATGAAAAAGCCCAGAAAGGCAGAGGTTATTTTTGTTCTCTCTTTTCTGCCTGAGAGTCTCAGGACAGCCTTGAGGGTGAAAGGCTGGTACTGTTATCTGAGGTGAAGAAAATGAATAATCAAAGAGCTTTTCCTCCAGCACATTCCACTGCAGGATTGCATTTGTGCAGGTCAAAGACGAATCTAGCATCTGTAGAAGTATAGTTATAGTTAAAGTGAAACTTTTTAAATGTACAATATCAACAATCTTGCTGCAACTTTGAATATCTTATTGGAACACATTGACATGATCGTAACGAGCGTTTCTCAGTTGGCGGAAGATAACATGTCCCTCATTGAGTTATGCTTGTACTGTACTGTCTTAAATGTCTCTTCATGTACTCTCTCCCTTCTTCAGAGTAAAACTGTTGAACAGAAGAGGGAGAACATCCTCAAAGCGTTTTGCATGTACCCTACATGAAGAACTGCTTTTTTTTTTTTTTTTTCCCCGTTTAGAATGGTGTCACAGTAATCTGCAGTCATTTGGGATCGGCTCTAGCTCACCTTAATCACATCAGATAGAGCACATTGATTCATGGATAAACATTTTCAACCACTCATGAAATAAAACCACAAATAAATATTTGATGGTACGTGCATTGATGGTATATTAGTCCAATAAATTGGAGAATAAATCATTACAGTGAATGATTTTAACCATCAAAAAATGTCCTCTGAAAATAAATTAAAAAACCCGACAACAACAAAGAAGATATAAGGCATAGTTAATTAGCTAATGGTATGAAATACATGAAATTAAAGTCCAACTGCCCTTGGCCTCTCATTGTTAAAGTCATGTGAACAAACCCGAAACAGGTTAGCGGACTTCCTGCACATGCTGCAATGACGAGCATAACTACGGGTTGATAAAATGAGCAAATTATGTTCAATCCATCTTGTCGTCAACCCGCAGTTATGCTAGAAAGTCCGCTAACCTATTTCCTTTCTGGCATTGGCCATGTGATGTTCGCAATGCGAGCCTGAGGGCAGGTGTGACTTTAATTTTGGTTGACAGCCGAGGGCGCTATTGGTCAAAACGGTGCCCCCCAACCCCGTTAGAGATGAAAACATTGTTATTCCATGAACACAATATTAATCAGAATGCCGTTTTTAGACTAGTTGGGGCACATCGAACATATTCTTCCAGAAAAAAAAAATGGTTGCACTTAATTGCACTTTCAAACTATAATTGCTAGTCTGCAGAATGTGTAACTGAGTAACAGTAAGATGTGAGCCAATCGAAGTAAAAATACCTGTCTCAACTTTGGAGTGGTCAGTCCTCTCAGTCACCTTCTCCTGGCTGATGAGGTAATCAATAATCCGCACACCAATTGGTGGCTCTGTGTGGTTCCATTCCATGATGAGCAATGAGCTACTCGGCTCATAAGTGTAAGACAATTTCAGCCTGGGAGCAAGAGTTAAAAAACAAAAGCATGACTTCTTGGTGACACACAGTTGCTCCACAAAGGAACAGTAACCCAAACCAAAAATTGGTCTGGTAAGGTAATAGTACTAAGACTTGTAGTTTGGTATTGCTTTTACAGCATGTATTGGTTGCATACATTGGTTGTGGAAGAGGCGCACAAGTTGGGAGTCCATCGGCTCCAAAGGCAGTCGAATCACACCGACACCAGTCATCAATCACGTCACCCCTCCCTGAACACCACAGCATGCTCATCATTGCTTCTTGAAGAGCCTGTGAAAAGGAGAACAACTGTGTAAACAGAAGGATGCTTGGCAAGTTCAATTTAACCCGTAGGCTGTATTGTGACCCGTTTTGGGCTTTTTGTTGGTTCTGACCAAGTCATTTCAAAATAAGATATGGTCTACGGGCTAATACAATTGGTAAAATACCAAATTGAAAGATATTGTTGCGTATTAAATGTCGCATCTAAGTAAGACACTTACAAAGTTAGATGATGTGGAGATATAGATGCATTTCTAAATAGCAACATTTTTAATTTTGCTACAGTAGACACGTTTTTTTTTTTTAAAGTATTCATATACTAGTTAGCCACCATACTCGTAATCCTACTTTTACACGGTGTTCCTGTGGGCCACAGCAGCCCCATTTGACTGGAATGCAGTGCAGCGTGGGATTTTAGCCATGCTTATCTATCACCATCTTCAAGTGCTACGAAGTTTTCTCATGGTCTATCATGGAATCCGTGAAGGGCCCAGAGAAGGGGCTGCTGAGACCCAGAGGCTTAAAAGGCGCACAGCAGTTCGGCCTGCACTCCCTTACGGTACATTCCTTCCTGGTCCATCATGTTCTGATGGGTTCCCACATTCTGATCAAGGTCTGACAAATTTTTTTTCCTGTTCTCTCAAGGCTTTTTTACAGACATAGTATAGATTTGTGAAAAAATATGAACTTGAACAAATTATGACATGGGAGGTTCACATCCACTACAGACCACCTCAAAGGGTTTGTTACATACTGTCACTTTTTGTTGCATTTTACTGTTGTTGTTTTTTTTTAATTCATTGTTGTGGTGAATTTTTGATTGCCGTGTCAATTGTTTTGACAGTTTAAAAATCTGGCCAGGCATTCCCAGCAATCATATTCTGGCACGTTTGCCCATCTCGTCCAACTTGATTCATGTCCATCCCGTTTTGTCTATGGGGTCCTCAAACGTGATTGCACAGCTGACGGGAATATAATGTAAGTGTGGGATTCAAATTGAAAAACGTACTATATTGCATCATAATGTATTAAAATTCCTGATTGTCATTTGCATGAACAAAAACATTTTAGTCCTTTCGGCAAGTAACATACTAAACATCCATCCATCCATCCATCCATTTTCTTGACCGCTTATTCCTCACAAGGGTCGCGGGGGGTGCTGGCGCCTATCTCAGCTGGCTCTGGGCAGTAGGCAGGTGACACCCTGGACTGGTTGCCAGCCAATCGCAAGGCACACAGAGACAAACAACCATCCACACTCACAAGCACACCTAGGGACAATTCGGAGCGCCCAATCAACCTGCCATGCATGTCTTTGGAATGTGGGAGGAGACCGGAGTACCCGGAGAAGACCCACGCGGGCACGGGGAGAACATGCAAACTCCACCCAGGAAGGTCCGAGCCTGGACTCGAACCGGAGACCTCAGAACTGGGAAGCGGACGTGCTAACCACTCGACTACCGTGCCGCCAATATACTAAACATTGTTTTGTTTTTGTATTGATCAACTACAGCAGATATCCAAAGCCTGGCCCACGGGCTAAATGCGACCCGTGGTCAAATTTTATCCAGCTCGCTAACCTTGCTCTGCAAGCTGAATTCTGGAGCTATTTGTGAGTTCACAAACTCCTGAGAATACATCTTGTGCCGAGGCCGTTGATTTCTACCGATCCAAACCTCTGGTGGTTCGGACACATCACACAGCGACATTGTGTTTGGGGCGGGATGTGCAACTGTGATGAAACCAGAAAGCGCTGACACCGTGGGAAACAAACTAACCTAACATGGACGAACGGACGCCTGCAATTAATTCTGGAAGAATTACTCACCGTGTCCTTGTTTCCAATCAGAATGTCCCACCTTTCCCAAGCAAATCCCCGTGAAGCAGTTCTAGATCGATATTGTGGAGGACTCCCTCGAGTGAATCACAATTATCAATCTGGCTATTGCCAGGGTACCGGCCCGCAGCCTCCATCATAACATTAATAACGTGGTACTATAGCACTGTTGTCTAGCATATAAATTACATGCTAAATTTGCAATTTCACATTTACCCACAAGAGGGCAGACCGTGTGACCGTCTTCGATTCTGCACATTCATGCGCTTCTTTATCGCGCATGGGACGGATGGGGTACTGGCAGCTAGTGCTAATTTTGTCTGCCTTTTTGAAATTTAGTCTCGGTTTTAGTCTAATTTCAGTCACACTTGTTAGTCTGTATCACAGTTAGTCAACCTCATCCCATTTTTATTTCATCCATTTTTAGTTGACTATAAATCGAGCATTTTAGTCCAAGAAAATGCAATTTTATTCGTCTAGTTTTAGTCAACAAAAACTGTCAATGTTTTAGTCTAGTTTTAGTCAACAATTTTACACCCGTATATATTTTTTTGACAGCAGATTTATTGAACCTTTTCGGTCTAAAACTATTTCACATCAAATTTTCTCATCTTTTTGATGAAAAACAACTTGACACAATTACAGTGGCTACTATGGCTCCATGCTATGAGCTAGTAAGTTAGCCAGCATTAGTTAGCAGTCGCATTAACATTATTGTTGGAACGTTATAGCCGTTGGATTAATGTTAAGTTATAACTAGTGCCGTCAATCGATAAAAATTTTTAATCTGATTAATTACACTTTTTAATTTTGACTAATCACGATTAATGAGCTAAATTACTCACGTATTCGCGTAATATAAAATACATACAAAATATCGTAATATTTTGACATTAACGCATTTTATTATCTGAATGTCATTTGCAAACATTGATTAAATGCATGTACGCAATTGCATGCATGCGTGTATTGCTCAAAACGTAACAGCATCATATCAATTGGGTGCAATGCAGTAATTAGGTCAATTTTCTTGTACATATGTGTACATGACACTCACACACAAATAAATCTTTTTCTTTAGCAACTCGACTCAGATGCTTCTGATTATATTTTAGGACACCAGCCTTGAAGTTACCAGACAACTGCAGAACAGTCTTGCTATTTATTTAATGTGCTTCTTAAATTCAAAATCATGTTCATTCATGTGAAGCATTACAACTGATATTTTTTTTTTAAATTGTCTCTTGAACCATACAGTGTAAGTATAACATTGAATATCAAACGCATATTAGAGAATTCCTTTGCAGAGTTACCCTTGAAAGATGAATGATGACATGGTCGTCTTTTTATATTCAATATAAACATCTTGTTATTCATTCATTCTTCTATCTTACAACACCAACAACCTCCAGTTAACCTTTGTCAATACCAGTTGCTGCATCCCTCCTGACACCCCAGGAGGATACACTGCACCATATTGACATTTACTTTTGCTGGAGCATTGACCTACAATATTGATGTGGTCAAATATGTCGGAGCGCAAAAACACAGCACGGTGTGATGTTAGCAGAGTAAACCCTGAAACTCAAATAGGAAGTATATGTAACACATTTCTGGGGTTTTGAGAGCTGTAGAACCACTCAAATAAATGTGAGGGTTTAATAATCACAATCACACTGTTGATTGCAGGGGTGGTTAAACTACGACATCCATGTTGGTCTTTTTAATCTGACGCAACAAAGATTGATACAGAACTTGCTAAATTTAATCATGTAATTATGACTACATTCATTTAGCGTTGTCCTGAAATGTTTGGCGGTCCACCACGGGACACAATAGACACAATGTTACATATATGACGTGATTTTGCAGAGCAGTGCTAATCTGTTATTACCCTGCTACCGCTATACGGAAAAGTCGACAGTGAGTGCCAAGTATTTAAAAGAATGTACAACTTACGACATGTTTTTTTCACTGACGTTTGCCTTATTTGCCAAGAAACGGTTGTGACTTTGAAGGACTACAACATCAGCTATCACCTTTTCCACCATGTATGCTAATAACAACCAGTCAACGCGAGAACAGACGGCTAACGCTCAGATGTTGACAGCTAATTTGCAGCTCAACAAAAGCCACCTTTATCTGACAAACCGCCAACCAAGAATCAAGCACCAAGGCAAGTTAATTGCTGTCATTCAAATTAGCAAATATCAGCAGCCATTTTGCCAAGGGTAGAACCCATGGTAAAGATCGCAGGTATCTTATGTCCTAAGAGTAAGAACACATTTGAAATGAAATTAAAAAAGAAAATAACTCAGACAACCCAGTGACTCGTCATGTTGCGTAATTGGCAAAGACTAGGCTAGCAAACAAAACAAGATTAGCTAGAATCTTTGGTATTGGAGTTAAATGAAACTTTATTTGAACCCCATCTGCATTAGTGTAATGCAACTTGGCACACGTTTCCTAGCTTCACAAAAACAAAACAAAAACAAAAAAAAACCTTCAACTTCTGCAAAAGACAGTTGTACATCTTTTTCACTGGTCTGAATACAACACTCCCACTATCCCATTTTTCCATCACCATAGAATACTAAAAGTCCCTGAGCTTATTACCACAATGCATGTTTGATGTAACAAGTCATTAATAATTTGAATCTCAACCTCAGTGAGCGTATTCCAAATAACTCTTCCCTACATGGACACCAGACATGAAGATGTTGTCACCTGGAAAAAGTGAAGGCTAAAAACTACCACTTTAAATGTTGATCTGCTAATATGGGCCAATTCTATTCTATTCTATTCTATTACAATTTATCTGCACCTCAAAGACAAACTTCAACACACCTGGTACGTCTCGTTGTTGGACACCAATTCATAGATGGGGGCTGCCTTTGTGATTTGCAATAGGACAGGCTCGGACTGCTGTCGCCCTTGAGCTGCCCTTGGGCTCATGTGGCAGAGATGGCAGGAACGAGGGCACTGGCCCTGGCTGGTGCAATCCATCCGGACACCGGCTGCCATCCGCTTGGCTCCTGCGTCCAACAAGCTGGCAATATATGCTGGGTAGGTCAAAGTCCGAGGCTCCTTGTCATGCTCCTCTGATTCCTCAGAAGGTGAGTTACCTAAATGGAAACATTAAAGAACCTTGATTAGCTGGAGGGGGCAATTATTTCTTCGTTAATAATGACAGTTATCAACATTTGAAAAAGCTACATATGGGAATTTGTTTTAAAAGTGTTAATCCATCCTAATCCTCGATTTAACGGTTTCAAAAACAGTATTTTCAAAGCACATCATTGTTGTGGTTGTATTTTTCATTGGGCCCAAATACCCCAGAATATCGAGTAGAGAAATACAGAAGATAACAAAGTCACCTGATCTTTGCAATGAAACAAGAGACGGGGGAACGAATAAAGCTGAACTGACAGAAAATGTCTTTCTTCTCTAGTAGCCTGGCAAATGTCCAAAGCATTAATGCACACCCACGTTTCCATAGCTCCCATCTGGATACTTTTAGCTCGTCTACATCACAAGTGGAATGCTTAAGCAGTTGTGTAAATATTTAGGTATAATACAGCGCCATGCAGTTCCCTCCAGAAAAGAAGCTGGACAGGGAAAGCGAATGATCTCCTCAAAACAATGAAATATGCATTAATGTGATCATGCTTGTCCCAAAGTGCTGTCGACCTTCACTTTTCTTCAATGCATGCTCACAAGTCAACAGCAACAGAATTTTAACATCCAAGATGCAAGCATACATCCATTTTCCTCGGTAAGCAGGCGATGGCCCCAAAAATGATTCTTCTTTCATTGATTTGCACTGTGGAAAATGTGCAGAGTCAAGGCAATGGTTCAAGAACCTGGACAACAGATGACGCCTTTGTGAATCTTGTTAACTCTGTGGACATCAACATCAGATTCATCAACAAGGACGCCAAACATAACAGCTTTGATTGTTGGACTGTAAAAATGCTGGCAAATGAAAACAGTAACATCAAATATCGACTAACCAGAAAGACCATTACATGATTGAACTGCCAAATCGATGGACTAAAACAAAAAATAAACCAAAACAAAACATAAAAATATAGATAAACCTGTCAGAATATGAGGATAATTTTCAGGAAGCCTTTGATCTTTTCAGTGAAAATACTACCAGCATTTTTTCTATCTACGGAAACAGTGGTTAGTTTCAGAGTAAATATTTACACGTATCTTTCTTAAATTTCATCATATTGTATGATAAGGTGGATGTTGTCACGCTTAACACGTCTACTCTGCCATAGTGAAATATCAATTGACATAAAACACTTCCAAAAATTCCAAATATATTTGTTAACCAGCTTGCTAACTTAAAGTGAAGGCTCACTTTGCATTCATAAATACAAGCAATAGCCAAAAATGTCCACCATTTAATTGAATACTTACATTTTTATACTTTGTACTTTTGTACTTTGTATGCATGTGACAACAACATACATGAACAATAATTCTCTGCATTATATTCTGACGTCTAAGCTGGAATGTGGTATTTTTAACACATCTAACTTCAGCCCCAGGGTATGTACCATTGGCCGCAATGAAACTGACAGGAAGGTCTAGCAAAATCCTTGGCACAAGAAAAGGAAATATCAACACCTTTTAAAAATGGGATAATTTAGCTTTCATATTGTGCAACGCAAAAATGTAACATTATTCCTGATACTAGTGTGCCTCTGGAGTGGAACTTCCACTTGTAAGAAAGAGAAAGGGGAAAGAAGCAAAATAGACATTATATTACGTCATTATTGCAGTTACAAGATAGGCAGATTGGTTGGTTGCATGTTAATACAATAATATTTGAATGAAAGTTTCAATAATTTTAGAGCCATTGGAGGAGTACAAGAATGGGAGCTTTCATTTATTTTTTACATTTAACTCCCCCCTCCCGCACTGTTTATTTTTAAAGAACAATGTCTTTCTTAGGATTTCATGTCACAAATTTTGAACCTCACTTGAATGGCTAATCGTCAAGTTATGCCTTTTTAAAGGGCTTCTTTAGGCTAATCCATTTCAACCAGCATCAAATAGACCCTTTGGTTGTTTGTGAAATAACCACTGGGGGGCGTTAAAGTTGCATAGGTTCAATCTTTGCATTTGCATACTTCCTACATTATAGTTACACACCTTAAATGTTGGAGCCAAATGAGCATGTGAAAAAAAAACCTTTGAAGCTAACTGCACAGGCGCTCCAACAATCAAAACAATGACAGAATGCCAACGGAATAGCCATCACATCCGTGTGTAATGTGTGTGTGTGTGTTCTTGTGTCACACAATCCTAATGCTAGATGTGTCTGAGTGTGCATGCATCCTGAATGAATGTGTCCTTGACCAGATAAACATGCAGCACAGTGACTTTTCAATGAGGCCACTGGGACCAGCTGACAGCGCCACAACCACACACCAATAAGAGGACTGTGCAGGTACATGAGGTCGGATTGAAGGCAAGTTGCATCAATAATCCAGCTCACACGAAGTGACACTTTGATGTGCATGTGTTTGTGCAAGATGCCAAAGTTAAAAGCATTTCTGTCTATTGACTATCTGATTAATAAATATAATAAAATATATGGCATGGATTGTCTATGGTATATAGGAAGTGAATATATCAGATGAGGCAGATGAAGGCAAGTCATACCTATTCTCCGCAACAAAACTGATTTTTTCCACAGCAAGCAGTCGGCCACTCACTTTGAACCTGAAAACATGTCTAACTCCCTCCCCTCCCTAAAAGGTACAGGTGCTCGTCGAATGTCTCTCATGTGGGTCACAACAAGAAAAAAATCATTAAAAGAAGGATGTTGAATGTACGTCTCAAAGTGAGTTGCATGCATCTGGTGAGTTGCTTCCTCCCTTCCTCTAAACCAGGCAACCCCAATTAGCGGCCTCATGCCAGATCTGGCCCACAAGAGCCCGTGAGGCCCCGTGCCAACAGTCACAATTCTCTTAACTGGGTTTGGGGAGTCCAAAAAGTGGATATATTTTCACAAATAAGTATGACTCAATCAGCCACATTGCCTCCACTCCCGCAGTCGTATTTGCGATATTGTGAGCAAACCATGTGATCATCACTGCCATTTGGAACACGGAAGCTAGCGTTAGCTTTCATGTTATGTTGACTAGTGACGAGCAAGTTGCTTGTTGCCCGGAAAATATTAGCCATTCACTTCACTAACATAGCCAGTTTGAAAGCAACTCAGAAGAAAAAGAGTGGAAATAAACGGAAGAGAAAATTCACCTGAAGTAACATTGACACAAAAATGAATTTGAACTGTCAAAAGTCATCCCAAATGCTGGTGTTGGGGGAGCTATCAGCGGCTAGCCTGCACACCCACATCAGAAGTACATCAATGATTTCCTATCCTGTCTCAAATCATCCACAATTTTACCATTTAAACGCCATATTTGCAATCTAAGCTGTCATTGGGAATAAAAGAATGGATTTGTGCAACATTTGTGTTACGGCTGACATGATGACATCATGAATCATCGTCACTGTAAAACAAAACAAAGAAACAAAACACCAAAGGTAAAGGTTGTGTTCATTGCATTCATTTCTGTAATATCCAGCACAATTTGAAAAACTTTCTGAAACTAAGGTCTACTAGTCGAACTACCATATTCTTATTGTGTGTGCTTCAGATTCCTCCCCCATTCCAAACCCATTCATATTAAACATATACAAACAAAAAACACACCAGACAAATTGAAAAAAAATGCTGAAAGCCAGTTGAATATTTTGACACTCATTCTGGTGTTTCGTGTTTCATATTTCATTGTTTTATTTGGTTTTACTTTTTATTGAAGAGTAGAATGCTGAACAGTGAGCACCAAAGTGACTGATATTTGTATGCAGGAATATTGCAGGTTCATGTAAAAAATGTTATATTTGCCCGAGTATTCCCTCTTTTCATCTCGTACACAACTTTTGTTTCTTTTATTTATCAAGCTTGTCATATTCTGTTGATCAAAATATTAAACACTGAAAAGTCATTTGATGTTGGACTTAATGTCTTTCAACTGTACAAGCTATAACATCCACATTCTGCACATAAAACTATATATATATATATATATATATATATATATATATATATATATATATATATATATATATATATATATATATATATATATATATGTATATATAGGGTTTTCTTTTTCACCAATGGTAATCCAAACAATTCGGCGGCAACCTTGATGTAATTTATAAACTAAGTCAAACTAATTTAGAAAACTAATTGGAGAACCCTGCTCGAAACTTTTATTTGCTGAGCGTCGGCAAAGAAATGGTGGTGTACACATTGTATTGTTATTACCGTATAGATGTGTACACTAGTATGCCAATTAGGAATGTTAAAATGTTGCTTAACCATAGCCTTTACGTTGATAAAGGTTTTCTTTGTGGCAGTAGTTTGCCTCTTCAACAGAATAATTCATTTATAATTGGGTCCTATGGGCAATTAAAAACAATAGAGCAAATTGGAAGTAAACCACAGTGACAGAATGGATTGTGGTCAAGCCAAAATTAGTAGGCAAGAGAGATGCTATCCACTGCTATCGTGACAAGAAAGCTCTTTACAATGCACAGAGGGGTCTGCCCCAAGTCCAGCATCCTGAGGCTACACACAAAGCAGAAAGAGGGGACATTACCCAGGAGGAAAAAATAGGCCTCCAAGAATATATCAAGATGATGGCCCCTGGGGACGACCTGCTTAGTGAATGCCTCAGGAAACAGAAGCCCAGTAAAGAGAAGGAGCCAGATGGGCGGTCATGGAAAGAAATGTTCTTGCATGGCAGGTAACACCAACAAATCGAATAAGTGTCTGACATTGATAAAACATATCAGTGGCAGGAAAAGGCTGGACTGAAAGACAGCATTAATCGGATCCACGTAACAGGACTCTACAGCAAAAACTACCTCGTTCACTCCAAAGTCGTTCTGGCTACCAATGTATTGGCAATGTATTGGTTGTATATGTGAGTCCGAAAACTAGTCTATTTTTAGCATCCTGGTGTGCCGTGGGAGCGGATACGGAAAGGTGTGAGGTGGAAGTTTCGCCTCCGAGCCATCAACCATCCAATCACAAAGTAATAGCCTTCGTTTTATCTGGTATAATGTGTGAAAACCATTTTATTTACGTCCGATAAAAT
Organism: Festucalex cinctus; assembly: GCF_051991245.1. Taxonomy (NCBI): domain Eukaryota; kingdom Metazoa; phylum Chordata; class Actinopteri; order Syngnathiformes; family Syngnathidae; genus Festucalex; species Festucalex cinctus. The sequence continues at coordinate 43,153,950 of NC_135411.1, forward strand.
AACAAACTGCAGTATGTAGCCATTGTTATGGTGTGTGTCTTCTGTTAACTGACGTGCTGAACGGTCACATTATGGTGTACTGACTGTATTTCAAATTCTATTGGTTGCTGTGTCCATTTGCTGTATAATATTTGAGTGACGTTTGAAGCAAGGAACTACCGATTAGCAAAAGTCAGCTAAAAACACAATGGCTATAGATGTACTTGTTCTACTAATTATTTATTTCATACACATTTACTATAATTTAACTTTTTTGCTGCTGGGGAATGCAATTAGAGCCCTAAAGGAGGCTATTTTTTGGAGGAATCTCAAAATCAACATTTTTATCCAAACAGTCTGTTTTTGTCCCTAACTCAAAATTTGAGGTTATAGTTAAGCTAGGACAACCTGGCATTAGTTTCACATTTGTCATGGTAGTAGTTTTATTGGGCATGTGTGAGGATCGCCCATGTTAATCTTTAAATCAGCAGTCTTGTTTCTTTACATCCACAGCCTTTATCCCTGAACAACCTTAGACTATTCTATTGTAAAGTGTTTGCCTTATACTGGAGCAGAGGTTTCTGAAGGTGTCTGAGCAGCAGACAAGCACTTTTGTTAAAGCCTACTGACACCCAACACAAAAGCTGCAGCGGCAGCAGAAAATGGATCGCTTCTTCAAACTCGAATGGCACTCAGTCAAGCGCATACCTCCTCCAAGGTCCAACAGACCCTTTTAATTCAATCAATAAACCAGCCACTCACTCACTGCTTAATCATAATTTAAGCTCACTGGATCTGTAACAATGCAGCGTCTCAGTAGCACTCACTTAGCTTCGCTTAGTAGCAGATTTTGCATGACCCTTTGTGACTCTGGTGGATCAGTCACTTTTATTTTTGGCAACATCCATCCAGGCAGCCATGCAGGGAACATTCATTGTACAACCTTTAATTCATCATATCGTCTTCAGAGTGCACATTTCTTTTTTCCACATCCTTTATTTTACTGTGGCTGGCATCTTGCGGCAGTTAACCTTGTGGAGGATAAGCGGATATGTGAATAAAGGACCATAAATATTAGGGGTGTGAATTGCCTAGTATCTGACGATTCGATTCGTATCACAGGTCATGATTCAATTCGATACCGATTAATCCCGATACGAATTTATAAGTCAATTGTTGCAATTTTTTAAAGTTCAAATTAGAAAATACTAATCAGTAAACTTGTACAGTCTAAGATTTGTATGAAAATGTATTATTTATTTATCTGAAACTTCAGTCTTATACAGGTTGTAATCTGTTTCATGTTTTAACAGCACTGAAATAAAATATTAAGGCTTAATATTTCATTAATATAACATTCTTCCATGCTTAAGGTGTGAACCCCAACCTGAAGTAAGATGTTTTGTTGAATATTTTTTCCATTAAAAATGGAAGTTTAAAAATCGATTCAGCCGTGCGATGTAGTATCGCGATATATTGCAGAATAGATTTTTTTTTAACACCCCTAATAATAATGTTGTGTTTTTCATCATTATCATTTCATAAACATTAGTTATACACTTGCATGCCTATCTGGCCACTTCAGTGTAAACTGCTTTACTTTTTTTCTTTATTTTGAAAAGATGAAATTGTATTGGATTTGAGGGAACACTTACACTTACACCTAATTTTAGTATGAATACTTTTTGTGACATTTTTCGTTTGGTGGTGTGCTGTAGGATTTTTCGAATTGTCTGTTTAGCGATGTCATTTTCTGCTTCTGGATGATCTAAGGACTGATTTGAAGCCAGTCACAAGAAGGAGGCACGCTAGTGTATATTGCCCAAGACAAAAATTCTTACAACTCTGAGTCATTTCGGTGCACTGTGGCCATTGGCGCCGGCCTTTTGCCAAGTTTTAAATGCAAAGTTCACAGTCTGGGCAGATATATCCAATCGCCACACAATTCAATCAAACAAAACATGGCTTTTATGTTGTTGGATTCCATGCACACACAACTTCCTCTGGTATTAAAGCACACATGCTCATTATTATGAGATCCTTGTTTTAATGGAGTCCGGCCTTTGCAAAACTGGAACAGACAGAAGGCAGAAAAACAAGGATACATACAAGTTCAGTTGACTTACGTGTAAAGAAATGGAAGATGGATTTAATATAATGTGATGTGTTTTTGACCAAGGAGAAGTACTAAGTGCATTGCAATGTTTTGCTTCAATTTTATGTGGCTGAAATGCATTTTCAAAGTCAATATATTTTATGTCGTACAGTATGTCAACATAGCTTTTTTAAAAGGAGCACTTTACAAACGCAATGCCTTTGGTCCCTTTAGGGTCACCGAGTGTTCACCCAAGTGCCAGCAATACAGAAGTAAGTGAGAATTTGGCACATTTAGTTTGAGGTTAAAAGATACCATCCTTGTGCATTTTGGACTGACATCACACAATCAAACTCTTGCTTGTTTCCACCCTAAGTTCATTTGGACAAAAAACAACAACCAAACATCCATCCATCCATTTTCTTGATCGCTTATTCCTCACAAGGGTCGCGGGGGGTGCTGGCGCCTATCTCAGCTGGCTCTGGGCAGTAGGCGGGGGACACCCTGGACTGGTTGCCAATTGCAGGGCACACAGAGACGAACAACCAAACAAACAAATTGAAAAAAAAAAAAAGAATCAAGCCCCTGTTGCCAACAGCTGGGCACTAAAACAAAATGTTGTGCCAAACCTCGGGACGTGGGACCCCATGAGGCCCACTTCGGTGCCATTTTTGAGGGCCCCTGTCATTCATTGAAATCACTTTTTGTCTCCCCTTACGGTCCCCTGGTGATGTGAGGTGTGAAAGTCATGTGACCTCGGCCCATTACAACATGCTATGAGAACACAACACAAAGTTAGAAAATCAGTCTTATAGGTGGCTCTTCTGCAGGTCACAGGATATTCCAAGGTGGAATCCAAATGTTTTTTGTAAAAGATGAGACACATTTTGATGATGCAAACACCAAAATAACAAGATAACTACAAAACATAATGACACAACGTCCGTAACGCATCTAAGCTATCGCCATGTATGCCCAATTGTTGCTGCCTTATACAGTTGATATGTCTGATTGTTGCACACCCTTTTTTTTAACCGCACTAAATTAGCATAATTAGGCAGCATGTACTCAGCTACATGAGTATTTCCTGGTGTACTGTAGCCTCGTAGCTTAGCACACATGTCAACAAATGTTCCCTCATGTATTTATTAGGACTTAGTCGACACAACAAACCTACTTCATGTTTACAGTTTTGGGGTTTGTTTCTCGAGACATTTTGTAACCTTTCCGGAATGCATACATGTGAACAGAACCACACCAAGTGGGATTGATTACAAAGGGGCATTGTGTACAAAACAATTTGGTCAACTATACGTGTGAAATCACACTGGAAGCCTTTAGAGGGGACATAACAAGGACAACTTTACAGGCTGTTTTTGTCTATAATGGTATACAAACAATATTAATACTAAAATCCATTGCGTCTTTTAAACATTGTTCAAGACCACAAGGCCATGCTATTAATCATGCTGTGTCTGGATTTTAACCGGTAAAGTGCAATTTCAGGTACATGTAACATGATTCATCTGATTAACTTCATCTGCCATGCAGTTTGAGCTTTTTATCCCTGTTTGTTTGTGCTTCCTGTATTAGAACCGATTGACTGAAGAAGAAATTCATCCACACTGGCTATCAATCTGACACCGAGACATCAAATTCCATTTGATAAATACACATGAACTCTAAGAGGAAACCAAAAAAAAAGTGATAAAATAAGCATTTCCTTTTGCTCCAATGAATTCCTCCTCAAAGGAATGCAGGGTGTATGCTTGGGGCCGCAGATAAGCAGTTCTGTAGCTGATAACGCAGTGGCCCTCCATATCTGTTGGCGTAATGGTCAAGATTGAGCATCCAGTCATTGCGGTTAATATTTTGATATATTTTCTAGCAAAGAAGCCTGGTGTGGAAAGTAATTTACGATAACGGTTGGCAACTAATCTCCTCTAAACCGCAGGACACCCACTACGGCCACGGTTTCTGTCGTGTGTGCGTGTGCATGCGTGCGTGTGCGTCATGTAATTTGGAGCTTTTCTAGAAATTCCTGTATCTGGTGGATGCCACATCTCTGTCATGGTTTTCTGATTCACATAACAGCCCTCCATTCATTCCTTCCTCCCACACGCTCCAGTAAGAGAAGACCAGTTCATCTGCCACCGCATTGACTTGAGTCATATCTCCTATTTGCACAATGCTTCCACATTGCTCTGATAGGAGAGAAGGAAAGAGGTGCGACACAGCAGGCATGCTACAATCCACTTATGAAAAGGCGTAAAAACATTTTTTATTTTCAAGCAAAAAGGCTTCTTTTACTGCCATATGCATTTATATCTTTTGCTTTTCAGACTAGATGGAGCGAATAAATGGCCAATTATCATTCTGCATGATCAGTGTTCCATGATTTTTAGTCCCCTGAGATGATGAGCCTAAACTTTTTGTGTGCTTTCTATTTTGCCAGGGCATAATCAGTAGTTTTTTTGTTGTTTTTTTGCCTGTAATGTAACTTCAGTAGGATTTTACGCCACGAGATGCTGCTAGTGCACCACTGGGAGGGCAGCAGCTTTTGGAGCAGCAAAACCATGTGCATGTTCAATTCAGCACACTGAAGCAAGGAAAAACACACTAACCTTTTGATTGTGTTTGGCCTGAGATGAACATTATATGGTGATGGAATGTAATCATGAGCCCCTGCTGTTGCCCGAATGTCAGAAATCAAAAGCAGCCAGCAGCTTAGTAAATTGGAAAGCAGTGAGATGAGAAATTTGTATTTAGAAAATGCCTAGATTTAGAGGGATAATGTCTATGGAGGGGAAAAATGAAAAAATAATTACAACCAATAAAATGGAACCCATATAAGAACCAGATAAACAATATGAGCAGGCTGCATGTGATGCATTGTGAACGCTAAACCTGTGAAATGAAATACGGAGCAGCTCACATCCTGGGATGACAAAAAATATTCTCATGGCAGCTCCCCGCTGCAAGCAAGCATTTTTTAAGCAACAACCTCAGCAGGAAACATGCCACTTTCTAGATTTACCACAGGTGTCAGTGCTTGTTTTCAAGCAGCACGATTGTCATCTCTTCACAAAAGCCTTTTAAATAACACTTGCACTAATCATGATATGAGGTGTGATATGCTTTGTTGTTTGGCAGAATTGTCATTGTAAAGCCCGAGTTACTCATGTAGAAAACTATTAATGTATTATGCTTTGCAATATGCAGTTAAGCTGAGAAGGACATTTCCAGGTAAAAAGAAAACATTCATACAAATAAAAAAAAAAAGGACATTCTCAACCAAAAACCAAAGGCTTTAATTGCAATGAACATGATGAATGATGATTGGTTATGAAGGTGTCAATGTTTGTGACAGTTTTGTGGTTGTGCCTTCCCACCTAGTTGCTTGTACACCCCTGCCCATCTTCCCTCACCTGCACCTAATTAGCCCTAATTACGTCATATATTTGACCTTATCTCTCATTCTATCTCTAGCCAGTGTGTTGCACCTTGTTGCTGTGTTCCAGCATTAAATGTTCCATGTCACTGACTTGACCTGTTTTGTTTAACAAGCTTGCCTTTTTGTCCCATGTTTTTAGGAAACAGATTGCTTACCGGTGTACTAAACCCTTCCTGTTTATTTGTGGAAATGCTCTTTTGGCTTCCAACTCTTTGCATTTTAGGTCCTACCCTTGTAATGTTCACCCTAAAAGGGGGATGTATTTTGGCAGTGATTCTCAAAAATATGATTAGTGGTATGCCAGGTTACTCTAGTCCAGTGGTGTCCAAACTACGGCCATTTGCGGCCCGCCATCCATTTTCTAGCGGCCCTAAGCATATACAAAAAAAAATACTTTTGACACAGCCTGCTTTTCTAGATATACAAAGAAACTATTTAAATCTAAAACAGAAATATTTATCTTTGTAATTTAATGAATTAAGTCAGATATTTCAGTTCCAGGAGCAAAAATCTTTTCTTCCATGTTCCGCTGTCTGTGCCAAGGTCTAATTTGTGAACATATCACATTAATGATTAATTAAGATCCTCAAGTAAACACTGCTTTAAAATGTGTCATTTTATTACCGATTATTCTTCCTTTGATTCGGAATGTGGAGATTGGTTCAGGGCTGGGGCGGATCTATTCTTGTGGGATACAGGGGTGTGGGCCACCCCAAAATCAAGAAAAATCCCAAACTGTCCTGTTTAAAAATAACTAAGAAAACAAAAAAACAAAAAACAACTAAACTATAGTACATTGTTTTACCTTGTTTAATTTCCATCCATCCATCCATCCATCCATCCATCCATTTTCTTAAACGCTTTTCCTCACAAGGGTCGTGGGGGGTGCTGGAGCCTATCCCAGCTGGCTTGGGGAAGTAGGAGGGGTACACCCTGAACTGGTTGCCATCCAATCGCAGGCATGTTTAATAAAGTCAGACAATTTCAAAATGGCCCTAGGATACTTCGATTATTCTATATGTGGCCCTCAAAGGAAAAAGTTTAGATACCCCTGCTCAAGTCTATGCAAAAAAAAAAAAAAAAAAAATCACTGAAATCTGATTTCCAATACTAACAAATTTGAATGAGGCTTGAAGGTGCACATGCAGCCTGGTTTATTCATCCAGTACAGTGCACATTTATTTTTCATGTGTGACATACTTTTTACTTTCAGTACAGTACAGTTTTGAAGAACAGTTCAGTTGGATTTAACCTTCAAATAGCCTACAGGAATCTTGAACACATTTTTATTTAAATTTTGCAATACATTTTCATTTAATCAATATTGAAATAAAAAAAAAATTTCTCCAAAATTTAAAGGGTCAATGTCATGCAAAATGAACTAGGCATGGTAAAATGCTAATTCCTCACCAAAAACACCCTCAAGGTGGTATTTTCCTCCCAACCCAAGAAAACGAGTGGGTCCTCACACTTGGTGACATACTGTATAGCAGTGTACCACATTCCCGAGAGCTTCGGATGTCACATGACTAATCACCGTGTGCATTTGTTTATGCAACCATGCTCACGGGATAGTCAAGGCATTATCAGTCAACATTCTGTCCAAGTGAATTCACATCTCACTTTTATGAAAAGGACATAATGACATACTTGTACATGTGCAAGCTGGGCAGGTTGAATATTACAGATCCATTTCAAGACCCAGGAGTGCTTTTTTAATATCACAAAGGCGGATGGGGAGGTGGTCGTTTTTGATGAACACTTGTGCCTGTATTTTAATATTGATCATTGAGGTAGTATTTAGAGACGTAAGTTTTTTTTTTTTTTTTTTTGAGGTTGTACTTTACGTAAAAAGTTTGAGAACCACACTGTGAAAGTTGACTTTATAATTGCTTGTATACACATAGTCTCTGGAGTGCGTACCCACCCACCAAGTGTGAAATTACAACACAACACGTAAATCTTGTGTGAGGTGCCAATATCTTAAAATGTGTCTGCAAATTCCCCCTTCACAGTTACATAGATTTACATAATAACACCTCCTCCAGCGAGTTTCTATGCCCATAACTGGAGTGCCAGTGCAAGTTCAAAAGCCACCTTTAAACAAACATTGTCTGAAATATATCAAAGCCAAAAGGTAAGCAGAGCTGCATTGCGTTTTGTCGGATGCACAGATAAGCATTTACATTAGCATAACAGTGTATATTCTGATAAGTCGCACATACTTGACAGCTCAGTGGGGCTGGGTGGTATTTGTGTATAACGATATGTCCACGATTGGCTACACTATTTGATAAGTTCAATTTAGTGCCTGGTGAAGATGTGCTGCCTCCACGAGGGGAAAATATTTTTATTGTCATTACAGTCACTGGCTGTTTTTGCCCTACACTCGGGGCCCCACTTGCCTCTTCAACCACTTCCGACCCCAGTCGTCATGGTAACAAATTCCGTTCTGAACATTCACCCAGCAGTATAAGGGATGCGGTCATGGACTTTACAGTATATGAATGGACTTGCAAGGCAGTTTAATCACCAGAGAGAGAAGTGAAGCCACCGGCGGCCATCTTATGTTGCCGCTCACTAAGCTCACCTAACTTGAATACCGTATTTTCCGCACTATAAGGGGCACCTAAAAGCCTTCAATTTTTTCAAAAGCTGACCCTGCGCCTTATAATCCAGTGCACCTTATATATGGATCAATATTGAGCCGCAACAGGTCTCGCTGTCAAGACGCTATCGGTGACCCTGCATGATCGGTGACGCGCATGACAGAAGATCCCGCCATTTTGGATCGCGAGCTAATACTAATACTTTAACTCAGAGAAAATAATAAAACATCTGTTTATTCATTTTGGGAGTGAATGGAGTTGTCAGAAAGCTGGTTTGTAATCTATTAATAAAGTTTGACTGACCTATCTGACTGTTTTGTTGACATTCCCTTTAGCGCAGCACCATCTAATGGATGCATAACGTAACCCCAGCCTCTACTGTAGCGCTGACACAACAAGGAGAGGTAGGACTCAGACGCAGGAGTAAGGTAGGCCACCAAGGCAACAGGTTTATTTCCGGCCAACAGCTGTCTCCTCTCAAACTGAGAGGAGAACGGGGAATCAAAAAAGTGGAGAACAAAAAGCGCTCCACTGGGGAGGAAAAGACAGGCAAAAGGTACAGGGGACAACAAAAAGCGCTCCGCTAGGGAGGAAAAAGGGCTCAAGGCACAAGGGGTAACTAAAGGCGCTCCGCTGGGGAGGAAAAGGCACAAAAACAAGGCAAACAGACAAGGCAACTGGAACAAGGACATGAGGACGGTGGGACGCTTCCATGCACTGAACTGTGACACTTCGGCAACGGAGGGGAGAATGCAGGTGGCTTTTATTGTGGCTTGATTGGTGGCAGGTGGTGGTAATCATGGGCGGGGACCGGTAATTAGGGAGCGGCAGGAAGGGCAAGTGACCTGGGGTGAGAGGAGAGTTAGGATTTTCAAAGTAAGACAGGAAACATGGACACAAAAATAAAAGCATGGGCGTGACAAGCGCCTTATATATGGAAAAAGTTTTAAAATCTGTCATTCATTGAAGGTGTGCCTTATAGTCGTGAAAATACGGTACATTATTTTCTACTTGTACGGCTGTTTACGCACTATTTTGCCATTGTTTTTTTTTTGATGAATCCATATGTTAGGATAACGTTTCTTTGTTTGATTTTTTTTTTTATGATTTACAATTGCCCAAAATGGGTCTTAAACTGTCAATGTATAAATCATGTTTAAGAAGAGCTATTTGTGAGCCACCAAGCTAAGCTATGCTACATTTTTATAAATAAGCCGTTTATAGTGCTGCCAGAATGACTTCATTTGCACATTGTGCCGACCCTCAGCCCAAGGGTGCAACACATCTCATCATTCTGATCTCTGCTTGCATGCCTACATGTGAGTGGCTTGCTTCTCTGTGTGGTGTGCAACAAAATTATATACTCCAGAAGGTAAACTAGATTTACCCTTGCGGAATGAAGGAAAGGGAATTTGAAATGGTTTGATTATACACTGGATGGAAATGTGTTCAATAAATTAATTTTGAGCATCTGAATTGTCCTTAAAGGGATAGTTTGGATTTTTTGTCATGAATCTCTATTTCATCCTCACCTCCAGTGGTGTTCGATCAGCACTGACTTACCCCTGACAGCGTTCTGTGACAAAAGTTCTGGTCCGGTGTTGGTCGAGAGGAAAATAGTCCGGCAAGTTGGCTGGGGTCACGGAAATAAAGCGTTTTTCTTCTAAAACAATTTGTGTTCACACAAAACTCCTTCCTGTAAAAAAGTCAGATGCCATTACTGCCAGGCACTATTTTTCTGTTCGTTCGTATTACTGCGCGGCGACCCGTATACAGCTGATAGATGCGCACTAATCCACAAGTTGTCTTTTCAAAGGCGGAAGGCGCAACTATCAGCTGTCTGCAGCGCGTCTATCAGCTGTTTACAGGGCGATGCGCAGTGATACGTCCAACACCGGACCAGAACTCGTGTCACAGAACGCTGTCAGGGGTAAGTCAGTGCTGATCGAACACCACTGGAGGTGAGGATGAAATACAGATTAATAATGTAAAAAAACAAACAAATCTGAACTATCCCTTTAAGGTGTGTGAGTATAAATGGTTGTCTGTGGTTGTCAGTTGGGATCCTCATGCCCACCCACAAACCTGGAGAGGATAAGTGGTGTAGAAAATGGATGGATGGATGACAGTCATCTTGAGTACAACAAAATTGTTAAAATAATACAAAGAAAAAAAACAGGTGTTGCAACAGCACTGGTGGGTTTCGTGAGACCCCCAAAACCACAAATATGTGCATTTAAATGTGACACTGTAATTTTTGCCTCATGCGCAGAATACTGGTTCTGATTAGCACCCCGTCATGGCCTCCTGAAGAGATATGACTCAAAGCTTGAAAACCCCTGCCGGACTAGAAATTACCCTGTAAAATCTCCCTTTGAGTTGAATAAAAAAAAAAAGTGATCTTTAAAAGCAATGATTAGTAATCTTTCACCTGCTGACTGTTTGATGTACAGATGTGACCATGAATCCAGAAGTATCCTTGAGCAAGATGCTTCAACATGCAGACAAGTGGCTGACCTGCTCCTCAGCTTGAGGTAAAAACGTTACTAATTCTTGGATTCAAAGTTTCATTTTCTACTGCTTATCATCTTCATAGTCACAAGTGACTATGAAAAAAAGAAAAAAAAAACTATTAATGTGTGTACAGTACAGATAATACAGAGTAATAATACAGGCTGCATGGCTCACATTTGCTTTTATTTGTAGTACAATTAATATAAAAAACATTGCCTCTGCAGTTTTTTTTTTTTTGTGTTACCATAATGGTAGTACTAAGAGATGGATTACGTTAGGTAAGTCCTCACTGAAGCCCAAGATATTCTCTGTTTTCAAGTGAATTCTCTTGTAGCACCACCCGAGGTTAATGCTAAGAAGCACATCACTGGCAAGCGCTAGCTTGATGTTCTCATGATGCGACCTGTATTTGTTTTTTATTTGCTACAGGCTACAGCTGACCCAGGGAAAATAATTTTGACAACCTTGATCTAAAAGGACCAGAACGCCCGAGGGGTTTGCTGCTGGCCAAGTGTGTTAAATTATCCTCTGATTTCTGTAGTATACCACAAAACGTTATAGCGTGGCAAACAATGCAAGGAATTGTACCATTACACAAATACAAAAGATAAAAGCTCTTTTGTTTCTCAGCTAATTAGGTTAATTCACACCAACAACTAATAGGTGAGGTGTGGCCTTTTGAAGCAGAGATGTTTTGCATTAATGTAATGTGTATGAGGTGTTTGTTATCTTTATTTATGATCGTTTGTATTCATGTAAGCAGCTGTCCCCTGCTCCTAGACAAATTTCTCAGAAGGGCGCCGAATAAATAGAAACCTTGAACCTTAAATATTTTTGTTAGCGACTACACATTTTGAATACAAATTTCCCACATCAACTTTGGACTGTCACTGAAGAGACGAGAAGAATACTTTGGCTATGTATGAGAGACCCTAAAAAATGAAATGTGTTTTTGTCTATATTTCCAACTTTTGTTGTTGGATTAAACAGAGCTGAGTAACAAACAGGCCCTAATTGCTTGCACCAATTAAAAGTTATGAATATTTTGTACCAAAATAACCACTCTGAAGCTGTTGGCTCATATTGCTAGGCCACTGTAATTAGCCCCCAGCAGAGTGCCAATAAAGCCGATTAGACCTGCTTTTGAGACATGGATTTTAAGATCTGTTTTGACATGTGACACGGAGGGGGGAGGGGGAAATCCCCATATTCATGATTAACATGAATAATAAGGAAACAAGTTAGAAAATTGCCCAAGTTCAGCTACTTTTACTTTTTAATAACGACTCCACGCCATAACCTCTCTCATACACTTGGCAAACTTTCATGCCCCTATCAAGATAAAACCCTTGACTCAGCCTCATCCTGCTGAATCCAATCCACCTGCCAAGCATGCAGATGTTAACACTGAGATAGTGAGCAATATCTGACAAGCTCAGTAAGCCTTGATGGACGCTTTATGTTTAAAGCAGTATTTGAAGTGTAGTGAGCACTGAGCGCAAGCTTTGTCTGCTGAATACGGCTGCTGACCACTGCCTGACAGAATTATGACTTTTATTATATATTGTCCTGTATGTGCGACTCATAAATATGTTTCAAGTCTTAACCTTCAAGTTTCAAGTCCAAAGTTTCTGCGACAAAAATCTATTAAGTCAATTTGAGTCCCCACTAAATTTTGAGGAAATCCAAACAGGTTAGCTTGAACGACCATTACTAAAGAAAGTCCTAAATCAAGTCATACAATTTTGCTCAGTCACACCATAATGTTGCGGCCATGCAATTAAGTGTTTCGAGTTTTGACTGTGAGTTTGTGTGAGAGAGTGAGATGAAAAGAGCTTGTTTGTCTAAAACAGTGGCTCTTATCTATACCAGTACCCCTATCCAGTCTGTTTTCCATGTCTCCCACAAGCAACACAGCTGTTTCAAACGATCAGCTATTCAGCATGCAGCCTGCATACGGATCCTCAGCTGTGTTGGCTGGGGAGACATGGAAAACAGGCTGGATCGGGGTACTCGAGGACCGGAGCTGAGAACCAGTGGTCAAAAAGATTGCATGTTGTTTTGGGTACAGCCATGTTTTGTGTTCACATTTTTTGTGGTGCAGGTTATGTGGATAGCAAATGTTAACACTTGTGTGTATTAAAACAATACAATACTGTCAAGTGCAATTTTTCTTTTGTTAGAAAAAACAAAACAAAAACATTCTTAACTCTTTGACCGCCATAAACGTTTAATGACGTTCAGTATAAACCTAGAATTGGCCGCCATAGACGTTAATTGACGTCTACTATGTTTTTTTTATGGAAACGGGTGGAGGAAAGCCTTGGGCAGCTGTGCTCCAAGTATCAAGCCGATCGGGTTACTATATGAGTATTCCTGGCCACTAGATGGCTGTGATGAGTCTTTTGGACAAGATCGGGTAGGAGACAACAGTAGAAGAAGAGAGGCGGAGCTAGAGTGTTGAGGGGGAGAGAATGGCTAACTTGGCTAAGGGAGTCAAAAAGGCTACAGATGGCAATCAGCTCACGCTTGATCCTTATTTTCAAAGCTCAAAAGCATCGACCAGTGCTCAAGAGCACAGTGATGACGGAGTTAAGTCATAGTTGAAGCGGTGACGCGGCCGTTTCTGTCACGATGTGGGGTGTTGAAGGCAGGACCCAAATGCAGGAGGCAACCAAAAAACAGGGCAAGGCAGGGATGCAGGTAAAAAAGGGGATTTAATTAACAAAAACTATAAACAAGGTACTATGAAAAAATTAACAAGATCAAAAAACAAACACAAGGCATGGCATGGCATGGCATGGCACACAGGGACAACAACAGGCACAACAGATACTATGACTCCACAAGAACCGAACGGAAAACAGGGGACTAAATACACACAGGCTAATGACAATGACTAGACACAGCTGGGCAAGACACAAGTGGCAGGGGAAGCTGATTGGTGGATACACTGGGAAGGGAAGAAACACTCAGGTGGACGTGGTTTGACATAACGGGACAAGGGAAGAAACAAGGAACACATGACAAACGACCAAAAGACAACAAAAACCCACCCCCACCAAACCAAAACATGACATAACCCCCCCCTCAAGGGACGGCTCCCAGACGTCCAACATAAAAAGTCCAAAAACAAGGGCGGGCGGAAGGGGGCACGGAGGAGGGCACACGGCCCACCCATCCGTCCCAGACAAAAAGCAGTTCAGGAGGGCGTCCTCGACGCCCGACAAGAGAGTCCCAGCGGGGCCAGTCAGGAGGGCGTCCTCGACGCCCGACAAGGAGCCGAGGTGGCGGCGGGGTGTTCGCCGCCAGATGAGGAGCAGGAGACGGCCGCTGGCCGGGCGCCGCCGGAACTGGTGCAGGCGGTGGCGGCCGCAATCCATGCGCCGCCGGACGAGGAACAGGAGGTGGCAGCCCAGGCGAAGCGGCCAGGGGCTGCGGCGGCGGCCCAGGCGAAGCGGCCAGGGACTGCGGCGGAAGCGGCCCAGGCGAAGCGGCCAGGGGCTGCGGCGGAAGCGGCCCAGGCGAAGCGGCCAGGGGCTGCGGCGGCAGCGGCCCAGGCGAAGCGGCCAGGGGCTGCGGCGGCAGCGGCCCAGGCGAAGCGGCCAGGTGCTGCGGCGGCAGCGGCCCAGGTGACGCGGCCAGGGGCTGCGGCGGCAGCAGACAAGGTTCCGGAGCGAGAGGTTGCAGCAGACAAGGTTCAGGAGCGAGAGGCTCCAGCAGACGAGGTTCAGGAGCGAGAGGCTCCAGCAGACGAGGTTCAGGAGCGAGAGGCTGCAGCAGACGAGGTTCAGGAGCGAGAGGCTCCAGCAGACAAGGTTCAGGAGCGAGAGGCTCCAGCAGACGAGGTTCAGGAGCGAGAGGCTGCAGCAGATGAGGTTCAGGAGCGAGAGGCTCCAGCAGACGAGGTTCAGGAGCGAGAGGCTCCAGCAGACAAGGTTCAGGAGCGAGAGGCTCCAGCAGACAAGGTTCAGGAGCGAGAGGCTCCAGCAGACGAGGTTCAGGAGCGAGAGGCTCCAGCAGACAAGGTTCAGGGACTTGAGGCCTGTCTGACCCGTCACTCCCGACGCCACGGAGCAAAGCCAGTACCTCCTTTAGCCCGGCAATGGCTCGGTCGCAGGCTTCAAGCCCCTCCTTCTGCCCGGCAATGGCTCGGTCGCAGGCCTCAAGCCCCTTCTTCGCCCAGGGCTCCCATTCCGCCATTGCCCCCGCTGGGTCCAGTTCTGGTGGAGTCATTCTGTCACGATGTGGGGTGTTGAAGGCAGGACCCAAATGCAGGAGGCAACCAAAAAACAGGGCAAGGCAGGGATGCAGGTAAAAAAGGGGATTTAATTAACAAAAACTATAAACAAGGTACTATGAAAAAATTAACAAGATCAAAAAACAAACACAAGGCATGGCATGGCATGGCATGGAACACAGGGACAACAACAGGCACAACAGATACTATGACTCCACAAGAACCGAACGGAAAACAGGGGACTAAATACACACAGGCTAATGACAATGACTAGACACAGCTGGGCAAGACACAAGTGGCAGGGGAAGCTGATTGGTGGATACACTGGGAAGGGAAGAAACACTCAGGTGGACGTGGTTTGACATAACGGGACAAGGGAAGAAACAAGGAACACATGACAAACGACCAAAAGACAACAAAAACCCACCCCCACCAAACCAAAACATGACAGTTTCGACCACGTCCTAAGGCCGCACCGGCTAGCGATGCTAACACCGGAGAAAAGTGGTGCACAACTGAGCACGTCTGCACAGATGACGTTTCATCGGACGATGACGACTACTATGGGTCCGATGCAAGACAGTCTTGGACAGTCTTCCAAAGAACGTGAAGGTAAGCGCTAACATGCTAAGAGATTGCTAGTTAGATTACTTTACTAACTTTTCGGCGATCTGCTAGCAGCGTGTGTAAATGTGCTGATATACACTAAAACATCTATTACCTATACAAACGTGAATGTATATTTTATAGATCGTGCTCACAGCAACGTCCGACCGCTGGTTCTACGACAAAGAAAGGTAAAAACAAAACAAACAAAAAAACGTTTTCAATACACCGCAACAAGCTCCCCCTCATAGGGCCCAAAGTGACCCTTCTCACAGTGAGCAGAACAAAGGTAAAAAGAAAAAAAAAAAGATTCTCCACAGCTCTAATAAAATATTTGATGGTAAACGTCTTCTATAATTTACAGAATGTGCATCAACCAATACATCGAAGAAAAAAAAGGTAAACATGCACACACACACACATTGCATCACAGTGCTCTAAAATAATATATGATATTGAAATGTATATTTGCAGATCCCAAAGATTCTGGCTGGCTTGAAGTTGATGAATTTGGCTGGCAGCCAACCATCTTCCCCTTTGCTGTAAAACCAGGACCAAGGGATGCTGCAGCAGAGCTGAATTCCCACCTGCCAGCTGACATCCTGGAGCTCTTCATCACGGATGAACTTCTCCAGCACATCGTTCATCATACCAACCTCTACGCAAATCAGTCCATGCAGAAGCAGACTGACAAAAACTGTTGCGCACGTGTAAATAGTTTGCAAAGAGTTTTCCAAATTGTTTGTTCGGATTGCTACTGTTGCATGTAAATAAACTGTTATTTTGCAATCAAAAAAACATTTTTTATTGTTGGGGTAGTGTTTTATAGAAGTTTAGGTGTTTGTAGAATCACTCATGCAAAAAAAAAAAAAGTGCCAAATTCACTAGAGTGCATGAAATAACATCGTTTCACAAAAAGCTTGATTTCTCCGTATTTTGGAAGAAAATAGAGGATTTGGGTGAAACGAAGGTGTTTTCTATTGTTGATTACTGAAGATCCGAATAAGGTAGAAACAAACTTTTTTTTTTGGATGAAAGATGAGACTTCAATCTTTCATTTGGTAGTATCCGCGTTTCCATAGTCCTAACACAACATTTTCTGTGGAGCTTGAAAGATCGGTAAAATTCTGTAAATCAGCTGGCAGTATGGGGGTTACCTTTTCCGAAAATGGCTGGCAGTCAAAGAGTTAAAGTGTGTTTTTTCACTGGGTAATCTGGTTTTATCCCACATTCCAAACCCCACGTTAGATTAATTAAACACTAGTGCCCATAGGAGTATGAATGGTTGGGTGTCTATGTGTGTGTGATTGGCTGGGAACCAGTCCACGGTGTACCGTGGTTCTTGACCAAGTCAGCCGGGATAGGCTCCAGCTCACTCACAATCCTAATGAGAAAAAGTGTCTAAAAATAAATGGATTGGTGGCACTATTTGCTGGTGTGAGGTAGGGGTGTTAAAAAAAAACGATTCGGCGATATATCGCGATACTACATCGCGCGATTCTCGAATCGATTCAATAATCGGCAGAATCGATTTTTTTTTTTTTTTGGATTCACACCTTGAGCATGGAAGAATGTTATATGAACGGAACATTAAGCCTTAATATTTTATTTTAATGCTGTTCAAACATGAAACAGATTACAACCTCTATAAGACTGAAATTTCAGATAAATAAATAATACATTTTCATATAAATCTTACACTCTACAAGCTTACTGATTAGTATTTTCTAAATTTGAATGAAAAAAAATCGCAACAATCGACTTATAAATTCGTATCGGGATTAATCGGTATCGAATCGAATCGTGACCTGTGAATCGTGATACGAATCGAATCGTCAGGTACTAGGCAATTCACACCCCTAGTGTGAGGCTTGTTACTTTCAGCCCACTGTCAGATTCCCCCCACTACCCGCACACACACTTTCCCTTGTCCCTTGTGGGACTGTTAAATGATTCAATTGAATCATCTAGAAAGAAACAAGACATTCATTAGAGAACTCTCCTGAGGCCCATTTACAGCACAGTCATAATGGAATACATAAATATTCACATTTATAGTCCCACCATAAAGGATGAGTCAACCATAGCATGCACAACTACAAATTACAAATAATTCTCCACCCACCTAGCCACAACAGTCATTGCAATACAATTGTCTACATTAAACATAAATCAACACACAAAAGTTGAATATTGGCTATACTATTTTCATGACACATGCATATCATTGCATAATAAGGATCCATAATGTGGAATTGACAAACATTTATCTTTGTACAATGGAACCTTGGTTCACAAACAATATGTTCCGAATGGTTATGAAGGAAAGCATTTTTTCCCTATTAAAATGAATGAAAATAGGAAAAAGCTATTTCTGTTTCATCCCCAGAATCAAGACACCCGGTGCAGATGCCTGGCAAGGAGCGATAGGCAGGGCCTCACACCTCAGTAGCAAAACGCACCTTTGAGTCAGATATTACAATACTTCTACCAAGATGATAAACGTGTTGGTTCAAACCAAAGTGCTTTGTATGTTATGCATGAGCTGCATACATCTGTAAATTAGAGTTGTCCCGATTCGATCACGTGAGAGGAAATTGAGACAGATCAGGTGATTTTTCAGCTAATGCTATCATTGAAAGAGCTGGTTTCACGCTGTAAATTAAGTATTTGTAGATGTAAATAACAGCAATCGAGTTAAAATGTTGCAGACTGAAAAGTTACATTATTAAGACGCTTCCAGGGGCTGCACATGCCGCACACTCACAGAATGGCAAGTGAGAGGGACACTGCTGGTCGGAAGCAGCTACAAAAATCAAAAGGAAAATTCCCAGCACATGACAGCGGCGCATTATTTCATTAAACTTGGGCTCAGTTCAGGATGTAACCTCGCCTCTCACCTGAAGTAAAGGTGGATTGGTTATCGACAACTTCTGGGTTGGTTCGCGTCGACTGTTTTGGTTCAGTTTGCACGTGTTGTGTTCTGGTGGTTTGTATTATGTAAAACTCTATTTTTCTCATTTTCTAATGAGGTGAAGGTGTGTGTGGCAGCAGTAATGTTCGCCAAGATGGAAGAGCACATTGTGACCTCTAACAGCTAACCTGCTCTGCGCTGTTTTTGTACCATTTCATTGCTTGTTTATGCAGTTTCAGTTCTGTGAAAATTTGCTACATTCTCCAGGAACTTTAATAGACTGGTGAACGACACCTGATAGCTGTTTCAAGTGTCAGAATTTACAGCAAAAACTGAATCTGCATCTCTTCAATACAAGATCTCTTATGCAGAGAGATTAGAACTCACTGGAAATGACTAAATTTATACAAACACAGCTTATGTGCATCTTAAAAGACATTTAATAACTTGAGTTTTTATTTAGGAGAGTAATTATGAGATGTTTTTCCCCATCCTTTCTTGGGCCAAGGCACCTGTTTTCCATGAGAAAAATCTCACACTTTGCCACCCAACAAAAACACCACACATAAATCATGATCTTGTCTTGATTTAGTCAAAAATGTAATCCTTGTGAAATCTGTGTGTGAAATCTGGTCTTGTTTAACTGAACACAAAGCTGATATATTTGCAGGGAGCCATGACTTATTCTGCTGTATGAAAGGCAACAGGTTTGTTATTCTTTCTGAGATTGAACGGAACATCTTTTGATGTTTCTGCTTGTCATTATACGCTTATGGCACAGATAGAAAATTATATATTTATATTAGGGATGGGCGAGTACCGATACCAGGTATCGCTATCGGACCGATACCAGCCTTTTTTCAAGTACTCGAGTACTCGTGACGCAGATGAGTACGAGCGACCGATGGCAGATGGGGGAAGACGTTAAGTGAGTCCTCCTTGCCTGTAACTGGCGCTAGCTTGCAGCAGGTTTTCACCAAAACTTCACCGGTTTGGAAATACTTCAAAATTGTGAATCTTAAACTAAAAGAGCATTTTTGTGTTTTATTTTGAGCGTTAAGACTATTGAAGAGTGACTGTGCTGTTTTTTTGTCAAAATTGAAGGAAATATATTTGTTTAAAAATATATTTTAGTGATTTTTTTTATTTGTCAAAATGTACTACTGGTATCGGCAATTGGTATCGGTATCGGTGAGTACTGAGGGTCTGAGTATCGGTATCGGTCTGAAAAAAAAGTGGTATTGAACATCCCTAATTTCTATTTAATACAAATAATGCAAATAAAAAAAAATCAATAACAACAATAGTAACAATGCCGTGAACATACTTTCCCTTTTAATCTACACAAGACATAATTAATTTTCATAGGTCAACGGTCCAACCCAAACCGAAAACCGTGACTACAAAACAGATATGAACCGAACGGTGGATGTTGTGAACTGTTGCACACCGATGTACACTTTGAGAGTTGTGCTTATCAAATAATGAATTACTTCTTGGCCAAAAGAACCATTGCCAGTAAAGTTCGGCTACTGCCTTGAAAAGTCAGCAGCAGCAAAACAGTCTTCTTTAACTGATGACCTTTTCTTTGTGCTCTCAAATTTATGCCAGAGTATTTAATACAAGAAATAAAATTTTACATTCTGTTTTATTCCCCTCATATATATTTCATGTGCACTTTTATTTCAATATAGCTGGAATATGACTATGCTGCATCGCAGAATGTTTTCCCCATGGTATTACCAACAGCATGTTCATTTCAAATGCACCAAGCAGTTCAGAAAAATAAAAGCAATATTGAGACATGGGAAATATGCATGTTCTTTTTAGCATTTGTTTTTACTTTAATAATACTTCATTAGACAATCTCGAACTTTTTAGCCTCTTCAAAAAATGTCAAGTAGAACGTTTCCTCCCTTGAGTGACAACATATTTATGCTGATGATATTTTTGCAGGCAGATTACTTCCACGCAGCCTGAAGGTCCTTGCTCGATTTTTGATTAAAAAACAGTCACATTCCTCCCTATCTTAGTGCAACTTGAGTGCTATCACCTTGGACATGCTTACCATAGTGAATGCTCCAGAAATTGCTCCCCTTCAGGCTTTGAGGATATCCGCTGAATTTTTAGGGGAACACACACGCACGCACACGCACACGCACACTCACACTCACACAAATACACGGGAGAGAAAAAAAATGACAGTGAAAGGTAGGAACCGTAAAAGGTCGTTTACGCTAGGGGAGTTTTTTTTTTTTCTACAGATAAAGATCAATTTGAGCATCTCAGGCTGTTGGTAATAAGATATAAGATGGTTGTAGTGGGAGTTGTCTGCCAAAAATCTATAGCAAAGGCCATTCATTTTGTCCTGCCAAGTGGGAGTTACAGTGAGGACTTGACAGCACATTTTTTTGGCTCCCACACACATGCATGCACACGTGTAAAAAAAAAAAAAACAACACCTGCTTGTAGTTTCTCTGGGACCTGCCAGCTCGGCGCTGGAATATTATCATCTGAAAGCTTGCCTCCATTTTGTAATCTACATATTTTTCGCGCTCACTGTTATTCTGCCGTGGGAAAGCGCAGGTGCGTTTAGGGCTTGGTCCATATCTCTGTGAATGAGACTGGCAGCTGGCATTTTCCTCACACTGAGATTACACAGAGACCACAGGGGAGAGAAAGTTTTAGGAGAGTAACTTTTATCGGACACAGCGCTGACCTTCATTGTGAAGTGCGAAACCATTTGCCTCACTCAAACAAGCTGAGGAAATGGAGAATGGAAGGCAGAAATGCTGCCCAAAATTTGAACTTTGTTGACCAATTATACATCCTAAGGAACTTCTGAGGTTAAGCATGATCCATTTTAGAACATTGTTCACATTTACAATGCAGTACTGTAACTTTTTACCATGGACACGAATAGAAACTGAAGTAATTATTTACCCTTATTAATAGGGATGTTCAATAACACTCCCCCCCCCCCCCCCCAAAAAAAAAACCTATACCAGTACGAGTACTCAACTCTAAGTCATTGATACAGATACCATGCAACGAATACCAATAGCAAGTTTGACACATCAAATTTCCTAACAAGACAATGACAGATAATTTTAAAGAAAGACCTTCCATCCATCCATCCATCCATCCATCTTCTACCGCTTATCCGAGGTCGGGTCGCGGGGGCAGCAGCTTTAGGAGGGAAACCCAGACCTCCCTCTCCCCAGCCACTTCAACCAGCTCCACTGGCAGCATCCCAAGGCATTCCCAGGCCAGCCGAGAGACATAGTCTCTCCAGCGTGTCCTGGGTCGTCCCTGGGGCCTCCCGCCAGTGGGGCATGCCCGGAAAACCTCTCCTCTCCTCTCTGGGAGGCGTCCAGGAGGCATCCGAACCAGATGCCCGAGCCACCTCAGCTGGCTCCTCGCGGAGGAGCAGCGGCTCGACTCAGAGTCCCTCCTGGATGAATGAGCTTCTCACCCTATCTCTAAGGGAGAGCCCGGACACCCTGCGGAGGAAACTCATTTCGGCCGCTTGTATCCGGGATCTTGTTCTTTCGGTCACTACCCACAGCTCGTGACCATAGGTGAGGGTGGGAACGTAGATCGACCGGTAAATCAAGAGCTTCGCCTTTTGGCTCAGCTCTTTCTTCACCACGACGGACCGATACAGAGTCCGCATCACTGCAGAGGCTGCACCGATCCGCCTGTCGATCTCCCGCTCCATCCTACCCTCACTCGTGAACAAGACCCCAAAATACTTGAACTCCTCCACTTGGGGCAGGATCTCATCCCCGGCCCGGAGAGGACACGCCACCCTTTTCCGACTGAGGTGGTCTCGGATTTGGAAGTGCTTATCCTCATCCCAACCGCTTCACACTCGGCTGCGAACCGCTCCAGTGAGAGCTGAAGGCCCCGGCCTGATGAAGCCAACAGCACCACATCATCTGCAAAGAGCAGCGATGCAATGCTGAGGCCACCAAACCGGAACCCCTCAATGCCTAGAAATTCTGTCCATAAAAATTCTGAACAGAATCGGTGACAAAGGGCAACCTTGGCAGAGTCCAAACCTCACCGGAAACGAATACGACTTACTGCCGCCAATGCGGACCAAACTCTGGCAACGGTTGTAAGGGACCGAACAGCCCGTAAAGAAAGACCTACATATTCCAATATAGAAAAAAAAAATAGCATGAAATTAATTTTAATTTTCTATTCTTCGTATTCCTAATTCCTAGTTCTAGGGCTGTGCGATATGGACAAAATTCCATATCTCGATATTTTTGCCCGATATCTCAATAACGATACGATAACGATATTGAGTTTAAGCTTCTTTTTTTTTTTTTTTAAGAAACAGCTAAATATCATTCAAAAGATGTGCCAAGTGTGATTTTTATTTAGAACTTACTGGCAAACGTTAACATTGACAAAGTAAAAATAACAAAACATACATTGTAGGTGCCCTATGTGAAAAGTGCTGTTTTTGTTTAGTCACAGTAAACATCAACATTGACCAGCTCAGCAATAAAGTTCAAATCAAAAGTGCACATTTTTTTTAAAATTCTAACTTAGTCAACATTGACAAGCTCAACAATAAATAAAGCTTATTTGGAATGTGCTGTTTTTTAAACGATAACTTTTTCAC
The DNA here is from genome assembly GCF_051991245.1 of Festucalex cinctus. NCBI lineage: Eukaryota > Metazoa > Chordata > Actinopteri > Syngnathiformes > Syngnathidae > Festucalex > Festucalex cinctus. The sequence continues at coordinate 43,177,000 of NC_135411.1, forward strand.
AGTCATAAACATTCACAAATTCAACAATAAATACAATGAATTCTACTAACATTGTACTTGCAAGAAACAACAAAAACAAACTATTATTATGCTAGAAGAGGTATTTTTATGTGTGTACAACACATTAATCTGTCTCTGCATGTGTGCTTTATTATGTAACTTGACAGTGTTTCTAAAGATTTTTTGCGAGGAACACCAGTTTGTTTACCATGTCTGGCTTTAAGCAGGACCTCTCACAACTAACAATGTTGCCTGATGTACTGAAAATTCTCTCTGATGGAGAGCTGGTGGCCTGCACACACAAGTACTTTTTTGCCATCTTACTCAGTTGAGGAAAGTAGATTTTGTGTGTTTTCCACCACATTTTCTAGTGAAATAAGTTTACAATAACGCATAAGTAATATAAGGCTAAATAATTACATTTAGCATTTTTCCACCTCATGTTATCATTTGCGCTCCGTAGTACACATATACACTCGCGCATACGTGCCGTTGTTTTTTTCCCCCCTCCCAAAACAATATTGGACGAAATAATAAAACGTACCGATTGCCAGTTGTAGCCTGTGTTCAAAGCACTGAAGACGCGTCCAGCCATTCAACTCCAATGCCTTGACCATGTTGGTTGCGTTATCAGCGGTCACGCAAACCAGTTGGTTCTCTTTCGAGTCCCACTCCGCTAATGCGTCTCGCATCTCGTTGGCGATATTCTCCCCAGTATGATCCACAGGAAAAAAGGACGTCTGTAGATATCGGGTCTTGAGTTCAAAGTTTGAGTTAATAAAATGGATCGATAAACTGATGTACGGTTCAGTCGTTCGGCTTGACCACAGGTCCGTGGTTGTGGCAAAATGATCCATTTCGCGGAGCTCAGCTTGAACGTCCATTTTACTTTTTTTATAAAGTTGTGGAATGGCCACTCGATGAAAATGTGATCGGGATGGCAATTTGTAACGTTTGTCCAGCGTTCGAACCATTTTCTGAAAGCCCACTTTTGTAACCGTGTACACGGGTACCATGTCCTTCACGATGTGGTAAGTTATGGCATCCGTAATTTCTTTGTGCCTGGTTGAGGTCAACTCGTATGGCGTAACGCTACTAAATGCATCGGCAATAAAACTTAGTTTGGGCTTCCCTTGGGAGGATTGAGAAGTCCCCACGTTTGTTCTCATTTCACAACACTCCTCATATAGTACACGGTGGTGTAGTTTCAGGTGGTGAAACATGTTAGTTGTGCTACCTTGCTTCGTAGCAATTCTCACCAAACACGTCCGGCACAAAACCACGCTCTGCTGCTCATCATCTTTTCTAAATCCAAAATAATTCCATATAACTGACGTATACTTGTTCTTAGCCACTAAAGTTGTCGATGACGCCATTGCGCCAGTATCGCCACTTGCACTCATAAAACAAACAAACATCTTTTATTGTTCTATTTCCTCGAGCGCACACACGTCTCTTCCGCCCTCCCATAGTTGAATATCATTGGCTGGGTATAGCTGTCAATCAACGTGAAAGCAGGAATATGGTTGGCTGACTTTGTTAGCTTGACTGAGCTGTAGCGCCCCGCGAACGTGAAAAGTCCACAGTTGACTGATATCGTCAAATTTTAAATATCTATTTTGTGAATGTCTATATCTAGATATCGATACGATAAAGATATATCGCCCAGCCCTAGTTCCTGAGTGTAAAAAAGGCTTAACAGGGCCCTGTTTCAAGTGCCAATACCTTGAAATAAGGCCTGGTATCGGCCTGGAGGTATCGGTACTCTCCCATCAATGATGATACATGAGTGTTTCAACTGCTGAGATTTTTGGGGGATACTTTAGAGAGAAAACTAGAAATTTCTGGTGTAATTCTGAGATATGACTGCAAAAACATGAATATAATCTGTATACAATTAGCTCGCTTAAGTTGAAAGGCCTCAATACACCAATCCGACGTCAGCCAAACGTGAATACGCCTACCGCCTGTGACGTCAGCTTGACTATTGGCACATCATGTGGGAAAACTGCCGGGACCGCAACATACACTGACTATTAAATACCTTCTGTGCATGTGTGAGAAGTAATACCCCTCTATACCATCGATGGCGGTAGTCATCATTCCTCATTGTTACAAAAAGGCAATCGGAAAGCTCTTTATGGGGGCAGGATATAAAAATGTAAACACAGCATACATCTTTTTCGCTCACAATGTATCCCACGTGAAGCACACCCTTAGACTCTTTGCAGAGTATTGTGTAATCTAAAAGCAAATCCTACCTGCCCAGCACATTGAGTTGCTTGTGTATGAAATGTGCTATACAAATAAACTTGCCTTGCTTTGCCTTACCTGGTACATCAGGTTGTGTCGCCATGTGTTGCCATAGTTTGGCTTTTCATCACTATCTGGACATTTAACGATAGTCATACAATGCCGGTCTCTCTTGAACCATAATGATGAATTCATCTTCTCAATCTTCTGTCCAGACAAACATTATAGTTTCGTCCAAATGTGAAGGATGATAATGTGATAACTGAGTGAGATTATGCTTTGCTTACTGTTTTTCCACATTTGTCATTTTTGCCCTGTGCGCTGATTCGCTAGCCAATTAGAACGATCAAATGTCACAACGGTTCAGCGAAAAAGCCCCCTAGATGTTCCACCAATGGCCACGACGTTACGATGGTGATTTATACATTAATCAGACGGCGCAAACCAAATCCCAGCCACTTCCTGATGTTGGATTGGTGTATTCAGGCCATAAGAAGAAAGCGCCACGATGGGAAAATAACTCATCATAACTCACAACAGGGGACATGAGGTAAATTGTGTGCAAGTGTGAAGAGAACCAAAATAAAGGGACAAGCAGGCAAAGAAAATGTTCAATTATGGTATGCATCATATAACAGTTTACAGCAAGAACTGTGAAAAAGTTGAGTGCGGCGATGGGGAGAAGGGCTTTAATCCACGGTGTGCTGAAATCACTTCTCATTACCATGGCTCAGCAGCAGAGGCTTGCTGAGGGCTGTTGACATGCTATAGGGTTTAACATAAAAATCTCGAACTGTGTAGGCATAATCAAAGCAATGAGAAAACACTGCTCCCCAAGGAGTCTACTTCTGCTGCAGTTATTCTCAAACAGTTCCGTTCTCCTGACACTTTGTACTTTGTAGGATTAATGGTTTCACTTTTTGTCACTGTTAATTTTTGCCAAAATGGTGACATTAGCCAGATTCATTAGTTTTATGTATAGTCATTTAATGACTTGGTTGTATTCACCTCTTATGTATTTAATTTATTTTTTTAACTTGATAATATTCTTGCACTTAAAAGAAAACAACAAACAAACAACAACAAAAAATAAACTAAGAACCTGTGGTCAAATGTGTTCATCCAACAAAACATTCCATTCGTTGCAGTTTTCATGATCAGTCAATACAATTAAGCGGTCTTGTGCAATTTCTCTGGGGATTTATTATGACAGCTTTGGAGAGTCTTAAAACTGTTTACCTCTGAGTCCCTCAACAGAAGGTGTACAATTAGGCACCGTCTCATGCAGGCCCCACAACTGAAAACCAGTACGGATGCACAGAATGGTACGTAATCACATTTTTAGTGCAGCTATTCAATCTATTTTGGATGCATGGTTGACATGCATGAGAGGAGGGTAATGAAGCACAGAAGGAAATTAAGTATTTAACAAATACATTAATAGTGCAAGGCGTAGATGACATTAATTGGGTGCAGCGAGCATTGTGAAAGTCCATTAATGCCAGAAGGTAGGAGAATTACCATCGATTCGTCCTATAACTTTTATCTTGCCTCACACTCACTTAAAGAAGCTCTCCATACTGATTTTACCTTTACAATACAGTCTCTGTCATTGGTTCAATATCCCAAGAGAAACCACTTTAATGGCCTATAATATTGATCGTCCAGCACAAGTGCTTTTTGTTGTGAGCTATGAGGATCAGATACATTTGACAAGGAGACCACGACACTGTACTGTAAAATTAAAGTTGTCAGCAATAAGGTTTAAGTTCTCATGCAAAACACTACTAATTACTTTTTACAGTGCCAAAGTTCACAATTCAGGATATGCAATTATTCAAGCTGATATACAGTATGTAACACAAATGACATTCACTATTAAGATTCAGTTCTACTTTGTCATAGCAATCATTTAACATATTGAGACCTCTATTTCACGAGATTTTTTTTCCCATTAAAGGGACACTTTACTTATTGATCCATTTTTAGCAGCAAAAAGTTGCTACTTTTTCAATAATTAATTTGGTGACGTGATTATTTTTTTATGTACATTTAATAACTTTTAAACCATTGTTAAAATGAATCGAACGCCGGCATGTTTGTTACACGTGACTAAATAACCCGGATGTTTACGTCACTAGTGTGTAAACGCTACACTATGGAAGCACTATGCAACGCAGCCGTGCATCTAGCGTCAAACCCGGAAGGATTAAACCTTATCGCTTCGAGCCAACACGACAAAATAACACTACCGAAGGAAAGTCTGCCTTGGATGTGAAAGTTGTGGCGCCAGATGGTCTTTTCGGGCACAAAATAAACTTTGACGAACGAGTGAATCAGGCGGGGGGGTGAGTGGTGCTCGTGCGGGAGCTGCAGGAATGGACAATCCGCTAATGAATGTGTGCTGTCTGGAAATGAAAGAACTCGAGGATCGGTTCCTTGCGGACAATCTCAACTGCATCCTGGAACATGAGACATTCAACATGGCAATACTAAATAGACATTCTCAGGATAGCTTTGGTTGCGATGAAAGATGTGAAGAAGAAAAGTCTTGGAGGAGCAAATATCCAACAGGTAAAGTGACACACAGTACGAGCAATGCAAAACGTGTGGAACTGACGAAATATTTCAGGAAAAAGAAAAAATAGTAAAATTAAATGTATCGTCGTTACAGCACCCAACCTCCCCTAGCTGTTTTTTTTTCTTTTTTGCGTAGCGTCCCACTGCGGTCAGGCCAGCCGCCACTCGAAAAGACGAAGTCAAGCCAGCCGCCCCAACGATTGTTAATACTGTGCATTACGGTAACGTGCCGACGTGCCCCTGCGTTGGCCACCTTCAAATGAATTATGAAATAAAACAGTCCGTGCAGTATAATAACCAATGCCCCCCCACCCCCGAAACATGCCTACCTTTCGCTTTAAATTTGCTTCGCTTCTCCGAGATCTTTCAGTGGCCGTAGTAAGACCTCGATTTGTGTCGGCTGTTGTGAGAGTGAAGGCTCCGTGTTGCTAGCAGTTGCGGCTCCTCCATCGGCTTGATTATTTCCCACGTCTGGTTCTTTAAAGATACTCGGTACTGCGTTGGGCTTTAGTATTAGGCGTGTGGCGTACCCCATCTCAAATTGTAACATATATTCGAAGTCCTCATGCCTGAAATGTTCGCTGCGCGCACGCCTGCTTGTCCTTCGGGAGGTTGACAGCACTTAGCAAACAAACCATTGTCTACTCAAGTAGCTTTTTTTTTTTTTTTTTTTTTTTTTTTTGGGGGGGGGGGGGGGGGGGTCTCGCGGGTTTTTCCTTGCCGACGCCTTGCTAAATTTTGCAATACAGTAAGGCATAACTGACGTTTGTGTCTTCCTCGTTGTTATGTCTGCGTGAACTACTGTTCCCCAAGCGAGTATACACACTAGTGACGTCACCACTTGGGGGCGTTGCAACACGGAAGTACTTCTATGTTGAAAAAAGTTAAATAAATCAATATAGGAGTGTATTCTTCAGCTCTTATGCATGTTTCGTAGCTATACTAACTATTTACTGCCAATCAAGCCATACATGTAAAATTAAAGGAGCCTTCCTTTAAAACCCTGACGTATATGATTTGACACATGAATAATCCATTAGAGGGCAGCATCACCCAACTGATGTCCTTTCCAGTTACCATGCAAGCTCGCCACAATTGAGGAAAAAAAGAGACACCTATACTGTACTTAGTAATAGTGGGAAATGTTCTTTTTAATTTTTGATAATACTAATATGTTTGATATGTTCATTTTTAACAGTTATAAATGTACACATTTAAAGCATTTTGATCGGATGTATCAAATATGATACAAATCAAAAATCATATGTGGAAGTTGATTTAAAAAAAAAAATAAAAAAAAATGTTTGTTTAAAAGGACCAATAAATATTCTATTTACAAAGAATCAGAATTTTCTCTCATATATTTCATGGTTCAGGCTTTATGAGGTTTTAAGCTGTAGTGAGCGGAGATGAATATGACAACCATGTCATTCATTCATTCATTTTATTTCCATAAAATAACAGAATGTTAATGCATCTGTCATGTGAAAATGATGATGATATTGGGGGGTGTGGGGGATCTCATGTCTTAGAGGCCTACATCGCAAAATGTAACCCCCCAACACACACACATTCTAGTTTAAGCAAAAATAAAACATCTTTCATAAAAGTTTGAGGTACTACAGAAGTGTGAAACTGCCAGTGTGGTGTAAAGCATTTGGACTGGGCTATGTCGTCCGAACATACTGCAAAGTTATTCAAACGCCTTGCAATGTTTTTTGCATTTGGCCTACATTTTACCAATACGTTCAAACCACTTTGCAGTACGTTGCAACAACATAGTCCGGTCAAAACTGTTTACTCCACAGTGGCAGTTCTACACTTCCATATAGATAATGCTCATTGCTATTATTTTGTTTTTTTTTCTGGTTTTTCTCTCTCCAACCCCCATTGATGCATACGAGCTGTCCTACTAAACACTGTACAGTAATAACTCCATCCTCCCTTTATGTTGCAGGGTCCAGTTGGTGTGTGAAGAAATATCATTAATTAGGCAGTGACAAGTCTTTGCACGGCATGATGTTAGGATTGTTAGTGGTGCCTAAAATAACTTCATTATGAATGACTGGTTGTGACAGCAATGGTGGAAATTCGCTGTACATCACTGATTATTTGCAACTTTTCAGTATTCTCTATTCTATACTCTTATGTAACTTTGACATTTCTGAAGATTATAACCATCATTACAAATGATGTATTTATGTGTTTGACAATGCAGGGCAAGTAGCAACACCCTAGCACTGGTATGAAAAACTGGCTGGCATTCATAGTAAATGATCAACGTTAGACAGTTGTGTGTACCTTTTATTGATGCATTTTATTGTCATATTTAGCCTCTACAAAACGCCAGCTTGTAAATTGGGCAAAAGCCTCAAAAGACATAAGGTTTGAGTTATATACTGTCGAAATAACTACAGTTTATCAAACCTAATAACATTCTTTTTCCATTAGTGTTGTCCAACACAAACACATTCAACTGGCAGACCCCAACATGTTCTCTCATTTACACTAGATAATTACATTCAAATGTCAAAACATGTTATTTTATGAAGTTTAATGTATTTGACTAACCTTTCTCACCCTTTGGCAGCCAGCGAGCCTTTCTTCAATATGGAGTGCTACTACTTCTACTAAACATTCATTTTGATAAATGTCAGTGAGCATTTCATATATGCATACTTGCCAACCTGTTAATTACTTCACAAGTGCATCACTCTATTCAATTATAGATATTGGGAACAGTCATCATGCATACCCAAATCTATTCACAATTAAGGACTTACTGAAGCAAGACAACCTATAACCTGTTTTTCGAACCAATGCCATTTATTCACACTCATAATACAATATATTTATGCAGCAACACAATCATTTCCCAACAAGCTGCATATTGATTGTTCCAACCTACACTGATATGCTTGTCTTTAAAATTGTTTTGTCACACTCAGGCCTCTGTTGTATTCCATGTATTGCATGCAACTTTTTTTTTTTCTACTACTCAAAAAGTTGTCATATAAAATCAATCGGTGTTCTTATTGTTGCCATTCGATCAGATGACGTCCAATGGTGACCTTTACTAACAGCTATGACACACTGACTGAAACACACATCCACACGCATACGCACAACTGGAGCCACTGGGCTAAATGCAGACTGCTGGTTGCTAGTTAATGACAGGGCACAAAATGAGGTGGACAACCATTCACACATCATGAGTTTGACCTGTCCATTTCCTATATGGTTTGTGCTCATTAAGGACATGGGTAAACCGACTTTGGACGACATACAAAAAAAAACAAAACAAAAAAAAACCAGTCATTCAAATTTACGATTGTGGGAAATTAATCTTCAAGTAACCCACCATGTATGCTGTGGGAGGAAGTACACAAAACAAAAAACACAGAAGCATTGCTAAATCCAGTCTGAAGTTCAAATGCTGAACATCAGAAGTGAGGAAGATGTGCTAACCGCTCACCACCAGAATGCCTAACAATGAACTCAACTAATTGAAAAAGGATATCATGGGCATCAATATCCTCGTCAGTGTGTTGTTGGCAGGGTTGATGAGCATGCATTTTATTCAACGTCTTTGGCCTTTTGTAATTGTTATTTTTATCCAGTCTCATTCAGGGTTCTTGCAGGAATCACTCAGTAAAATTTTAGACCTTTTTTAGACCTTTTTAGACCACTATGAGAAAAATTTTAGACCAACTTCACGACGGACCGAAGACCCCTAAAAAAAAGGGGGGGGGGGGGGGGGCAAATATTTGATTCTCAAAACCATGTCAACTTGCAGGGCTCTACACTAACTTTTCCTAGCACTGGTGCGAGTAACATTTTTAGTTGCTCGCACAGCACAGGATTTGGTCGCACCATTTTTTGTGGAGGTGTAGCATGACTTTACGCAAACGCAACTCGATATATTTGCAAAATATTTGATTGGAACACAAGTTTTGCCTGCAACAGCAGTGGCTATCAAAACATACGATTCATTTAAATATTCAAAACTTCTAGTGACATTTGTTGCTTGTCGACGTTAATCTTAAAACACCACAAATTTTTACGGTATCTTCAAACGTGTTAAAAAAAAACAACAAAAATGTCTTCTATATTTTCATATATTGAATCAATTATTTAAATAGACCACAACAAAGGGCTGGGCGATATGACTGAAAAATGTATCAGTTTAAATATTTATTAGTCGTTATTGACAGTTATAATTGGGTTGTTTTTTTTCTATTCAAAATAAGGATCAGGAAAACAAAAGGCTGATCATTTGAAATATAAATATTTAACCTTTAAAAAGACACAAACACAATATGTGCAGTGTGAAGTATTTCAGAAACATAAAAATTTGAGACATTAAATAAACCTACCGTCCAGCCAAAAGAAATATGAAGCCACCTTATGGAACAATAAATCTATCAAACACATTTTTACCATTTAATATATCAAAAAAATATTGCCAAAAGTAACCTTCCCTTTTTATTAACAATTGTTCTTGTTCTTTTGCCATCACATTCATTTTTGGTTAATGTATGACGTCTTTTTTTTTTTATTATTATTAATCTGAGACACGATGATGACCACGGAATCACTGCTGTTTTTATTTTTTTGCTGTGGTTCATTTTGAGTTTGATGACGTTCATTGCGGGCACGTCTCAGTTCTCCTATGTATCTGCTTGTCATGCTAGTTGTGTACATTGACAGGGGAAAAAAAAGAGAGACGCTTGCGATGTGCTTTTAGCTTAGCTGGTGTGTTGGCTGTGGGACATACCTGTGTGAAGTTTTGATTTCATACATTGGATCGTCAAGGGAGTTATTGTTTTGAGTCGCGCGCAGTACCAACACCGGGACATACAAGTGCACCGAGAGGACTCGATAGCCAAGGGAAACCGAAATGTACGAAATGTACGGCACCGGCTTCTGCTACTGTCTGTTGACACTCGCTGTGACGCGTGCGCACACTATCCCGTGCTGTAAGTTCGTCGTTCACCACGCTGCCTGTTTGTTTTTGTCCCGGTAGTGTTAGCTTGACATGTTGAGCCCGGGATGTCCGCAGAAAGCAACAACGATAATTCCTCCCCCTCCTGTTGTCATATCTCGAGGCAAAACAAGCCGCCGCCGCGCGTCACATCTCACTTGCACCGCCCCACGTACCTTAGCTCCCGCCCGCCTGAACTACATTGAACTACAATGCAAACGCACCCCCTCAAATGTCTCCTTCACTTTGAGAACGCAAATAACAGAAACGACGCAACACGCACATTTTTTGTTCTTTCTTTTTCTTTCTTTCTACAGAGCAGACACTTCTCGGAATGTAAGGAACGGATGTAAGAATTTTAGACTTGGGTAAATTAAATTTTAGACCTAGGATGAAAATATGGCTGTTTTTTAACCTTTTAGGCCTAAAATGTAACTTTCTGAATTTTAGACTTTTTTTTTAGACTTTTTAAGACCCCGCGGGACCCCTGCTCATTATAATACAGTATTGCAATAGTACAATACCTGACTGTTACACACAATTAGACATTCAGCATAATGCTTTTGGATCTACCTTCCACCACTCTCTTACCCGGCAGTTTTTTTCTTATTATTACATGACCATACTTTTAATTAGTAAGGTTAGCTAAAAATAAAAAGAAACACATTTTTTTTCCACATTTAGTCATTTTCCCATACCAAGGACATACTTTGGAGTTGTTAAAAATAGAAATACTGATTTATAGCACATTTCATTAACAAAGTGACACAATATGCTTCTCATCCTGTCATTAAAAGTACAACATTGAAAAGCAGTTACAAATACCGTAAAAGAGATTTTAAAGTATTGAAATGAGGGGAAAAATAGCTTACTAAAATTACTAGGAGACCATAAAGTGCAAGAACAAGATTTTCAAAAACAAGATTTTAATAATCCTTTGAAATTTGGTATGGATTGGTATGTTTTGGATGATGAATTTTCCCCCTGAAGTTATTACAAGTGCACCCCAGTGGTAAATATACCCGCAGATGTGACACTGTTGTTTTTTTATTTAAGAAACAAAATATTGAAGGTTTAGAATAATAAACTTAGGTTTGTGTGAACGCCACAGGTGTAAGCTCTGAAATGTTTTTGGAATTATGTTTCTCTCTGCTTCAGGAGCTGCCATATCAATTATATAGTAGGCATTGACAATATTGTTGAATTTCCAGGAAAACTTTTTCGGGGTTGACTCTAAAGTCACCCATAGGTTTTATAGGGATGTTTTGTCAGGCGTTTCAGGCCTTATTGAGTTAAGGGTGATTTTTGGGGACGTATTATACACGGATGTGAGTTATTTATGGGATTTTACGGTTTGTTCATACAGTAATTAATTTTATTATACTGTTTTGATACTGGTTAATTGGGTGCCCCAAATTGTCCCTACGTGGGCTTGTGAGTGTGGATGGTTGTTCGTCTCTGTGTGCCCTGCGATTGGCTGGCAACAAGTCCAGGAGGTACCCCGCCTACTGCCCATAGCCAGCTGAGATGGGCTTGTGACCCTTGTGAGGAATAAGCAGTCAAGAAAATGAATGAATGCTTTGATACTGCCAAACCTCAAACAAATTATAAGATATCAAGAATCAGACGTGATGGTTTTATTCCTTATTGTGTTGCATTCCATTGCATCACCTCTTAACCTATGACAATATTCTACCGCAGTTACATGGTCGAAAAAAAAAAGAGAGATGATTTGACGTGGGGTGTCCTTCAAGTAGTTTTTTTTATTATTATTATTATAATTTTTTTTTTTACAATTTGTAAGGGGGGGAGGGGGAGGTCAGCAAGGCCAGTATATACATTTGTATTTGTATATGTCTATCCCGTAGGCAGTATTGTGACCCGTTTTGGGCTTTTTGTTGGTTCTGACCAAGTCATTTCAAAACAAGATATGGCCTATGGGCTATGTATATGAAACAGCTGCAGATGAAACAATGTGTCTCATATATTCCTACATGCATTGAATAGGATGACAGAAATATAAGTATGGTAAGCCCTGCTGCAAGGTTTCATGCAGACATATAAAATATCTTATTAAATTGAAGTAAACAGTAAAACTTACACTGAATCTTAAATGCTTACAGTATTCCCTTCAACATGATTACGATTAGCCATGATTGGTGCCTTTTCACTGAGTAGGAATGTACTAAAAGATTAAATGATGGACAACATAGCATGTTTGACCAGATCTTTGGAACTGGCCAATAATTGCTATGCATATTGCACCTGTACTTGATTATATCAGTGTGATCCTATATTTTATGTGATATGTTGATCAAATTCTACATGTCCAACCATTCTAGAAAAATTCGTTTTCAGGGTGTCTACTATTTGGAGGCATGAAACGTCCTTGTGCCACTTATCAGCTGCAAACCACAGCTGGCCTGGACAAGAGCAAGAGGCTGTGTGGTTATCTCACACAGACACACATGCACACACACAGATACACAAACACGCACTGTTGGCAACCAGACCAGGAGAGAGTGACTATAGCTGTTATCTCGGACATATCTCCAGACAGTGATTATCCAAATCTGTGCACTTGCCTTGGCACAGTGCACCACCCAAAGCCTTTTAGACACACTAGTCTGGACAGATGGATTGGACAGACAGACGAGGGAGGAAGCAGAGAATGAGATAAAGAACAGAGTTACTTTAGATGCATTACCGGAGCGCTGAGCATGGAATGGAGCGACTGGGTGACAAATTGTAAATGGAAGGGTTGAGATGGTCATGAGGCACTGACAGCAACAATTTGCTATGATGATGCCAAAGAGCTCCCTGGCAAATGAAAGGGCAGGTGGGACACAGAAGTACACTTGGGGCAGCAAGGGGAAGGGATGGCCTCGTCAACATAGCGAGTTTGGCTGAGAACCTGAATCTGTTTCGTAATCCATGAGATGGTCAAAAACAAAACCTCATTCGAATGGACTGTGGAAGTTGTTCTACATTTCTGTTCTTTCTTTACTTGTTCCATAGGGTGTATACCGTAGCTAGAATAATTGGAAAACATTCAAGTATGTTCATTCTGTATGTTAGTTCAAAGCAGTACCAATCTCAAGTGTCGAAAATGGTTTGCTGTCTTTGTCAATGGAGTATAAAAAGGTTGAACAAACGTGCTGTGTTTTGTCTCCTGAAAAGTGATGATTTTGGAGGTACAATGACTCAGTTTGATGCCAGGTTACAGAAAGACGGCTGTTAAAACAATTTATTTTGTGTCATAAACGGCTCTGAAGCATGTTATGTTTTGTGTTCACTCGCCACTGCTCATCCCTATTCATTAGTAGCGCTTTTTCTGATTTCTTCTTGGTTGTTTCTCCCCAGTTGTCAGTAGCGCTTTATGTTTAACAAACTTCTCTTTTGTACTGTGTTTGATATTCTTCTCACTTCTCATTAATAGCACTTTTACTTCCTGTTTTTCCGTTTCTACACATTTTAACTATACTTTTATTGAGATATTCCTTTAACTCTGTTTCTGCTTTGTGGTCCGCTATTGCTAATGGTAACATTTTGTTGACAATGATAGCATTACATAGGCTCGTGTGAGCAACAAAAAAGCGTTCTGTTGGTGATTTTCAAAATGTTACATCAAGATTGGTACAATCAGTGCAGCTGGCCAGTTAAACGCGCACAACTGAGGGCAGGCTCATCACAGTTCCAACCTCTTCGTAAATGTGCTGCAGCTGTCACTGCAGATGGGAAATATGTGCAGCTCATTACAAATGAATGAAGTTCCAGCTCTAGCCAGGAGAAAGCAGACACACTTTGTGGTCCACAAAAAAAATAAAAAAAATAAAAAAATAAATACTTAAAATAAAAGCTTTATTTCATGACGTAATGCTTCATTTGGATATGTACATTGACAGTACATAGAGTAATAGCTGCCTGTTAAGTTGATTTCAGCTTTTGCTTCGTGCAATGATGAAAACAACATCAAATTTAAGCTTAAAAACGCTTTAAAATATACTTTAAAATGATAGCTACTTTAGGTCAGGGCATATCATCTTTCATACCACCATTTCTATTTCCCTCATGTAGTCTCCTTTCTACCATCTCATCACTTCATGACCTTCCTGCTTTCTCCTCCATTTCTTTCCCCGCGATCATTGTCATTGTCAGCACAGACACACTGAAAACCTCAAAGAATGAGATCTATAATACATTTGGTGAAGTTTGATAGAAACTTTCCACTTTCTATTAAAGGTGGAGTGTAAGAACACCGTCAAAGTAATGGCTGTGTGCCCAAAAACTCGCACGCATGAACCCACTCACTTGTTAATTATCTCCAAGCCTTCGTGCACAGAAAAACCTCGACTATAATAATGATGAAGCCATTGTCGTGGCTCAGGTAAGAAAGGCGCATGTTCAACAGACCTTCTTGAGACTTCTATCCTCATCTTGTGTGTTGTTTGTATGATGATGATGATGATGATGATGATGAGTTGGAGGAAGTTGCAGAGCAGAAAAACACACAAAGCCTGGATACTTCATTAAATCATTTTTTCAATTAGGTAAGCATGAGTGACACCTCACACTCGCACACACACTGTATTATACATGATAGTGTGAAATTCATTTTCATTCCTCTTCCCAATCATCTGTCCATCCTGTCACCGTCACTTACTAACACTCTTCCTGATATACTCTGCAAGCCCCATGGGAGTGAGCATAATGTACGCCTGTAAGAAGATTTGACAATGATGAATACTTTTTGCATGAGCAGGAGTAAAAATATAGTCTTTACATCTAATTCAATGTATGTGTGATACTGCATTTATGGGTGTTTTTGCAGCAGTCCATCTATTTCAGTTGGGGCTCATTTATTCTTCTCCTAAAGTGAGGAGTGTAGTCTTTGACCTGCTCCATGTCTAATGTGGCCTGAGAAGAATCCTGTTGTATTTTGGTGCAATAAACATAGGGAATTCAATTGAATTTCCGACAAAATATGGACATTCCGCTTTTGACCATTGAGGAAATGAAATTCAAAATTGATCATCTATAGGAGCTACGTAAGAAACAGCAACATTTGTAAAGCCCCACACTATCAGGTTAACTTCAGTTGTGAGCAACAGTAACCCCGGGATTACACCGGATACGTGTGCGTTGCGTCTCTGCTGCGTCTTGACTGCGTGCTCCGGACGCATCAATTTTTTGTCCAACTCACACCAGCTGCGCACAACTGCGGTCTGGCAGCTCCGTCGCCGACAACTTCCCGCGGTATCTGGCGTGATCGCAATGTGGCATTAAAAACAACGACAAAGACACAGACAGTCTGTGCTCAACAGAGAAGCAGAAAGAGGGGTGGACTTTCTTTGACTGAACTCACCGTCCACTCCTGCTATGACGTTCCATGCAGACGGCCTTTTTCTTGCCCATTACGTCACCAAACTCCCATTCAAGTAAACGAGGGCGGCTTATGCACGGGATAACATTATTACGATCACGTGACCAGGATAATGGCGTTCACCACCGTATGTTTATCTTTTGATACTTAATCAGTTTAAAATGCCTAATCCAGCACTAGGAAATGAGTTGTAAGTCTTTTATCGCTTTAATGACTGCCGCACAACAGGTGATTTACGTCGGAAGAGTGCAATAGCTCACAGCCGGGTGCTGTGTGCACGTCACCAATTCTTATATGCCGCAGATGGTAGGGCGTAGCAGCGCTCGTGATTGGTCCGTTTAGTCACATGCTGTGATGGCGTACTGGCGAGAATAGCCCCAAAGATGCCCAATACCACCGACCGACCGAAAAGTGTGTCAACTCGCTGGGGGATGAGCGGCGACCGGGCTTGGAAGAATAGCAGCACCCGCACCGCAGGTCGACAACTCGGGTGGGAATGAGAAACGGCCCGACCTGGAAGAGACACGATATCTTGCGGCGGCGGGAAGGCTGGGCACCGTGCGCACGCTTTCTTTTCATTCATTCTTCTTCCGCGAGGCAAACTGGGAATCTGAATGATCTGGGAGAACAGTAATGATAGTCCCGGTTGCACTCGATTCCAGGTTATTCCAGGATTCCAGTTTCCAGGTTGTTGTCCAATTCTTTCGTTACCTTCTTCGCATGGACAGTTGTTTTGATCACGTGGGCGCAGCATGCTATATCCAGACGCTGCTGGATAGAAGAGTAGGAGCGAAAGCTGGAATGGACTGCTTGTATATGAGTACTAACATCGGAGATTTTGGATGTAGTCCGATGAGATTCCAATACTATTTTTTAAGCTAATATCGGACTGACGTTTGATACCAATAATGGAAATCGATATACTACCCATGCGTAATTACAAAGGATTTGCAAATCACTGTATTCTGTTTTTGTTTTTACACAATGACCCAACTTAATTGGAATTGGGTTTTGTAATTTGAATTGGGTTTTTGTACATCTATCAAAACCAAGTGTTCATTAAAAGCGTTTGACTATAAGCCACATTTTGTAACCTTTAAAGGTCACTGTCACTTAATAAAAGAATGCCTAACAATTACAATAGGTCAATTATTTCCCCTGTACGTAACCATTGCATTTAACCATCCCTAATTAGGAGAAATTAGAATTTATTCATGGTTGGATGAAAATAAGGAATGTCATCACCCTAGCAACTTGCCTTTTTCATAAATGCCAGCCCTAACACATTATCTCTAGCTTTTTTTTTTGTCAGTGGGAGTGAGTCCGTCTCTTGTTGCAGGGAACCTTCTGATGTGCAAGAATTGACTAACACCTATTAGTGTCAAAAATGACTTTGCCACTAACTTGGGTGCAAAATGCTGAAGTGATATTTTAAGGAACGCTCCAATGTAAAGTGTCTCCTTCCCAGCGAGTTTGGAAGTGACACATTTACTTCTAAAATAATCAAGATTCTATCTATCTATCTATCTATCTATCTATCTATCTATCTATCTATCTATCTATCTATCTATCTATCTATCTATCTATCTATCATACATTTAAGAACAAAGAGGCAAAACATGATTGAATTTTTTTTTTATACTTCTCTTTAACATCCTACTTTTCCCTTTCCCCTTGTCACCTTTGAGGTCGCCATAGCGCGTCATCCATTTTGTTTTAAGCCTCCTCCTCTTAAACACCAATCTTTAATATTCCCTCACAACATCTACCAACCTTCTCTTAGGTCTTCCTCTTGCTCTCTTCAATGGCAGATCGCCATCCTACCCTTATACCCACTATCTCTCCTATGGACATGTCCAATACATTTAAGTCATCTCTCTCTAACTTAGTCCCCAAACATCAACTTGGATTTCTGACTAATCTTATTTAACCTGATCACTTCGAAAGAAAAACTCAACCATTTCCAACACCGCCAGCTCTTCTTCCTGTTGTCTCTTCAATGCCACTGTGTTCTCAAACTGGACATCTTTAAATTGTAGCTGTATGCCCATGCTCTAAAAGAACACAATCCAAATTAGGTCACTTATGTTTTGTTCAAAGATGGCTATTTGAGTCTTATGGTCCTATTTTCATGCCTAGCACAAATCTCACACAAAGCACAGTCTAACTGTGAACATAGGTGGGTTTTTCTTTCTTTTGGTAGTTTGACATTGCAGAAGCAAAAATAGACTCGCTGGTGTCCAAGATCAAAGAAAGTTTATAAGGAAGTGTAAGCAGACGTCCGTGGGTAAAGGTCTGTTAAGTGGACACTTGGAGACCTCCTTTCTAAGGCTATGTTATGAAACATATAAAAATATGTTGATAATGATGCGTTCACTGAATTGATTTCTGCAATGATTTAGAGGGTGCGATGCACGCTGTTATAATATTGAATTAATTACAACATCCACCACACACGCCTCCGCAGAGCTCAGAATTGGCCTGCCCCCACCTCGATCAAATCCACTAAAATCACGCTACACCACCTTAGCCACAACTTTGACTTGGTATTTAGCTGATCTAAAGATTAAGATTGGTCTACTTTCAGTCACCAAATTGTCAGGTGCGCCGGGGGCATGTAAAAGAAAACATCCTTGGTCCACCAAAAGAACCAGCATGGCACTGCGGTCTGCCAAATTCCCAAACATGGTAAACTACACAAGATGATCACAAAATCAAGATCCACCAGTTTATATGCAGAGCGCACATGCACTGTATACAAAAATAGATGTATTTGTGTGTGGAAAAAAAAATCATTATTAGTTAAAACTGTATTCTGAAGTGTGATCATCAAATTTGCCAATGCTAGGTCTTACACAGCAAAAGATACTTGCATGCGTGTACTTGTACTGAGTGGATAGTAAAAAAATTTAAACACCCCTGTTCAAAAAGTCTGGTTCTTGTGGCATAAAAAACTTTTTCCACGTGGGACCTATTACATGTACAAATCAATTGAATTAAAAATGTTAGTAAACCCATAGAAAATAAATGTACTGTATATTATTTTATTTGAATGTAATTGGTTAATTCTCTTCACAAGCACATCCCCAGTTGTGCAACCACAT
Source organism: Festucalex cinctus (assembly GCF_051991245.1). Classification (NCBI taxonomy): domain Eukaryota; kingdom Metazoa; phylum Chordata; class Actinopteri; order Syngnathiformes; family Syngnathidae; genus Festucalex; species Festucalex cinctus. Next base: position 43,195,304 of record NC_135411.1, read on the forward strand.
TATCTCAAGTTGTTTATTTATTCATTTCCCCTCTCTAAAAGGTTCACTTTTCACATTAATGGTGGAAAGAGTTTTGAAATTACTTACCTTGGACTCATTTATTTTATATTCTAACAAACCTAGAATTTCAACAGGGGCGTGTAGACTATGAGAATTGTAAATTCCCACGGTTGTGAAGGTAAGATGATGAAATACACTTAACCTGCTGGAAAACCAAAGAAGTAAATTGGAAGAACATGCATAAAAAGGGGAAAGTCTGAAAAATAAGAATGAAAGAAAAGAACGAAAATAAGTTATGCATTGTGAAAATTGGTCAAACATTGAAACACTTGGATCAACAAGGAGGTAGCAATTGGAAACGATAAGAAATAATCCACAAGTTAATATGGAGGCGGTGAGGAGGGAATTAATGTGATGACGACAAAAAACAGGCCAGTGTGTAAGTGTGGCAGAGTGAGTTACCCCAGGGCTTCCTTTACGCTCATGCTTCCCCAGAGAAGCAATTAACAAAGAAATTATGGCGGAACAATTCACCCGGAGGCTCTGGATGTGTCTCATGCCATTTTAGTGTGTTAATCACTTTTGCCATTTCAGTTCAGTGTATGCGACTAAAATGGAGAGGTCAAACGTCAGTCTAGCAGAAAACCTGACCAACAAAAATGCAGCAGGCAATGTTAACACAGAATAATCGTGTTCACTCCTATTTTGTGTTGATGATGTAATAATTCAACTGTTTGACGACTCCCTCAAACAAAGCTCATCTTCCAGGACCAATGAAAGGGATGGAACTAGAACATCCCATCAAAAGTTTCAGTCAACTACATCGCTGATGATTGGTGACAGAGATGCAAGTGACCTAAAACACTTTTGCAGCAAGAAGAACACCAAAGTGTTGTCTTTTACCAATCATACAGAGTCCAATATCTCTGGGATGACGACGATCACAATTGAGCACCCAAGTGTGAAATTTGTTATCACACAGGCGCATTGGATGTTTGGAAGCAGCGATTGAAGGCACTGAAACAGGATTAAGCAGCTGAAATGAAATCAACTGGCTCGCTTCACTCAGCACCATCAAACTTTTTCACAATTGTTGCGAAATCTGTGCTAATTGAGGCTTCCATGACTTGTGCCTTCGTGCTGTCTTTCAGACCAGCCTTTTCCAGCTAATGGTATGATTATTAATCTGCCTCCTTCTCTCTCACACACCTTCAACCTCACACAAACGCACTCTCACTTTCTCTCTCACTGAAAAAAATATATCTGCAAATAGGTGAATTTACGGCTTCATCATCTGCCAAATCACCTGAGGGGCTGATTGTCACTGCTTTGGTATGTCTTCATATTGGATGTCATCCAGGTGGCTGTTGTCAAATGACATGCTCTGGACCTTCTCATATTCCCGGATCATTAGACGATGATGATCGATGCGACAGTTAAATGGGGTATGGGCCAGCACCTATTCATTGGTAAGGAACCAGGCAGAGTTCTTCCCGTTCAATCACGAATACAGCTCAGAGTTGCTGTAAAGCCACTGGAATATTGCAGCGACCTTAGTTGGTGCGCCAAGGTTCTTCAAGAGAGAGAGGCATGATCTATCATAATTAAGTCAGGTTTGGGGTCTGAGATGTTGAATCTTCGCTTAGTTCCTGACTTTATCAATGAAAAACCTAAGAGTGGAGATGTAGTCTGTGGTGAAACTGTTGGGCATAAAGCTCACTTGTTGAGGGCAGCCATGAACTCTTGATGGCTGGGAGATTTGAGGTGAGAGGGATCCTGGTGAACAATCTAGCAAGTATGGAAAGCAGACTGATGCTCTTGTGTTGTGGAAAAGTTATCAATTTTCAGGCTCTATGAGATGCGTCTCCTCCAACTACCTGTAGTTTATCCATCCATCCATCCATCCATCCATCCATCCATCCATCCATCCATCTTCACCGCTTATTCCTTACTAGGGTCACGGGGGGTGCTGGAGCCTATCCCAGCCGGCTTCGGGTAGTAGGCAGGGGACACCCTGGACTGGTTGCCAGCCAATCGCAGGGCACACAGAGACAAACAACCATCCACGCACACAATCACACCTACGGACAATTCGGAGCGCCCAATTAACCTGGCATGCATGTCTTTGGAATGTGGGAGGAGACCGGAGTGCCCGGAGAAGACCCGCGCGGGCATGGGGAGAACATGCAAACTCCACCCAGGAAGGCCGGAGCCCGGACTCGATCTTGCGTCCTCAGCACTGGGAGGCGGACGTGCTAACCAGTCGTGCCGTCCCCTGTAGTTTATGATCTGCTAAATTGATCTTTCCAGATTTTTCTGCGGTGATGAGGTTTCTTTCACAAGCACAGTTGTGATCGGGGTCCTGCACAGGTTTGCCATGGTCTCAATTCCCTCTGATTCCAGGCTTCTCGCTCTAGCATTTATCACTATACTGTAGTCTGTCATGGCTAGGTGGCAGTTAACTATGGTGAGGGTTGGCTGTTCGAGCAATTGATTCATGGGAAGAGTGTTTAATTATCCCAACAAGTCATGGGTGAACTGGTTGACAGCTCAAAAGTGACCCAGTTCTGGATGTCATCAATCAACCGCGAAGCAGCGGTTCGCAGCCATTGTTGTGGAGCTGTGCTCCTCTCGAGTGCATTTGGTGACAGAGGACAGCCAACGACGGTAGATAATGATGTGGTCAATTGCCTTTTGGGGTCTTGCCTCCGGACTCCTCCATATCCAGTGATAGATGAGTTTGAGCAAATCAGGTGTCAGTGATAGACTGGTAAAAGTTCTGCTGCGGGCCATTCCCAATGTCATTGGTAGATGATGGTTTGTCTACAATTTTAATATCAGCGGTAAAGATCAAAGTAATCTTCACACACTTTCAGCAGATGGTTGTTAATTGGGTTCTAGCTGATGTGTCTGTAAGTCTTCTAAATATATAATAAACTATACAAAAAAATCTTCAATCTAAGACTCCTTTTTCTTACCTGAGCATTATATAGAATTAATCTGTATAATCTCGCCTTGTAGTCCACCTGTTTTTTTGTTTTTTTTTCCCAATTTAGACCTAAGGGCTGACACTTTCTTCACCAAATAAAATAATCTTCAGCAACATATACAGAAAATACTGTCGAGTTCCATATATTGATAAAGTGACAAGCAATTGAATTCTAAGTATCTAAATGCAGTGTACTCGCAGCATCCAACAAGTTCCTACATGACTGCAATCTAAAAGCAGCACCTTTATGTCATCCTTCAAATCAAATATTTTTATTTTAATCTTGTACTACAATTGAACCCCAGTCAAATTGAGTACAACTAACATTTGTACAGAAAAAACACTAAAAATAAAATTGATCATTCCTTATTTAGTACTGAACTACTTTGCAGCAGTGCCTGACCCCTTTTCCACCTTGTTTGACGAAGCAAATAAATTAGCCAACTTACGTGACATCCCTGCTGGAGATGACAAGTTGCTATTTTCAGGTTGATTTTTTTTTTTTTTCTCACAGTGATAAAACTACACACAGCATCTCACAACAAAGTTGTGCATTTTTGAGACTCTTACACAACATTTAATAAGATTGGTTTATGACACGCATTTGTATTTAAGTGTGCAACTTATATTGAAAAGATAAAGACCAAATTCAAAAGCCAAATATATATATATATATATATATATTATTATTTTTTTTTAAGACAGGAAATACCAATCGGACCAAGGGGAGAAATTTAACAAATGGGAAAGAACTCAAGGTTTTGTTTGTTCAATTGTTTAATTGATATCCCCTTGAGATGCGTCATCTAATTTTTAAGGAGGTCCTTCCAACACATACACATGACAGTAATATACAAAACAAGATAAATATTGGTCCATAACTTAAGACAACAACATTAAAAAAAAAAACACACACACACACACACACTTAAACTAAACACATTCACACCCACCCCTTCTCACTCACTTTCCCACTAAACCCAGCTTTCCATTTATCAAAAGTCTTCCGCCATATATTTGGACATATAATAATACATACTATATACATATAGTTTCGCAGTATCAGGTACACAAAGCACTGTGAATATCATAATGAGATCAATAAATAAATAAGGAGTATGTCCAAGTCAAATGAGTCCAAGAGAATATACATCCTAAATAAAAAAAATAATAATGATAATAATAACAATTTAAAAAAACAAAAACCAAGAACAGGATGTTTGACATTGAATAAACAGAGTATAGAAAGTATGGAAAGTGGTTAGTGATCTAAGAGAATGGAGGTACATTATTCCATTCCGAGGGATTTATCCATGAATGTACGCCGACCATTTTTTTTTTTTCCCTTTATACCAAGAATCAACGATCAGCATGCTTCAAGTTATATTGTGAACTTAGAGAAATTAGGAATTGGTTCAAATCAGGAGGAAAATTAAAATAACTACATTTTAAAATAAATAAAAAGTGAAATTTCTTTCTGGCCCTGGTGTAGCCACATCAAATAGTCATACCTTATACAATGTTGAGTCCTATATGGACTCCTCATACAAAGTATTGAGAGGATGAAGATTTGATTCAGAGGTGTTGCTATAAATAATATCCGCTTACCGTATTTTCAGGACCGTAAGGCTATTTCTGTATTTAACAGACACACACACGGTCATAAGGTGCACCACACTATTAGGCGCAGGCACGGTTAAACATGTGCTAGCTCAATACATATGGTAGCACGCTAGAATATGTTCTTAAAAGGGTAGCGGAGCAAAACTGAGTTTGGTTGTACTTGAAGGATTTAACAACGTAGTCACTTTGATCAATCCTCATCCACAAATCCCTCAAAGTCCTCATCTTCTGTATCTGAAACGAACAGCTGGGCTTGTTCTCAAACACGCCAGGTTTCCTTTCGTCATTGTAGTATTGTCAAGAGTCAATCTTGTTACCATGTTGTTTTATCCACGTTAACCTGACTTATTATAATCCAGGGAGCATGTTTGTTAATTATCTCAACAAGTTCAGTGACAAATAATTCCAAGTGTCTTCTGCAGTTGGTATTAGTTGAAATCTACCCCAGTTGATATTCAAAATGTCTTGAAGATAAAAAAAAAAAAAAAAAAAAAAAACTCGGCTGGTCGTGGTACCCGGAAGTCTCGCTCTGTTTAACAGGAAGTAGATACGTCTTCCTATTGCTGATGCGTCAGGCCACCCACCATCTTACGTGTTTCTGGCCGGTGGCAATAAATAAATTAAAGCTCTTATTTATTTCGCGATTGTGACGTGGATTGTTTTGTTACAAACATAAGACATGTAGCAATGTTAATTTTCCCCCTTTTCAGTCTAAAGAAACCCCAAACAAACCCCAAAAGCATCTTAGTTATTACTGTTGAATCAGAGTCCGTCAGCAATTGGTGTCCGTGCGGAATTGAAATATTCGTTCCTGGCGTCCCGGCAATGTCCTGTGCCGCAAATATGTTTTAGTTTTTTTTGTTTTTTTAATGATTGAAATATCTTTGACGCAATGCATTTTTGCGTCGATCACTTTTTCTGGTCGTCTTTTATTCCCAACAAGGTGACAAACTCCTAATATTTAAATGAATAATGTGCATGCCTTTAGCAAAATTAATTAATCCAAAATGTTAAAATAAGTATACAAATCAAAGGGCAATAACAATGCACACACTTCATAGGAAGCAATACGCAGGGGGCAATAACAACCATGCACACGCATACATACGCATACAAGCATACACACACAAAAGGAATTGTAAAAAAGACCAATAGATACATAATTTGTTTTGATTGCTCAGTCTGCATGGGTCTGCATGATATCACATCAAAAAAATAAAAAACATAACAAAAGAATTGACCTATTGATAATAAGTAATGTGGTTCAATATCATATGAAGTATCAAAAAGAAAAAACACCCACACATATACACAAACACTAACACAAAGAAACGCACTGATGCTTTAAAACAATTACTTCACTACATCATTACACAGGCTTTTCTTACGCATCGACTGAACTTACAAATAATCTTAATTGCAAAATCCTTTAGCCCAAGTATGGCAACGTAATGGCCATCGCAGGTCAATAACAATTTCAATTCAAATTAGAACACTCGTTGTTTTGGGGTCCTTCGTTTGGTGGCTGGCGCTCTTGCTGATGACGTCGCGCTACTATAGCGAAGCTGCAGTATGTGACGTCATCGGAAGGTGCACAGGAGCCCGCAACAGCCGTACAGGCAGTTTACGTCACCGCCTGTTTTTTTTCCCCTTTTCTTTTTACTCACCCACTCACTCACTCACAAAAATTTACACGGTCTCCCAGGCGGGGGGGGCGAACCCACGCCAAATGGCAGCGAAGGCAAGTAACGGTTCCACAGTATCCACACCTCCACCCGAGCCCCACATCACTGCCTATTTGCTACTTCGGCCAAACACTATGCTGCCTACTCGCGCATATTACGTCTGCTCCAGAAAACTAACCAAGAAAAGGGACTCATGTTACGTTTATTATATGAAATTGGTTCGGCTTTTACAAGAGCCACGTAGAGCAAACTGAAAGCCGAACAAACCTCTTCCAGCACTTGCGCCAAATGCATCCAAATGAATGGGAGGAATGCTCACGTCTTCGAGAGTGCGGCGTGGCTAACGCTAGCAAAATTAAGTCCAAGCATACAGAGAAACAACAAACTTTAGCCCTATTTAGTACCGGGTGAAACATTGTCAGTCTTTTGCCAGAGTCAGCTGACAGGCTAGTTTTTCTTGCAAGGAATTTGAATTTAATTACAATAAAAGGTGGTGCTGATTATTTTTAAGCTGTTGATCTTGAACTTCTGTTATATACAAATGTTATTGTTAGTTGAGTTGTATTTTTGCACAAGTGGTAGAATACTGGATGTGTGGTTTACAATACCTGTTTACAATTGTTAGAACTACTTACTTGTGGCATTTAAGTTATGCAAAAGCTATGAGTAGCTTTTTTTTTTTGCACAAGATATGTATGTGACATTTAAGTTGAGCAAAGCAATCAGTAGCTTTTTTTGCACAAGTTATGTAAGTTGCACTTAAGTTGAACAAAAGGCTATGAGTCCCCTTTTTGCACAAGCTATGTGGCATTTAGGTTATGCAAAAGCCATATGTAGTTTTTTTTTTTTTGTATGAGCTATGTATGGCATTTAAGTTGAGCAAAAGCTGTGAGTAGCTTTTATTGCACAAGCTATGTGGCATTTAAGTTATGTAAAATATGAGTAGCTTTTTTTTACACAAGCTATGTTAAATTTACGTTAAAGCTGATTCAAAATTAGTGTACGCTATCGTCTTAACATTTTGCACAAGATTAATTTTTGAATAAATCAAACATTGTTTAAATGTTTTGTTTTTTTTAACTTTTGATTATATCGATTAAAATCGTAATCGTCCAGAATGACAGAAAAAAATCGTGATTTGATTTTTTGGCCATATCACTCAGTCCTACCACACAACTGACAAACGACGGTTGCATGAGAAGCCTCATGCTTAATCGTCCTTTATTTAAGAAACACAGTACATTTGATTTAACGCGGCTTGTGTAATGGCAGAAGTCAATAACAACATAGCTGCCTCCTGAGTAAAATACCGTAGAAATTGTTGAATTCACTTCCAATATTAATGTATTTACAAACCTAATTCTTGTCCTGTTAAGGGATTGAACAGTCTAGTCCACATGGTAAACCGCATTGCTGAGTGATTCAAAGGGTATTTTCCAAATGAGAGGAGACGCCGACTTTTCCTCCCTTCTCTCCATCCATCCATCCTCGTTAAAAAAATCCTCATGTCTCCTTGGCTTTCCGTGCCTTGACAGTACCCCACTGCTGAAACCACCCATTATTAAGAGTGACTCTTCAATCCCAGACGATCGATGCTGTCACTTACCAAAGGAGTCAGACCACTGATTACAGCTGTTCTCAATTACAGTGGTGTAGACGGAAGTGGAAGAGGGGATGGAGTGAGTGAGGGCTGAACAAACTAACTGTTTCCAGGATGGTATTACAATAATTGGGTTCTGCATTGCATGTAAGTGAGGCGCATGCAGGAAATGCTTTAATTGCTTAAAACTGATGCTATGACTGATTCCCCCCCCCCCCCCCCCCCCTCAAATCCCACCTAAATGAGCAAGGTAGATGATAAAAAGTGAACCAAGATTTTTTTTTTTTTTTGGTCTCATTCTAGCAGGTAATTAGGGACAAGTCATGTTACTGAATGTGGTTACTGGATAAAAACAAATGGCAAATAGATTTAGTTTAACATACATAAAAATATACATATATATTAAGTTCAGTTTAGAAAGGATATTAGGTTCCGTCAAAAGAGGACAGTACGCCTCATTTGATTTTTATTTCGTCATAACTGAACATGTGGTATATCTGAATTTTGACCCTTTTTTTTTTCAGCTGGATTGCACTGATATTCACCCATATGTCATCAGTTGAGTTGAAGGAGAAATCTGTGGAGCATGTCAACCTGTATTAGAAATATAGATATAAGTGATGAACAAGCAAATCTTTTTGCTCTTAAAGTCCAAAAATACATGTTCTGAAGTTGACATACAATCGAGAACAGTTGTTGACAACCCTGACAAATTTGAATGATAACAAAAATTGACAAGTAAAAAATTGTGAAAAATGAAATGATTCTCTCCACTCCCAAACTCTGTGGCCATGTCGTGTCTCCCGAATGCGCTGAGACCACACCCAGTTCATATAGTTGTTGCTATGTGAAAAACACTTGTTTTCTTTTTTATCTTTTTGTTTTTTTCTTTTACATTTTTTGGGATGAAACTGAATGCAGACATCCCAAAAATGTAAAAAACCTATAAATCAATCAATAAATAAATGGACATGAGTGTTTTTCAAATAGCAGCAATCAAGTCAAACAGCATTAGTACGACCTGGTGAATGGATGCTACATCATCTAGCAACTTTCTTAGGCCAACACATCCTGTCATGCAAGAGCAACCAGAACCAAAATCCAATTCTGCGCCAAAGGACACTGACCTATGTTAGAATCAACCTTCTTCCACTCAGTCTGTAGCAAATTGCTATGTTTTCCCCCTTTCACTTATAAGTTTGGTTATGCTAGAGTAATACATATTGCTAACGTTAACCTTGATACATACTTAGATACAAAAGCATCAGAGTCAGGTTTTTTTTTTTTTTTTTTTTACTCAACATTTTCTTGAAACATTTTGTATTGCTATCGATGATGTGTCTATTGCGATACATATTGAGATTGAGATGGATCGCCCAGCCATGACCACTGTACTAGATAGTGTTGAATATGATTTATAAGATATTTGTTGATGATTTATTTGATGCTTTGAATCAGATTTAGTGTCTTGACTTTTGGTTCTTTTTTGTCAGTGTGATTTGCTGTCTGTTCCTTTTAACCTTGCTAAAAATTGTTAATTCTTGACTAAATGATGACTAAAAAACATATGATTGACCGCTTTTTGCTCAACACAAAACAGGTTGTGAACTGCGCTATTGTGGTGCAACTGTAAATTAGCTTTCTACTGCTACATGGTTTACTCTTAACTCATTCACTGCCATTGACGGAAAAAGTCGTCAAATAATGCTTTTTTTTTTCTGGTCTGGCAATGAATGTGTTAAGCCTCTACATGAAGGAAAAAAGTACAAATGATTTATGTTGATCTGTTTCCCATTTCTGTCCATAAATTATTCCTAGCCATGTTACACTGAGTGGTATTTATTGTGATATTTAGAGTTTCTCATTATTGTTTACCAAGGCCAATCATTTTCTACACTTCCTACGTCTATCAGAACAGCTGTAGGTAGTAATTAATAATATTTCATCCACTTGTTCAGGTGGCAGTAATGTTCATCACAAAATCGCAAAAACTGCTCAATGCCTGAAGCTGAAGACACATCCATGGTTTGTAAATTTCACACTTCATTTATATTGCTGTATCCAATCTTCAGATCTAAACCACAGCATATGTAAATATAAAATGTTTCGCTTAGCCAACGCAGCCTTGTTTTTAGAGGGAGAGGGGGTGCAAATCAGTATATAACCAGGGAAATGATGCTGCTTCATTGGAAATTGATGGTTGGAACAATGTTAGTATCTTCTCAAGTTGCCCTTGGAAAACAGGCTCATCTCTGATCTGTTGTCGTATTATACAATTATTCGGTGTAAACATGGTCAATAATTGTTTGACATTAAAACATGACCATGAATGTGAATACTATTATAACTCAGAAAATTGAACAATGCACTTCTTAAACTACATGCAATAGAAAGTTTACTCAAAGTCAAATATTCCCGACAAACCTTAACGCTATTTACGCTGTGGGCAGTGGTTATTGAATTTCTTCATTTACAATTAATCCGTGCAGATATTTATTGTCCCAATATATTCTCCAATTTGTGTCCTCACCAGAAATATCGATTTCAACAGCAGTTTAAGCAGAAATAAGAAAAAAAAAAAGTTTAATATTGTTGACAAACTCACATATAGTATACTCTACATTTGAACACAGATAATTTGTATTTGATTTCATTTACACTTTTTACAAGCAACAAAATGTGTCCAATGCATTTAACCCAATACAATAGGGGGAACATGCACTCATAATTTTATAGTGATTACCCAAAATAACTAACCTTGCTTAATGCGTTTTAAAAAGATTTAGATTTTGTTTTACTTCAGGTTTTGTCCAGATGGGTTTGTCCCTTCTAGTTATCACCAAAAGGGAGAAACATTGATTTCTTCATTACATAAAATTGTCTGCCTAATCAAATGCTATTTCATCCTTCCCTACACAGACCACTTCCCCTACATTTGTGTGTGTCTGTCTAGTCATATTATCTTTTGCACTGACTCGTATGGTGATGAGTCAAATTTCATCAGATGAATAGATGGGTGGACTAATCATGTAAAGCCAAAAGCCTGTTAATTAGAAGCATATTGTCATGGTTCACAGTTATATTATCCCAAAGGCTGATGAGAGTGGTCCTACTATGAGGCTACATACCGTATAATGGAGGGCAAACATTGTTGGTACCACTCTGCTAATGAAAGAAGAAACCAAAGCGGTCACCAAAGCGGACTTAAATCAGTAATTAATAAGGAAGTAATAATTGATACAAATGCAATACATTGCTTTTGAATTCAACATAATTTAAAAAAAAAATCATGAAACAGGTCTGGACAAAAATGATGATCAAGGTTTGAAGGGTGCATGCTCCATACGGCATGTTTACATCACAGCTCATAGAGGGCCACTTCAGAATAGTCCAATGTTTTGCTCTTCGCCATGCTTGGGTGTTTTTATCTGTGTGTTTTGGGTCGTTATCCTGTTGCATAAGACCCTTGACTGAGACCAAGCTTTCTGACACTGTGGACACACAGATTCAAAGCACCCTGCACATGTAGTAAAGCAGGCCCAGAAGATGTTTTCATGGTCGGGACTTGTTCTTCTCATGGTATGCATTATTTTTTGCATCTCTGGACACAACTGTCGGTTGGATATTCCTCAGAAGCTCTGTAGCTTGTCAACATGCAAATTCCTTAAAAAATAAATAAATAAATAATAATAATAGTAATAATAATAATAATAAATAATAATAATACATTATACGTCTCTTCGATTTGTCATCAATTTTCCTCCTGCGGTTAAATCCAGGGAGGTTGGCAACAGTCCTATTAATCTTAAATTTCTCAATAATATTTTTACTTGTAGTCACAGGAACATCAAGCTGCAAGGAGAAGGTCTTATGCTCTTTACCTTTAAAGGTATGGTCTGACGTTTTTCCGTTGCAATTTGTAAACACAACATTCAAAACTGACGCTTGTGGAAGCCGAGAACAGCACCCAAACCAGGAACGAGTCTAAATCAGCCCACCAATCAAGAGTGGGTGTTCGCACAGCCAAATTTGTATATGCAAACAAGACACAGGTCTCAAACTACTAACATGTCCACGGAAACAGTCCACCAATCAGGAGCGGGGGTTTGCACAGTGAAATTTGCATATGCCACTGATAGTCGAATGCCCGCACGGCTTGGCTGGGAGAAACATCCCGGACAGGCCAAAACAAATCCTTCGGACTATATCTTTAAGGTGCTTGTCAACTGTCTTTCTAATCCCCTGAGACAATTCACTCATTCACTTCCTCTGGTTCATGTTTTGTGCGGCACATACCCTGTCACCAAACATTTCAATCGGCCAACTGACACATTTGAAGACACCTGTGAGGCTAATTACAGGACACATCTTGGTTGGACATGTCCCTGTGGGTTTTTCTTTCATTAACAGAGGGGTACTAACAATTCTATCCATGTGTGCAATTTTGAATGGAACAACAACAGACTCCTCCACTCTTTCTCCCTTCCACCTCTTCACTACTCCTTTCTTATTCATCAGCACTCAATAATGATTTTTTATTTTTATTCAGCTCTCCAAAGTGCTTTCTTCCACTTGTGACTCTATGACGACGTATGTGATTTTCACCAGCGTTTTATACCTAATTACCCCAATGACACTGTCAATCGAGCAATTATAACTAAACTCGCAAAATACTGGTTCTTAAGAGTCATCTCAGAATTGAAACTTCAAACTCCACTTTACATCTGTGAAATTATTCCATGCCGCCCCCCCACTCCCGAGTAAAAATAAGACGGTAACAATGCCTGTCCACTCATAAAAAGACAATGACGGTGTTAAAATTACAGAGCAACGATAACAGCTTCAGTACAGACGTCATAACCGCCATTGCGCCCATCTGTGAAACATCTGGCTCTTTCTATAATTTTGACATCACAGCTGGTAAAAATAGCTCCATGCAATCACAAATCCTGTAAGCATGTATCGCTAATTGTCCAAGAAGCCAATTACAATTACAACTCAAGCTTTTCTCAACCTTTAAATGGGTTATTTATTCTCAGATTCTCAGGCTTACTCCCACATTCCAAATAGTCCAAATTCTCCAAGATGTGAATGTGAGTGTGAATGCTTACTCATCTGGTGTCAAGTCCAGGGTAAACCCTGCCTCTGACTCAATGTCAGATGGGATAGGATGCAACTCACCTAGGCTGTGACCCTAATGAGCGTTTAGAAAATTGATGGGTTTATAACAATTAACTAATTTAATTTCCAAATCACAAAACATCTCACAAGGTAATTTGCATACAATGCAGCTCAGATGCCACACACGTATTTCTATCGACATACACAGTCAACAACATCCAGTTTGTTTTTGTAAAGGCATCCGACTGTTCAGCATGTAAGGTTGATTAATTATAATCTGATTATCAGTGCAGTTATAGAAGCAGCTGTATAGAAAAAAAAAATCTGAAAATGCAGCAATTGCTGAGCCACGACTGCAAGCATATACGCTATTATGAGTAGGATTACACATTTTCTTTTACTGAAATGTAACCCATTGTATTAATAACGAAATAAGCGATAAGATACAAGGAATAAGCGATAGGACTAGATAAGTTTTCAACTTCTTCCTACTCCCTTTGAACATGTAAATTGTCATTGATTGTATGTTTCTTTTTATTTTTAACTTTCTTTTTGCTACTTTTTGTTGTTGTTACTTGTTCAATAAATAAACAAACAAACAGATCCATTTATAGGGTCCTTTTTACCTTTTTTAGGTTTCTCCTAATGAACATTTTGACTTTTTGATCAAACTGAATGACCGGGTCTGGAACAGTGTTGGTCAGAAGTTGGACAGGTGGACCTTAGTCTAGGTCTGGACCCAGAAACCTTTCTGTCCGGATTCAGGCCAAATCTGATTATTGCAACTAACGTTTGAATTTAACTTTAATTTCACTTAAGTGTTGCATGTGAGCTGGAGGCTATTCCAGCTCAGCTTGTTGTTGTCAGTTGTTGTTGCTGAAATTAGTGATTGCTATGACACAATCATTTCGTTGAGACTATTGGCATAGTGTGGTTTACTATAGCACCCCACCAAACTATTACTCTCTGCTTTTCCTCTCTTTAAATTTCAGTTCATATTTGTCACACACAGCCAGCCGAGGGAATCAATTAGTCAGAAACAGCAAGACTACCAAAGCGAGTCACAAACATAAACAGACGTGATTAAAACATTATGATTAACGATTCTGACAGCTCATAGACTCATACTGCGTTCTTGTGGACGGCCTGTGCATCCATAAATCAAAATTATAAGAACACTGTGTCAGTCTCAGATGAGCGATACTCTGCACATTTATAATGATTTGCTTAGTCAATATATGTCAGGAAAGAAGGAAAACACATACAATATCAATATAAATGCATAATTGTTGAATACTATCTTTGTTTTTGTGTACTTGCCACTGATGATAACAGGTCAGATTTGCAAGGAGGTTCTTTGTTTTACTCCCTGTGACCCAAACATCCATGACAGATGTGCAAATTGTGGCAAATGGGAGGAATTCAGTATGATGAATGCGAGCCTCCTTGCATTTTCTTTAGAGGACCCATTTCTCAAAGGAAAGGAGAACTACTTCCTACAGAAATAATAATACATAATATTCTGTAATGCACTACTTGCATATTTTATAACAAGTCATTTTCCCGTTGTAAGTCCATTTACAATTTGGAATTTAAAATGGCACACTGTGCACATCACTGTTAATTAAATTCACAAACACAATGGAAGAAAATATCGTTCCAATGATAATTAAAGTCAGGGCATATCAATCTTTTGAAATACTGGTTTTATACATAAGCTTTTAAATCGAAAATAAATAAATTACAAGTGGATTTAATGAAAATACACCAGACGTAGGGAGTATTAGTTAAAACATGAATGGATATTGAATTCATATACAGTAGGAATGTAACGATATCCAAACACACATTACGATATTATCACGATATGAAGGTCACAATACGATAATTATCTTATAATTAACAATATTGAGGCACTTACTTGCTAGTGCAAGCACACATTGATTGCTTCAAAAGAAAATTAGGTTTCCCTTCATCTGACAATTAGCATAGATTTTAAACATAGAAGGCCAAAACATCCCTAATGAAAATTAAATGGCACTAATAAACCAGCTACTAGAGGGTGCTAGAACTGCACAAATGGAAATCAACCTGACTTTTTTTTTAACAGATGTGTTCCTTTTAAATATTGTGAACATGACGACGACGATATTGTGGCAGTTTTAATATCACGATATCACGATATTGCCCTTATTGTTATATCCCTCATATACAGTAATCCTTTCTCAGGCTTCGCTGGTCTTCAACAGAAACGTCACTCTTTATTGGTGATTGGTGATTATTAAGATCGGTATCCTCAGCTATTATTATTATAATTAAAATAATTATAATAATATAATTATTAGGGGTGTGAATTGCCTCGTACCTGACGATTCGATTCGTATCACGATTCACAGGTCACGATTCGATTCGATACCGATTAATCCCGATACGAATTTATAAGTCGATTGTTGCGATTTTTTTCCATTCAAATTTAGAAAATACTAATCAGTAAGCTTGTAGAGTGTAAGATTTATATGAAAATGTATTATTGTATTTATTTATCTGAAATTTCAGTCTTATAGAGGTTGTAATCTGTTTCATGTTTAAACAGCATTAAAATAAAATATTAAGGCTTAATGTTCCGTTCATATAACATTCTTCCATGCTTAAGGTGTGAATCCTAAAAAAAAAAAAAAAAAAAAAAAAAATCGATTTTGCCTATTATTGAATCGATTCGAGAATCGCGCGATGTAGTATCGCGATATATCGCCGAATCGATTTTTTTAACACCCCTAATAATTATTATTATTATCCGTCTGCGATTGGCTGGCAACCAGTTCAGGGCTTACCCCGCCTGCTGCCCGAAGCCAGCTGGGATAGGCTCCAGCACTCCCTGCGACCCTTGTGAAGAATAATTGGTTCAGAAAATAGGTGGATTATTATCCGTATAGTTAGAAAAACAAACAGCAAAAGCACTCTAAGGATGTAACGATAACAGCAATACCGTGATATCGCAATATTAAAACTGCCACAATATCGTCATCGTCACGTCATAAAATGAAAAGCAGCACATCTGTTAAAAAAGTAGGTTGATTTCCATTTGTGCAGTTCTAGCACCCTCTGGTGATTTTTTTTGTCTTTTTTTTTATTTTTTTATTTTTTTAGTGCTGTTTAATTTTGGATGTTTTCGCTCTCATGTTTAAAATCCATGCAAATGGTCAGGTAAATGTAATATGTTTGTGAATCGAGTGTGGAGGAGGTCAACGTGTGCTTCCATTAGCAAGTGAGTGTGCTTCAATATTAAGTGTTATTAGAGATTGTTTGTTGTTTATGTGCATTGCTCTTATGTACAAAAGCACATTATGCTTTATTATTATTATTATTATTATTACTACTTTTACAATATCGTGACCGTTTTTAATATCACCATCCTCCCCACAATATTGTGAATATTATCATATTGTCTGGTTCATATTGTGATCATTTCGTATTGTGACGTTTGATATTGTTACATCCCTAGTCATTTATATAGCTCAGCCATTGTTTTAAATATGCAGTCCTACAAAAATGTTGCGTGTAACCCATCATATTTGGTTGAACACGCGTCTGAGATTATAACTGCAATCAAATAATATTTCTGTAACAACTATTTTGGCGCACACACCCTCGTGAGCTGTCTCAGGTTTGAAAGTTGCCATCTCAAGGCTGTGCATGTTTCAGCTCCATTTAGATTGTATTTCATACAAGGCCACTTCGGTTAACCAATGCTTTGTTCTTAGTCTTTCTTGGATATTTTGGTTCATTATTGGGAGGATAAACAGTTCGGATAAAGGATGGATGAATGGCTTTTTTGTAGGAGGACCCTTGACCTCAGACAGCGACCAAGCTCTGTAACACTTGGCAGCACATTTTGACCTCATAATCTTTCATGTCATTGTACTCTGCACAAATTCAATACAGCCTTTGCCAAATGGAACAAATCAGCCCCAGACATGACCAAGCCTCCTCCATGTTCCACAGTCTGTGTAGTGTTTTTTTTTAAGTGACTTGCAAAAAAGGCTCCAGTTTTGTCTCATCTGCCCAAGGGTCAAAAACAGACTGTTGCCATTCGGGATTTTGCCATATTAGAGACACGTCGGGTTAAAGTAAGTTCGGTGACCATGGTGGCTTTTTCTTTCTTTAAAAGAGGGTACCAATAATTTGGCCTATGCATGTATACTTTTTCATGTGTATTTAAACTAATGGTAAGAGTACCCAGAAAACACCCACAGGCTAACTCTGAAAAAGCCGAAATTGACACATTGCTGACACTGATAAAATACCTTGCAATTAATTTATATTTTGAATTGCAATGCAGTGCAAATCTGAGGTTTTGTGTGAACTGTGATGTGTAGAAAGTAACACAGCTGGATAAAAGTGACAGTAAAATAATTTAATTCAACAGTAATGTTACTGAAGGCCAAATTACTAAACTGCATTGAACAGAAACTCATGCTGGGTATCTTACAGCCTTCCTTGCCAGCTGTGCAGTATTCTCTTCTTGTATTAAATATTCATAATGGTGATGTGTAGCCTATGCATACAGAATGATTTTCACTACAAGGAGTTTTTCAAGATGGGGATATGAATCTGGGTTATTCTTTCTTTATTTATTTTTTATTTCGAAATAAGCCTCCAGGAAAGCAAGATCTCATTGTTGGACATGCTTTATCAGTTTAAAATCCATGCGTTGTACGGCATATATTGCTTATCATTTCTACTGTCTAGTAAAGTGGTGTTTGTAATCGTGCTATCGCCATCTATTGTTCAAAGGAAGCTCAAATAAAACTAAGACCAACCATTTTCTATTCCGTATTCTCTTTATTAGGGTTGTTGATGATCTGGAGCCTGTTCAAGCTGACTTTGGGCAGGAGGTGTGGTACACCTGTTTCTAGCCAATCACAGCACAGTGGCATTCTTATAATTTTATCTTTATATCTTTTGAGTCTTTTTGTAACTAAATTATTCTTGAGGTCAAAAATCCATCACCTCCATCATCACCTTGAAATGAACAAGAGGGATCCTTATTTGAGACAAAGGGCCCTATTTTCATAGTGACGGACGCACAATCGGGGCTGCGAGGTGGTCTCCAATTTCCCATACCACATGCGCGGCCATCCACAAGGGGAGAGCTTGCAGTTTACAAACACACTTTGCACACAGCATTCTCATGCACTGACCCGAGTGAGTCAATTTCTGCTTCCGCAATGTCAAGCCTCGACCGCCCTGACTTTAAAGAGAAAGAGGGGAGCTGCTTCGATTGGCTGGGAGTCGAATCGAGTCAACTCAACTCAACTTTATTCATAAACCACTTTAAAACAAGCAATTCTGTATAGAGTCAGCTGTGCTTCATCCCACAACGGCACACAATGGAGCGAACACCCTCTTCAATCGGCGCTAGCCAAGCAAAATACAAAAATAAAGAAAACTGCATCCAGGAAAACTCTACCTAAAAAGGGCACTGAAAGTAAAACAAAGTCATAAAAGTTGCTAACGTCATGACAGTGTTTTAGTGGTTGCACTGTAGAAGCCCCAGAGCAAGCAAAATTACTCTTAATTGATTGCAATCCTGGTAGCTCGCTGGTAGTCTCCTCTTTATTTGCACTGAAGTAAATTACACGAAGAGTCAGCTAGTGTCACATTGTGATCGATGAAAAATGCTAAAAAAGAGAGATCACTCAGGCCGTACTTGTGTTGAAGGACAGCTCTGGCAGTGAATGGAGATTTTGTGATGGGCATGGTGTTGTAAAATATTCATTGGTTGTTTGCCCACATACATTTAACGGAGCTGCAGAAGAACAAGATAAAGTAATCATGTTAAAGAGTCAAAAAGGATTCTCATCTGAGACTGACAATTGTGAAATCAACCATTAAAAGTGCTAGGAATTGAGCAAAATGGGGGAAATGGTTTGCAAAAGAAGCCATCTTGTGGTGTGTTGCTTATTAATGCAACGGCACACCCCAGGGATGCGGCTGAGCGATAATACAACAAACTATTTTGGGGAAAAGTCACACATGTATGCACGAACAGTGCCGTGATATTGAGCGAAAGCATCTCTCTTTCGTCAAGCGGTGCGAGAGAGCACAGGAACAGCCGCTGGATGTGTTAACGAAGCTCTGTGTCACTCACATTCTACTCGTCCTCTATTTGTCCCTATCGCATGTCTATTTCACTGTTCTGGATGTATGCATCTCCCTTCTGAGAGTCTTTTTTCCCCCCTCTTTTCACTGCCTTTGGGTGTGTCAATGTGCCAGCCAATGGTGGGCATGTTCTGATAAACAGCACCCTTCTAGCCTACTGTGTCTGTTTTAATGCTAATCAATTTTGCAGAAATTTCTCCTGGCCTACTTATGGTTTCACAGCCCGTAGCTCCCTCTTTTAAAAGCCTTTATTTGCAACTTTCAGCTGGACTGCATTTCTTCTTCTTTCCATTTATAATATTTCTTTTTATCTCAACTTCAAGTGCGTCTTTTTTTTCTTCTTGTAAAGACATCACTTACATCAACCTTTTTCTTCACATCCTTTTCTAACTTCACTTAATTCTTTTACTCATGCACTGATCAGTATTTGCCACTGTCTTTTTCTTTTTCTCCAAGTTTCCGCTTTATTTTTTTCTTTATTTTCATCTTGGCTTCTCGTTCCTTCACAGTAATTCTTTTGTGTCCTGCCCCCTTTTCCTGACACATTTGTTAAACCAGTCCGAACCTGCATCCCCGTATAGGTGAAAGATATAATCCTGCACCTTTCTCACACACCTTCTCGCCTTCCACAGCATACAAATGTAATCGCTTCTGGACAGACTCAGGTGGGAGGACACTGAGTGCATGGAGGTTAGAGAGAGGATTGGAAAGGAGTTTGGATGGAATGAAGAAAGGGAGGACTTTGAGAAGGTGGCAATGTAATGCCTTGAGGTAAAGAATCTGTGTTGTGTGGGATAGTTTTTCACCACATCGTGAGCAGGAACTGCGAAACATCGCACTGTTGCTACCAGGATCCGAAAGGCGCTGGTATATGGCCACATGGGAAATGGCAACATATGGGAGGGTGGATAAAAGAGGAGACAAATGAAGGAAGGACGGAAGGAAGGAGTAAAGCAGAGATAGAGGACAAGGAGATTGGAAAAATCCCATGGGGTGCAAGAAAGTAAGCAATTGCACGATGAGTGCTTTGTTTTGTTTTTTTTGGAACATATACATGTGCACGCGATGACAACAGGTGTAGTGATGAGCTACGCAAACACACCTGGGATATGCAAATGAAAGGCGATGGGAGGGAGGACGTGAGAGGAGAATGCAGGTTGAAGAAGAGAGGAACCTGAATTCAAGCCTTGGAGGATTCAAAAGCATCAAGTTAAGAAGAGAAAGAGAAGAGCTCTGTGGGAGCTCCATGATCACAGCCGACTCGCCGGGCTCAATAGGATCAATGTGAGGAGACTATGCAAATGTATGGAGATGTAGGAAGATGGTTAGAGGGATCAATTGATGGGATGGAAATAAGGAATATGTGGGTATGTGGCTCAGCAGTAAGCCACATTAACTCATTGACTGCCATTGACGGAAAAAGAAGTCAAATAATGCATTTTTGCTGGGCTTGCAGTGAATTTGTTAAACACAATGTGCCAATATATTTTGTGATTATATTGCAGCATCCTTTTTTCCTTTTTTCTTTTTTTAAGGCAAATTTTGCTTAAAAATCCGTCAATTTTGGTTACATCTCATCTTAACTCATTGACTGCCATTGACGGAAAAAGACGTCAAATAATGCATTTTTGCTGGGCTGGCAGTGAATGTGTTAAATTAAAAAAACGATTGATATTTGGTGCATTTTTGTAACTTCTTTAGTCGTTTTAGCTTAATGTTCAAGTGATTAGTCATGTTTTAGTTTACTTTTTTGACTCCGCATGATTCAAAGTAACTAGTAGTCTAACGCGTTACTTTATTTACAAAGTAGTCTGATTGAAGTTACTATTCAGGGATTCAATACCTTACTCCACATTTATATAACGACTCAAAGTATCTCCCTGTTGAGGCAGTCGCAAACTGCCGCCGCTATGTTTACGACGAAGTTGATGCGGAAGTTTTGATCACCACACCGAATTCAGCCATGGTCCGGTAGTGAATGGTTTGTACATAAAAAAAAAGTGATTATACTTTTACTACAAACCAAAGACACAGCAAACAATTGTACATTGGTTTGCTCACCCCACTGCACTTTTTCACTCACAACATGATAGATAACCTTTGTTATTGTTGACATTAGAGCTTACATCTGGTGGCATACGTTATTTTGTTTTGTAAAACCTCTCCTTGCTGCTCTAAGGCTGTGAACGGTTCAATGTTCAGAGAACACGTTTAAAAGAATTTAATAGTTATATTTATAAGACATTTGCACTATAAATGTTAAATTTAGCTATTACATTGTCTTCTTTTTTTTTTTAAGTCTGTCTTTATTTTATATTGTAAAAGTATGTGAAGTCTAAAAAGATTGTACTTTTCACAACCAGCCTACTTACTTTCTATATTTTATTTAATTATTTTTTTTACATTTTTGTTTCATTAAAAGTATTTATGTTACAGGACATCAAGAAAGACTGTCTATTTTGTGTTTCATAAAAAATTTACATTTTATGTTAAAAATGCACTTCCAATAAAGTATTTGGAACTCCGTTCCTACCCCGTTATTTTTGTTGGGATGGTGTTATTGGCAGCTACTGAACGTAACTAAAAAAGTAACTTGGAATCTAACTTAGTTACTCTGAATCTCAAGTAATCAGTAACGCGATTTAGTTACTTTTAAAAGCAAATAATCAGTAAAGTAACTAAGTTACTTTTTCCAGGTAACTCTGGTAACATTGCCTATTATCTTAATAGATTTATTGCCAGCGGTCGTCAGACCTGTGTTGTGTCAAGAAGCACCCGACCACACTATGCCCTAAAAGCTGTCTTTCTTCTCAGTCTTTTCCTTGATAAGATTTCGATTCAGAGGGACAAAAGGGGTCTAATCCAACTCCTAACTGAGTAAATAACTGATTACTAATGTGCATACTGTTGTCCATTTTGTGCTTGCCAAATGTTGATCTATTTAGCATTCAGTCTTTCCTATTCATATACAAATGTGCCAGTGAGTTGCGAAGGGTCATAAATATCCATTTTATTACATGGAATTCATACTTTATGTATCACTTGGACATGCAGTACATTAAATATTAACCCATAGACATTTGCATACCTGATCATTCGCCCTAACTATTAAACATTCAATATCATCTGCATATCTTATTGTAGAATTTGTTGCTAGCAGGCTTGTGTAGGGTTATTTCAAACACACGCATGCACACACACAAACACACACTCTCCTCCACATAAGCAAATCTTATTACAAATAATATAAGACAAAGTCAGACAAGGCTTGTAGTTGTACAGCACATCACTGGTGTCGGACTGAAACCTCATAAATCCCCTGCAGCCCCTTCTCAAGGTTTATATATATGTATACACACACACACGCACACACATATATATATATATATATAAATATATATATATATATATAAGTATGGGTGTGTGTGTGTGTGTGTGTGTGTGTGTATTAAGGCTGTCAGTTAAACACATTAATCTAGATTAATTAATTATGCACACAGTGCATTATCAAAACGCCTAACTATACATGGTCATTTAAAAAAAAAAAAGCGAATATCCCGAGTGGAAAGTCAATGCGCAATTTGGCCCATCGCGCTACCCGTACACTGCAGAGGAGCGCCACTACAGGATATCACTACTTAATCTTGCTCTTGCAAGATGAATTCTATTTGTGAGTTCACAAACACTGGAGAACACATCTTGTTCCGAGCCCGTTGATTTCCACCGATCCGAACCACTGATCGTTTGGACCAATCACAGAGCGACATTGTGTTGGGGGCGGGACATGCAGCTGTGACGAAACCAGGAAGCCAGCATCGACACCGGGACAAACAAACAAACCTAACATAGATGAATGGACGTAGCTAATTCTGTTCTTGCAGAATTACTCACCGTTTCCTTGTTGAATGTTGAACAGCGAGAGGCGCTTTATGCATTCCTCGCTGGTAAGATATCCGTGCTTTTCCCCCCTTCGACGACAAAGACAAACATTTTTATCCGTGGCAGTGATTGATCAAAACAAACGTGAACAATGCCGCATTGTCCAATCAGTAGGAAGTGTTGTACAGAATATCCCGCCTTTCCTGAACAAATTACCTTTAGATGATGCCTCAGAAGATGAATTGTAAGCTGAATGTGATCTTCAAAATTGAGGCTGATTTCATGTCTTGAAAGGTCAAACTTCCTTTTTTTGTTTTGTTTTTTTTTTGTTTTTTTGTTTGAAAAAAAAAAAAAAAAAAAAAAAAAAAAAAGAAAGGTCAAACTTCCAAAACATTTCAAGGGTTCAAATCTCAGATGATGGCCTTGCCTGCCATAGGAATTGACTTTCCACTGTTTTAACAGTTCCTGAAAAGTTCATGTTCATATCTTTTTCCTAAGGTACTGGTTGCTATGGACATTTGAAGATGCAAGTACCAAAACTTTAAAGCCCTTTTTTCTCAAAACTAGGAATTTCAACCTTCCAACATTAAACCTGCTCTAACTTTGTCAATTGTTTTAGGTATGTCCATTTATGAATTCGAATATATCAATATCTCAATTTTGATTTTTTTGGCACATAAGGACCCTTTTGCCAGAGCCAGTCAAATATATATTCTGTGAATGGGGAGATTGCTCAATGTTTACTGCTTCTCAAAATATTGCCTGTTTAATCTCTTTTGGCAATCCACTTCTTCCTTCATAATCCTGCCATGATTTTTGTGGTTGAATAGAAAATATTGCATGACAGTGAGGAGAGATTCACTAAAGGTTTGCGAAGGTTTTGCGCAGCGCTAACCGGTAAAAATGGAGCAATCCAGGAGCATCTAATCCACTAAACACGCACAGATGTGGGTTTTGCGATCATTTTTATGTGCCAGATGCGTACTGTGTGCCCATGTCAACCTCTGAAAATGTATTCTTAAAAAATGATTGCACCAATAATTTTCTACTTTATGATTGACGTCGGGGCGGCACGGTGGGTGACTGGTTAGCACGTCCGCCTCCCAGTTCTGAGTACTCCGGTTCGAGTCCAGGCTCCGGCCTTCCTGGGTGGAGTTTGCATGTTCTCCCCGTGCCCGCGTGGGTCTTCTCCGGGTACTCCGGTCTCCTCCCACATTCCAAAGACATGCATGGCAGGTTAATTGGGCACTCCGAATTGTCCCTAGGTGTGCTTGTGAGTGTGTATGGTTGTTCGTCTCTGTGTGCCCTGTGATTGGCTGGCAACCAGTCCAGGGTTTCCCCCGCCTACTGCCCAGAGCCAGCTGAGATAGGCGCCAGCACCCCCCGCGACCCTTGTAAGGAATAAGCGGTCAAGAAAATGGATGGATGGATGGATGATTGACGTCGTGTTCTCTCTGCTCTCTACAGCTTAATGGCACTAAATGAGGAAAATGCTTCTGCCCTCCTCGATCCGACCTCGCTTTCTGATAATGTCATCTTTCTCACAACTGTACTATAATACCATGTTCTTGGCGCAAATCAATTGCCATGTGTGGTAAATCAGGTGCAAATTTGCTCCCTGCTGTCAGAATTTGTGGGCATGTTTGCGCCGCTATATGATTAGAGCAATATCCTTAGTGAATAGGTGGGTAACTGGGAACAGACAGCGGATGCAATTGTGGAGAAATATTTAGTGCTCTTAGCGGACGCAGTGCATTCTTAGTGAATCTACCCTTGACTGTACTATACGTGGAGCCTCCAAACCATATACAGCACAGCATTTTTTTTCCATTGCAGCACTGTGCTAAAAAACAAAACAAAAAAACTAGATGTGTGACAAACAGTCACCATGTATTTTAGTTAATTAAGCATTTTTTTTCGTGATGTCTATGTTAGTCGCCAGAGTCAAAAACCAACCAAACAAACAAAAACACAATTGTGTTTTCACATAGCCACACATCATATTCCCAATGTTATTATGCCATTCATCTTCTTCTAGTATTTGTTTAATCTGGGACACAGTTGCTGCGATTACAGTCTAAATCTGACATCGTGGTTTGGGGAGACAATCACTCAAGTTAATACAGGAGGCAAAACGTAGTACCAGTATGTTTCTCTATTTAACTGACTGATTTATCTGGGATCTTAAGGTTCTCACTGGTTAAATTGTATTAGCATAAAGCTTGTCAGAGACTTTTTTTCCCTCCTAAAAATACTTTGAATGAAGCGACTTCTCTATACATTTTTCAAAAACTCGTTTTTACTAGTGTGGCAGTTCAAGAAAAATAATGATCTATTTATTGTTTAAAAAGCATTTTTTTCTGCTTCTGCTTTTTAGTGTGAGCAGATGGTCCCTGGAGAAATTGCTCCTGCAGTAATAAACAGTGACAACTTAGTCTGAATAACAACCATCTGTATACGTTTTTGAGACAGCTTCCCAGTGCGGAGGAACCTGTTGTTTCCCGCAGTTCAGTTTTAGGTGATGGGACTGACAGCTATCTCAGTTTAAATTGCCACATACTGGAGTTTAATAGAGGTTTGGCAAATTTAATGAACTAAAAACTGGCAGTGGTGAATATATACCCCCCCAACATTGACACATCATGTAATATTACTGTTTTGGAGGACTCACCTTTTACCTCAGCTGTTTGACCTTTGCATTCCAAAATATGCAAATATGGTAAAACTGACAAAGCCATTATTTGTGGATATATTGTACGCATGCAACAAGCTATCCTGACATAAACACTTTAGCCTCTCATATGTCAGCGTGCACAGTGAAAAGACTACTCACTAACAAGCTAACTTTTCTCTCCAATGCTTGTTTGAGAGCAGAGGGCAACGAAACGGAGATGTCTTATGCGACCATGCAGTGTAAACAAATAACACCATGAATAAAATATAAAGATCAGGATTATCTACCCACTTTTCCTGGAACAGGGTGTCCTACTGAGTTGCCACTGAATGTAAAGAGACTCAAAAGCAAAAGGTCAAGAGTACAATTCTGGATATTGGATTTCAATATCGTATGTTTGAAATGTATAGGAGCGACTGTCTCCTTTACACATAAAGTGGAATCAGGGAAGAAGCAAAGGAGAATGGTTATAAGAAAGGGGGGAAAAAAACTGTTAAATCATCATTCTTAAAATAATAATTTGTTCGAAACTCAGTTTTGGCAATTCTGAGTTGAGGTTTTCTCCTGGTATACTTGCTCACCTACTCCAAACATTAGGTTAATTGAAGACTATAAATTGTCCATAGGTGAAGATCTGAGTGTGAATAGTTGTTTACTTGTGCCCTAGAAATGGCTGGACATACTGGATACGCCAGTGATGCCAAATGCAAAACATTTCATTATTTCGCAAGCCATTCAAGTTTAGACTCCTGCCTCAGCCACACTGAATAGATAAAACTCAACTCTGATGGACCATAATATACCGGTAGTTGAGTGCACTGGTGAAGTGTACTGTCAATAAAACATTACATCATCCAACTATACTATGTGACATTTTGCCTGTTAGTAGTGACCTTGAGTGTAACTCAACTGACAGTACTGGTATGACTGATTAAATGGAAAGAAAAAAAAAAAAATCTCTGTGCACGTGTGCGTGTGAGCATGTGCGTGCGTGCGATGGGGGGCAATCTGTCCTGTTTAACATGAACCCAGTGGAGCTCCAGAAGTCATCATAATGTAGAGGGTGGGAGGAAGTGCATGAAAAATGCATGCACCTTCAGAAAATGTCAAAATTCAAGAGTCCAGTGACATTTTTGACATTTAAGGTGTTATTGAGGCTAATTTGTTGCGTGAAATCTGTTGTTCCTTTATTCCTGGTCACTCAAGGCTCACCTGGCTGCTTTGCTATTTCAAACTTTAGTTTCAATAGTCCTCTACTAGTGACTGAAAACCAGTCCAGGATGCACATTGCCTTGCGACCAAATTCTGCTACCATAGGCTCCTGCTCGCCGTAACCCGAATGAGGACACGCGCTATAGAAAATGGATGGGTGGATAAAATGAGGATCCTCTGCCTTAAATTTTAACACGTTAAGGAAATACCTCCTTAGAAAGAATTAATCTTTAATTGCAGGATGTAAATAAATGGTGGTCTTTAAAGCTTGCAAATGATCACCCTTAGGGGTTTAGGCTTTTAAATAATTATTTATAATTATTACTTTCTTTTTTTTTTAACTTTACTTGCTATTCAAGACAACATCTGATGTGTAAGTTCTCCTCCTTTGTGGTTAGGAGACTGGTTAATGTTGTGCACTGCTGCATAAGAGCAATATATCAAAAGTGACTTAATAGTTTTAGTAATTTAAATTTGTCTGGATATAATCTGTAAATGTTCTTAATAGTGCTGCCACTAACAACTTTTTTTTTTTTTTTAATCGTTGCCTATCAATTATTCCATCGATTAATCGACTAATAGCCTCCCCCACACAAGTCCACGAAGGTTTAACCTGAGTTGAATTTAGTGGATATGAATACTTGTTTCATTATCTTCTGCCCAGATAGTACATATTATACAAACACCAACAAAATTAGCCTATGCTAAACGATTAACACTCACGATTAGCATTAGCCCTGAATAAATTCGAATCACTTAGTGTACGTTTCCTGAAAAATCACTTCATAGTCCAACATAATGAAAAAAACAATTTGATCACAATATTAATGCGCTTCATCTTCATCATACGTTTACAAAGCCTGACATATTCGCTTGTCTTGTTCAAACATTGAGTTGTCGAAGTCTACAATGGCCACCGATGCAGCATACTAACGGTACCGCACACGCACAGACAGGTTTTCCAAATAACTCACATTATGCTCCAAGATCCTGTGCCATCACCCTGGGCTCATCCCATTCCAATCCATAAACATCTGAATTGAGTTTGTTTCTCCCGCCAACCTCCGTGCAAACTCCCTTCCAAAGTTCCGTCTGCTGTTATGTGCATTGTGTCAGTTTGGCTTGATTTTTGCACATTTGGTGGCGTAGAGTATAATAAAGCGTAGAGTATAATAGCCCATACCTATGGCACGCTACTTGAAGGAGTGAGGATAAAAAATAAATAAATAAATAAATAAATAAATAAATAAAAATAATAAATAAACCTGGTCTGAAGTCGCCGTACCTACTCCCAGGAAGAGTCTTGCTCTATATTTAACAGTAAGTAGATAAGCCTTCCTGTTGTTGATGCATGTAGGCCCCCCCCGCCATCTTCCGTGTGTCTGGCTGGTGGCAAAAAACAAACAAAAAAAAAACGCGGATTGTTTTGTTACAAACATAAGACGTAGTGATGTTAATTTTCTCCCTTTTCAGTCTAAAGAGACCACAAACAAACCCTCAGAAGCATCTTAGTTTGTCGTGGTGAATCGGAGTCTATCAGCGGAAACCGAAATATTGGTTCCGGGCCTCCCGGCAACATCCAGGTGCCGCAAATATGTTTTCTTTTATTATTAAAATAGCTTTGATGCATGCATTTTTGCGTCAACCACTTTTTCTGGTCGACCCAACCGACTTAGTCGACTTTTATTCCGAGCCCTTGTTCTTAATCAACAAAAATATCAAAGACATTTCCACCACACCACAATTCCAAATTTCTCTAACAAGAAACACGGTCTTCAAATTAAAATCCAAACCTGAAACTGAGCATAGTTTTTTTTTTTTTTTTTTAACAATCAATATAATTGGACACACTTGGGTGGAAAAAGACACCAAGTAGTCACGATTTGGTTTTGCTTCCGTGAAAAACGGGTTGGTTCCAAACTGAGGTGTGTCTTCCATGTTTTGTCTACCTAATTCAGCTTTAAATATGGGAAAATGAAAGCTGAAATACTGATCTCGTCGTCATTTTTTAATATCAAACCCTAATGTTTTCATTCAAGAAAACAGACGTTAAGCCTGTGATATAGCAGTTTAGCAGAAATGCTGTGTGAAAACGTCTATCGGCAGGATGAGCCTGATGAGGAACACATTACGGCTGACACTTGTGTGAAGACAGGCAATTTATTGATGTGTTTTCTCACGCCGTTAAAAGCCACATTTGTTGATAAATTCGTTTTCTCCAGCGCATTGACAATAGCCATTATCCAGTAAATTGGTGTTTAGGAAAAACAAATGATTCGGTTGTGCACAATTCTGATGAAGTACTGTCTGACATTCTGACTTACTTCTATATACTGCATTTCAAAGGCAGTTT
Organism: Festucalex cinctus; assembly: GCF_051991245.1. Classification (NCBI taxonomy): domain Eukaryota; kingdom Metazoa; phylum Chordata; class Actinopteri; order Syngnathiformes; family Syngnathidae; genus Festucalex; species Festucalex cinctus. The sequence goes on from NC_135411.1 coordinate 43,224,602, forward strand.
TCAAACTTCTTACACCAAGTACCAACATCATGACCAAATACTGTAGTAGGCTCAAGTGTTCATATGGAACGAGGCAGAGGTTTTCTTCCTAATATTATTGTATGGTACGCAAACCACTTTAACATTATGCAATTTGCATCCCAATCAAACAACAAATATAAAATACCTATACTTAAATAGTTATTTCAATGAAACAAGCATACAGAACAATTAAACAGGGTATGTATAGCTACAAGTAGAAATCCACTTTTTCACATTTTGTATCACTGGACAAAACTGACAACTATTGAATATGACGCTTGATGTCAATGGTTACATGCTGTAAGAATGTTTAAGTAGACTGAGGCAGTTTATATGTTTAGAAGACCTGACAAGTACAGTGGACCCTCACATACGACATTGTACATTGGGTTATTATTTATGTTTTATGGTTAACATCTATTGCAATATTGATGATAATTTCAATCGTCTGTCTATGATGAATTACTGTCTATAATGTACAATGTTAACATTTTTTAAGCAAGCCTCAGTACTGGGCCTACAGGAGTCTACTAAGCCATCGACATCACACATTCAACACATTTCCACTACCGTTACTCTAGACAGCATATTTTGCATATTTGGCACATTTTCAGTCAGGGTCTCCAGGGGTGCTGGCACCGGGCATGGTGATGCGGATGCTGGACAGGGTCACGGCATTATAGTGCTGGCCTCTCGTCTGCCTCTTCCCAGCCATAATGCATCATACACCTATCAGTGGCAGGAGAGCAGTATCGGGTTGGGGAGGACACTGGATTTTTTCCCGTGAGGACATATGTTCATTTATGCATAGCTCTGACCATGCATACAGATAAAACCATGTGGTAGAACAGTGACTGCAATTAAACAAGGGTTTCCCAAACATAGTTGGAGCCGTAGATTTATTTTATTATTATTATTTTTTATTTCATTTGCTGTTTTTGAATGCCTTTGGTTTGCAAGAACAAAGATGAAAAAAATAACAAAAAATGTCATGCATGATATTCATTGTATCTAAGTTTGTTCAATGTCGGAAAGCCTTTGTGAGGAAACTACTTTAGTTAGACATGCTAATTAAAATGCTTTGCTTTCAGATGTTGGCTGAATCAGCTCGCCTCCACAGTGCTGATAATCAATGACCAAAACATACTATTTGCTGGCTTTAGCAGTTTTTTCGTGTTAAAAACGTGTTAACGCACATTTCCTTGAACACAACAACTGGTATTCAGAGCCTGTTAAACGTGATCAATTCTTGGCCCTAAATTGGCCCTTCCCATAGTTTGAGAACACCATTACGAGAGAACAACCATTGCAGCTGATATACACAACTCCACAACATTGCTTTTGTTGGAACTATGTTAGATGTAACATAGGGGTGTGAATTCCCTAGTACCTTGCGATTCGATCCATATCATGATTCATAGGTCACGATTCGATACCGATTAATCCCAATACAAATCTATAAATTGATTATTGCAATTTTTTTTTTTTTATTCAAATTTAGAAAATACTGATCAGTAAACTCGAACACTGTAAAATCCGTATGACAATGTGCTTATTTATCTGAAAGTTTGGGCTTATAACCGAACCACTTTATTTACCAAACAGGTTGCAATCTGTTTCATGTTTGAACAGCATTGAAATAACATGTTAAGGCTTAATGTTCCATTAATATAACATTCTTCCATGCTTAAACTGTGAATCCTAACCCCTACGTAAGACGTTTTGTTGAATATTTCCATCAAAAATTGATAATTAAACATCGGTTTGGGTGCATATTGAATCGATACGAGACTTGTGCGCTGTAATATTGCGATATTGCCAAATCTATTTATTTTTTATTTTTTTTACACCCCTAATGGAACATCATCAGCTTCTTTTACACTGACAAACATGTCACTTCTGAGTGCATATTAGAACAGTACTTGATAAAATAAAAGCATACATGAACATTGTGCAAAGATGTCACGATAACGCAGTATTGCAATAATAAATGGAAACTAGTAATAAGCTTCAATAAACAAAATGAGCAGGAGTCCACGACCACGAGTTACCACCACGAACACGTCAGAAGAAAAAAGCCACACAAAAGATTATTTTTCATTATATTGAGCATGAAGAGAGCAAATTGTCAGCTTTGTGTTTAAGGGTGTATTCAGACAAGCACTGTTTGGTCCGCTTTAAACGGATCAGAGTTCGTTTCCCACGCTGAGCCGGACCTTTTGTGCAGGTCTGAATACACACAAACGAATCCTGGTGCGTCTCGGTCCGCTTCCAAACGCACTCGGTGCGGTTTGCTTCGCAGTCTTTAATACAAACCACGGCTGATTCGCTCCAACTGCAGGATATATGCGCCTTTTGGGGCTTAACAAGCCACCGTAGCCAGGCATCGTGTGGAGGAAATATTGTGCTAAATGCATTCATAATCATGCACATTCTGTTTAGCCACGCTGCTGTCATAATGTTGTGGTGGGGGCGGGGCACGTGAAGCGCAACAGCTCCTCCGGTTATTGCACGCAATCGACGACTCCGTTCCAAATCAGAAACAGCGTCGCGGAACCTCCGTTGAATGAGCTGCCATTGACGCTCGCAAATATCTTGCATCTAATAATGCCGCAAATATGCAGAGCAATAATGCAGCACGTCGGAATGTCATGTTGTCCTCTATTTCCTAGTTTCATTATGTTCAGCCCTCGTCATTTTCGTCCAATGGGAGCACAGATCGTGACGCGGGTCGATGTGATTGCGCAATATAGTCCACTTGCGAAAAGCACAGTGTGAATATGAACTGCACCAAACGGAAAAAAAAGAAAGTCCGCTTTTGATCCAGACCAAACAAGCGGACTAAATGACTTTTCTGGTCTGAATGCACCCTAATTCTTCGAAACACAGGAAAAGTATTTTATCCTAGGAAACGCGTGTTTTTTTCATCTGCGCCTTGCTTTGCTGAGATTGCTGAATTGTTTTCTTTTAACATGCATTTTAAGCACATTAAAGCCAAATTTCCCCCTCAGACCAAAAACAATTCTCTCATAGCCGGGTTTACATGGAGACTTTTTAGTCATTTGGTTTGAAATCATTTCGAATGAAGATATCTGGTCATCTGTTTACATGTGACATGATCCATTCCCATTTGCTGTTTATATGCTCCCCCATTTGATCGGATCAGCCCCGCGGCAGCCGCGGGACGCACAGACATTGATCACGTGATTTATCAAGATGGAGTTAATTCGTCATTTAGCACAGTAGTTGTGATAGTGTTAACACATTTATTGAAGCAACATCTTGATAAAAACAAGTTTCAAGTACTTAAAAACAAGTTCTCCCCTCGCAGACAAGCTCTGGGGAGTCGCCGCCATTTTAGTGGGTGGAAACGATGACGTCATGATGCATTTACGTCAAGACAGAGCATGTGCATGCCCGACGCAGCCTCGCCATTCCGAATGAAGTGTATATATGACACTTGTTAGGTTTGATGAAAGGAATATACCACTCCTGTGATTCTGAATAGCCTGGTTTACATGGAGCCATGTATTCCAATTAGACTGAATCCAATAGGAATGAAAAGGCTGAATTCGAATGGAATTTCATTCGGAGGTGGTATATTCCTTTCGTCAATCCGAACGAGCGTCATTTATACACTTCATTCGGAATGGCTGGGCTGTGTGCGGCAACGCACATGCTCTGTCTGGACGTAATTGCGTCATGACGTCATCGTTTCCACCCACTAAAATGGCAGTGTCTTCCCAGAGCTTGTCTGCGAAGGGAGAACTTGTTTTTATCAAGATGTTGCCTCAATAAAAGTGTTACCACTATCACAACTACTGTGCTCCATCTTGATAAATCACGTGATCAATGTCCGTGCGTCACGCGGCTGCCGTGGGGCTTATCCGATTAAACGGGGGAGCATATAGACGGCAGATCGGAATGGATCACGTCACATGTAAACAGGTGACCAGAGATCTTCATTCGGAATGATTTCAATCAGGACTAAAAAGTCTCCACGTAAACCAGGCTAATGAATCAAAACGTCATGCATACAATATGGTTCTATTATTCTTTCTAGAATTCAAAATATATTGATAATCCTTTGAAATGACAGTGAGGCAGTGCATGTGCATTTAGCTTTGACAGCTGGCGTATGTAAAATGTGCTTCATCTTGACAGTTTCAAAGGATGACTCCCATTTCACTTTCATTTCTCACTTCAAAACGGTAGGCAGAGTAAAGTTGACTACAAGATCTAAAACAAACTAGCAAAAAAAACAAAAAAAAACACACACACACACACACACACACACATTGTGCCCCAATCCAAAACAATCTGATTGAAATCTATCAGTATGGAAAAGGGTGACACTACATTTCCGAGGTTTTGGTACTCCGGCAAACCACAGTTAGAGCCATTAATGCAAAAAAAAAAAAAAAACAACTGTGAAAAGTGATGAACATTACATTAGTGATCGGCAAACTAAAAGATTATACCAAGAGTTCGAAAACAACTCGTCCAGGAGGTCACAAAAACACCTTGAAGTATATTGATGCAAATGTACCTATTGTGGGACTAATAAAAGTTATATTGTGTTATCTTATCCAAACAACTGGAGACCTCATTGGGCTCAATTAAGGCCGTTGTCCATGATTCAGCAATAGCACAGACCTGATACAAACATGGCATCAATGGCCGATATCCAAACCACACACACACACACACACACACGCACGCGCTCACCCCCGCAATGTCCTTACTTACGTCCAGATTGGGGACTTTCATGCGTTCACACACCAGTTGATTGGGGACACTAAAACTTTTGGGGACCAAAACCACTGTCCCCAATTAGATGACACTGTAGTTGCATTTAGCATGGTCAAATTAGTGTTCTCTCCAAAAATCTCGACCTGTCCCCAAAAACTACTTTTAACATTTTTTCTGTGTGTTTGTGTATGCTCCCCCCATTCAATCTGTGTGTACTCTACATTGCCCCTTGTGGAAGTGTGTGGTATAGGTCCCCAAAAGTGACATTTACCATATTCAATTTGTGTGTAACTATGATTTTTGGCGGGAATGTGTGCTAGGTCCCCAAAAGTGACATTATTTTGGCGGGAAAAGAACAATAGAAGGGTTTTGGGGCCCTAGCTTGGCAGCAGCTTGCTGCAGCAGTGCCAGTAAGACATCTCATCGAAGCCCTGGTTGAGCCCAACTCAACAAGGGCTCATGGGTTAGAGCTACGATCATGTGTTCCCAAGTTATGTTGTAGGATTTACTCCTCTTTCACTACGCGACCTTTGGGATCTTTCCGGTTGTACTAGTGGTTTAAAATATGATATACACGATGGGGTTGGGTATGGCTTATTCATACGAAATAATCAGGTGCCCTGCTGGTGGCGGGACCGAGCGACGAGGGTCAGGACACTGGTAAAGTGCCACCAGGAAGGTCCTGTGCCACTTGGGCGTGACCTCCCCGATCCCTACATTTGGAGTCCAGGGATGAAACCCGGGACATCCGATGGCGGGTGGGCCAGTTCTGTCATACGTCAAATTTGAACGTTCGAGTGTTACAGCAGGTGTAACATAATTTAATTATGGAAGAAAAAGAATAGAAGTGGGTTTGGGCCCTAACTCAGCAATGGTGGTGTTTTAGAAATGGTGACAAAAGACATGTAAGTAACAGGTGACATGTAAAACGCCATTGTTTCCAATTACTCCAGTCACAATAATAAAATTATCATGCCTTGATTAGGAGCAGTTTGTCATTAAAAATGTATTTATTATGAGGAAAACTTGAATAATGTGTTATCTAATATAAAATTAAACTATGTCATGAATTAGTTGACATCAAGTTTCAGAGTAACTTGGCTAACATTGTTTAAACTGGTCTAAATATTTTATTTTTCTTATTTTCATAAAAATAAGAAAAAAAAGAAACTGAGATAATCACTGGTCCTTCTGGGCATTTATTACTTTCATTCATCTAACATTACAGTCTGGCATAAAAAGTCTTTGCAAACTGGGTTAATTATACAATTCCTGAAAGCGAACAATTATGTGGGTTCCCAACTTTACCCTAATTCAGCTAGTTTAGGTCAAAGTTACTAACGTTAAGATAACATACTCCTACGCCCTCTGATTGTCTCATCAGTCCTCATGCCTTTAACTTACCAATAAGACACTGAGTACCAGGCAAACCAATGAGAGGCAGTGGAGGGTGGGTCTGGCTGACGCAAAACGCACTGAAAAAGAAATGGGTATATGCCGTACACCTAGCTTCGACATAAGTGGAAATGGACTTAATTAAGTGCTAATAAGTCTTGATGCATTGGCAAAGCACCCGGCGCCTTCATTGAAAAGGGAGCTCTCGTGATTTTGATGTGATGCCTTTGACCTTTGACCTTGGAGAAGTGGGTGGACACCCAGGATAAATGTACAGGATTCCAGCTCTGACATACTCTTGCTGCTGGTGGAGCCAAATGACGATGCTCCAACGCAATGGAAAGGTTGGCACAAGCATCTACCATACATGTTCATACACGCACTATTTCAAACCGGGTGGCCTCTGTGACTTTGGCACGACCTTTGTTACTCTTAGGCTTTATCGTGGAGGCTGAAATTTTGGGTACACGATGAAGTAGGGGTCGCCTTTAACATGCAGTATGTGGAAAGTAGGTACCTCTGGTTGCAGGGCCGAGCAACGAGGTCTAAACACACTAACAAAGAGGCGGTTGAGAGGCCCTGTGTGACTTTAGTGTGACCTTCTAAACACCTAATTTTGAATAGAGTGCTAAAACCCAGAACACACAATGGTTCCGGTGGAGCAACTTGTAGGGTACGTGAATCAATATCATTTAGATTTGGCGGGAAAAGAAGACTACAAGGGTTTTCCAAGCCTAGGTCCTGAACAGTCTGTGATAGCAGCAACAGCAATACAAATGCAACGACTTCAGTCATCAGTCAAGACACAGTGTCCAATCACTGGTGAGCTATTTTCGAACAGATCCGTCAGACATGCTGGCATCAAAACATGTACTGTACACTTTTTTTTTTTTTTTTTACAAGTACAATGCAAACTTTCCGTGTATCTTTCCTCCCACCCTAAGTACTAAATATGGTATTTTGGTTAATATTGCATGAGTGGAATATAACCAGCCAAATCCAGCAGTTTTTATTAATATCACAAAGCAGATAGTTTGCCACTTGCTCTCAAGTGAAAAACAATAATGTTATTCAGTTTACAACTAATAACCAATCACAGCACAACTTTAGAAAACAGGTGAGCTGTGACTGGTCATTGCCTGAGCCCCGAGCAACTGTGATGTTATCTTCAGTCAACAGCAAGTGGCAAAATGGCCACCCGCTGAGATAGATAAAAACGGATGGATTTTGATTCATAACTCATATTTCACAAATGTAAAATTAATAAGAACATCATGTTTAGAATATTGAGGTCACATATTGTCAAGAAATATTCAAGCCATTGTTTCCATAACATGCATCAATAACGGGTAAGACTGTCAATAATGAGCCCTTTTCCCTTTTTTTGAGGGGACGTGTAAGCAGGGCCAAATGCTTGGCTACTTGCAGAGTTGAGGCAACAAACTGCCACTTTGAAGTTAATTGTATCCAATTATATTCCCCCCTTGTCTGCAGAGCAGTTACAAGGAGGAAAAGGAGAGCCAGGTGATGGAGGGAAGTTAAAAGAGACATGCAAAAAACAAACAAACTGACGTGTCATTAATTGTGTGTGGTGGATAGATCCAAAGGCAGTAAAACATGGCAAGGAGACAAACAGAAATGAGAATAACTTTATTGACTGGATGGAACGTGGACAGATTTGGCAGGGACAGGGAGGGAGACACTTGGCGGAAACGGGGAGACACTTGAGTAATCGTGGAGACTTGAGACATGGACAGACTTGGATTAACATGGAGACAGGAGTAGACGTGGTGAACTAGATTAACAAACAACCTTGGCATAGACAAAAAACAACAGAACGACACTTAAACTTCAGTATGGACCCCTGACCCCACCAAGGACCTTGCGGTGGGCTCATCGCTTGCGCCGGCAGACACTGGATCCGGGATCATCCGCCGTACTCGTGCCTCCTGGGGTTAGACCCTGGGCTGGAGATTGTGGCAGAGACGAAGGAATTTGGGGCTGCAGCAGCCGAGACGAATAAACTTGGGGCTGCGGCAGCGGAGACGAATAAACTTGGGGCTGCGGCAGCTGAGACAAGGAGACTGCAGCAACCGGCCCCAACGGGGGGACCTGGGACGGCGGCAATCCACCAGGGACAGAGAGGCCGGGGGCTGCGTCAGCCAGGAACTGAGAGGCTGGGGGGCTGCGTCGGCCAGGAACTGAGAGGCTGGGGGGCTGCGTCGGCCAGGAACTGAGAGGCTGGGGGGCTGCGTCGGCCAGGAACTGAGAGGCTGGGGGGCTGCGTCGGCCAGGAACGTCCTGGGGCTGTAGCGGCAGCAGCGGCACAGGCGAAGCATCCTGGGGCGGGTGTGGTTCAGGAGAAGAGTCAAGAGGCGGCCGTGGCTCAGGAGAAGCGTCAAGAGGCGGCCGAGGCACAGGCGAACAGCCAGGGAGTGCATAGGCGCCGGGACGGGGGCTGGAAACCGCCAAAGTGCCGGGACAGGGGCTTGAAGCCGGAATGGGGTTTTGAGGCTTCCACCGGGTCCTTGTTGGTGGGCTAATTGTGTCATGAACTGTGGAATTTGGCTGTGGTGGATAGACCCAAAGGTAGAGAAACTTGGCCGGGAGACAAACAGATATGAGAATAACTTTGACTGGATGGAACCTGAGAAGACTGGGCATGATTTGGTATGGACATGAGGAAGACAGACTGGCGGAGTCTTGAGGGAGACTCAATTAACAAACAACTTCAGCATAGACAACCCCAACAGCCCACCACTTAAACAAACTTCACCATGAAGCCCTGACATAGACAATGATCCCACACAGACAAGACAAAACCAACAGCCTAAATACACCAACACTAATGAGAAACACCTGGGGAACACACTAGGGAGAGGGCGTTGATTGGTCAACACACACTGGGAAGGGGAATGACACACAGGTGGACCTAATCAGACATAACGAGACAGGGGAACCACAGGAACATAAGACACTTACCAAAATAAAACAAAACCAACTCAAACAAAATTGAAACACAACAATGTGTATGTGAAAACATGAGCTAGTTCTCAAGACAAGAATATTCCACTGGCCTGTCTAAAAATAGCTGACCAGTGATGGGACAATCTGACTTAGTAAGAACAATTAGAATAGGAATGTCAACATCTAACAACAGCATAGTCGTCTGTCCAGATGTGGTCTTGCACTAGGGGACCCCCCTTGACACTCAATGATCCGAACCACTTATCCACAGATTTTGACCATGGTCTGTGGTCTCAGTGTTGTGCTGTTCAAATAGCTCACGAATGACTGAATGCAAGATATGCCATTTTAACATGAATATTACCACTAAAATATTCCAACATCAACAAGCAACCAAATATCGATTTATAAAATTTTGATATGGACAGAAAGCCTGCCATACCTGCATGCACCCCTCTCTCCGCTCCCAGGGTTCAATGCATGTAGTTTACAGGAAACTTTCATGACACGAGAAGAGGACGCCAGAAGCAACAAACCATTAAAAGGTAAGACACCTGTGATTACAAATTGCTAACTGTATGTTAAGAAACAATGTTTAATGATAGATAAGTCTAGAGCTGGACTGGCACAAAAAATAAAATAGGCCCTGACATTTTGACTTAGGCCCACCGGCCTCCTGCCTAATGTAGTTTTGCCACTGATGTTTATTGATGATGTTTCAGTTGGCTATCTGTATTCGAACTTAACTAACAGACTGGTCCCTCTAAATTGTGGGCCAGCCTCTTGGTGTAAAAAGTAGGAAAATAATAATTAAAAAGCACTGCATCAGCCCCAATAGGCCCACCGGGCATGTGCCCAGTATGCCAGATGGCCAGTCCAGGCCTGGATAAGTTGATTAAAAAATATGCTACATTCAGGTTTCTGACATTGCAAATGATTGATCAAGTGATAATTAGGCCACGATACGTAGCTTGCGTGTCAGCTACACTTTAAGTAGTCTCACTTTAGTTGGAGTAGCTTTAAGTAGGGCCTACTGTTAGTCAAGGACCGAATTTTACCATCCGTTATGATTAATATCCAATCTACACTATCATATAAGGTGCATAGTGCTGTATGAAAAATAAACTGATTATTCGGTGCAAACAACAGATAATTGGCAGGTTTTGCATGTCTCTGCCAGTAGATTATGGAGTTATAGAAGACAAAATCTGTGACAAAATCTGCTTAACGTTTACTCACTGTATTGACAAAAATAATGTGTTTCGTCAATGGAGTGTGATGAATAAAATCTTAAATTTGTTGTGCTAAAAGTGGAATTCTGAATATTGTGCATGAAAATGGATAGATGATGAATTAGCTGTCATTATTATTTATTAGGGCCGGGTGATATGACCAAAATTGGTATACTGTAGGTTAGTTTATGCTTCACTAAAGACAAACAATATATCATCATATACATGTCAGGAAGAAGAAACATTTCAACAAAATAACATGAACACATATGGTGAAATTAGAAAATTACCCATGTACATTTACATGCAGCGGAGCAGAGATAAGAAATGCAAATTAAAATAACTATCAAACAATGCCTACACTTATTTTCCTTTAAAGATAAAATCAAAATACCTTTTATTCATTTATTATATTAACTGTTGCGCATATTGTGCATGTCAGGTGACAAAAAAGTGTGACCCGCCCCATTTTGTCGACGTCATTTCCTGTGTAGTCGCGGGAAAGCTGGACTTCGCGTTAGTCTTGGAGTTGGCGCCGTTCTGTTCGAAGGTAGGCTACTAAACTGTCTTAAGTATTTTAAAACGATCGCTTTTTGAGCAGCATTTTCCATATACTGACTGATATGCCTGTAAATTCGAGGGCGCTAGATATTTTTCAGTAACCTAAGACATTGCACGTTGTTTGTTGGCATACTGCTGACTGGAGCTTGCAGCCTTGACCTCGCTAAGTTAGAGGAAATTTCAAACTCATTAGGCTTGCGCTAACAAGCCTTGTCCTAAAATGCAGCGGAATCTCCAGTTACGAAAAATTCCCCCCCAAACAAACTACCCCCCACCCACCCACCCCGCTTTTTTTTTCTTTAATTAGCTTTTTTAATTCCAAACAAATTTTTGGTCGAAAATATGACTCTAGTGACGCATATATTTTGTTATGCAAACCGTCTCAGCATTGCTGATGTAGTTTGCGAACAGGTGAACGACAGTAGGCTTCTGCGTGTAGCCTCTTTTTCTCGTTCACTCACTCGCTACTGGCCAGTGGCCAAGGAGGGGGGGAGGGGAAGTTTCTCTCTTCTCGTTCATTCCGTACTGGCCAGCACTTTTTTTTTTTTTTTTAATTACGAACAAATTTTTGGTCGAAGATATGCCTCTAGTGACGCATATATTTTGTTATGCAAACCGTCTCAGCATTACTGATGTCGTTTGCGAACAGGTGAACGACAGTAGGCTTCTGCGTGTAGCCTCTTTTTCTCGTTCACTCACTCGCTACTGGCCAGTGGCCAAGGAGGGGGAGGGGAAGTTTCTCTCTTCTCGTTCATTCCGTACTGGCCAGCACTTTTTTTTTTTTTTTTTTTTAAATTAAGTTTTTAAATTACGAACAAATTTTTGGTCAAAAATATGCCTCTAGTAACGCATATATTTTGTTATGCGAACCGTCTCAGCATTACTGATGTCGTTTGCGAACAGGTGGACAGTAGGCTTCTGCCTGTAGCCTCTTTCTCGTTCACTCACTCGCTACTGGCCAGTGGCCAAGGAGGGGGGGAGGGGAAGTTTCTCTCTTCTCGTTCATTCCGTACTGGCCAGGTTGGCGGTGGGGAAGTTACCTCAAACTGGCCTCATGCCCTAATTAGTCGAAGCTCCAGTTCCAGCTTGCTCTTTACCATGCACGCTCGTAATTGGTCAATTGTAGGGGGCGGGAGGACACCTCACGTGGGGGTGCAATTTATATGCAGGGAAGCGCAAGAGAGAAAGGAGTGAACACGAAGTCAAGTCAAGTCAAGCTGATGACACGTTGTTTTACAAAATGAGCGACAGAAAAAGACGCACATATGGACACATTTTGACTTCGTGGATAATACCAGGGCAGAGTGTAGAAGTCTTTAACCCCAGAAAGACAGAACAGTAGATGAACTGGGTAAAATAATGGCTGACATCGTTAATGCTCATTGTGGCTTAATTACCTCTTCTCCTTTTGTATTGTGCCAAAAAGGTGCATACGCACAGTGGTCTCTCTCACTGGAGCGGTCGGCTAGATTTCTGATGAATGTCACGTGGCAAAAACGTTTGGCTGTATGTATGATACACATATAGTATTTACTGTATTGGTGTGTCTCTTAAATTGGATTTGGGGGGGCCCGAATGACACACAAATCTCTGTCTACTCCCTGTGGTTAAGTTTCATCCATTTTACTTCTTGGACTAACTGCCATTCACCTAGAAGATGACATTAATTGGTAAATGTGTTCATAATGGGAAACAAATGTGTAGCTGCAGTCTCTAAAGCATGAGGTGTGGAACTATGAGTGTGTAATTTTGGATATGTTTATGTAGACTTTTTAAGATAATGTTCAGAGTGAGTTACATAATCCGCCTTGATAACCAAAACCCTCTTTGCCATAGAAAGATGGCAAACAATGGAAGAACAGTGCAAAGGCGGAGGAATCGGGTCACTCCACAAAAAGATGCTGAGCAGCATGTACTATTGGAAAAGGATAAGATGGGACTTAGAGAGTCCTTCATTAACCCATTCAAAGGTGAGTATACATTTTTCAAGACATTAATTTGATCTTTGTTTATGTGCATGATATGAATGGCTCTCATAGCTGCAATTAACCAACTGCAAATTAAGACATGTTTTCCACATACATGCATCTGTAGTAGGCTGCTACAGATTCATTTTGGTGGCCACTAATAGATTTTAGATCAAAATGTGACTTGTGTGTACATTTTGTTTTGCTGTGTGGAGATTTTGCCACTTTGCTCCTTGTGTGTGTGCTGATTAATACCACCGCTTTTCTTTATGATGATGCAAATACAGCACATCAAATGAAGTATCAAAAGTAGCATTGATCTTTGAGTCGATCTTGTTATCAGAGGCAACACTAATTCAGTACTTGTGTATTTTGTTTGGAAACACCATTTGATATGGGGAAAAATTCACATTACGATATCAATTGCAGCCCTATGCTAATGGTATACAGTGTTCCCTCACTTGTTACGGGTGTGGTGAATTTCCTCGAGGTCGTAGTGGTTAAATAAAGTGACACGTATGAAAAACTTTGACCTGTTATAAAAATAGCTCGACACTGACTTGCTAAGAATTAAAAAGTAAAATGTTAACTTTTTTTTTTTAAACCTGTCATGACAGGTTTCTTAATTTACCAAATATTATATATTTTGATTAAAAGTGTCATAGATTGTGTTAAATACAAGAAAGCGCTGTCTATATTTACTCATACAAAAAAGGACAAATAGCAGCATAAATAATTTTATGGGGTACTCACCATTGAAATTGGTGGTAAAAATCTGCGATAGAGTGAATCAACAATAAGTGAACTGCGAAGTAGGGATGGACCACTGTATATCACAATATAAAATAGGGTTAAAATATATATTAAATTAGTATTTTCTGAATAGATTATTTTAGTCTTTAGCGCTAACCCATGTTAACAACTGAGTCAGAAGCTAAAGGGCAAATATCAACTAAAATACTTAATACGATTCACACCTTCCTTTCATGGCAGCATTTAAAAAGCATGTTTCTGGTATCGTGATAGTCATGTACAGTTTCACAGTATTGGTGCCAGTCTGCATAGTTTTGGTTCAATTTCAAAATATTTACAGCCAAAAAAAAAATCTAAAGTCACAGTTTTGTCATCAGTTTGTCTCCATCTTTAATAAACATGTCAGGAATGATGGTACAAGCTGCAAAATCTAATCAAAGTTCAATGTATATAATCTTAATTATCTTCATTATTTGTCTATACTTTTAAAGAATTCAAATTGTTAACTAATGATGGTTTTAAAAAGCGCATTTGCTTGTTGGTGCAAAATGCTGTATGTTCTGATTAGTCGACTAATTACGACTACTGTTGATTAGATTATTTTTATTTTTTTCTCGCCTCTCCTCAAGGTCGAGGTGTGGTTGCTACACAGACTTTTACCAAAGAAGAATTTGTGCTGGAGTACCGTGGAAAGCTTTGTGAACAAGGTCTTGAGCAAAATTTGGAGCGTAATGAACAAGAAGCAGTCTTCCTATTTTATTTCAACTGGAGAGGTAAAGGTTGGTGGTAAGTATTTCTCTATCTGAACTTGAGTTGAGTTGTTTGGAATGTTTATGGACAAAAAAAACAAACACAGATGTGTAGTCAACATTCGCTATGAATGAGTACTACGTAATGCATAGATCAGGCATGATCTATGCCTTTGCTCAGCCGTTAGATAAAACTTCAAACTCTAGACTTCCCTTTTCCATTTGAATCATATCTATACTGGGCAGGCAGCTTCCACTCTTATTTCCCTCCCCCCCTCCAGTCTTGATGCATCAGATGAAGACCAGTCATTGGGAAGGCTCGTAAATGACAACCACATAAAGCCAAACTGCAAGATGAAGGTTATTGAAGTTGGTGGTTTGCCACATCTTTGCCTTTTTGCAATCCGAGACATCGCTCCAGGTGAAGAATTGTCGTATAACTACGGAAATTCAGACTGGCCTTGGCGCAAAAAGGTATTGGGTCATTTATGTCATCTTGTAACTTATTCATGTTATGTTTGTGCTATCATGTTTTCCATATATTGTCTTTTCCTCTTTGAGCAGACACCATCACTTGAGGCCGCTGAAGACACGAATGCAAGCAAAAGACCTAAGGTGAAATACAGGTTCTACTACACTGCTTCTATCATTTAATATAGGGGAAATTGTGTGTGTTTTTACGAAACCCCAACTCAAAAGTAGTTGGGGCATTGTAAACAAGTACAATAGGATTTACAAATCTTTTTTGACCTAGATATGTACTGGTATCTTATTGTGCCATGTTATGATTGCTCTATCATGGTTTCCATATATTGTCTTTTCCTCTTTGAGCAGACACCATCACTTGAGGCCGCTGAAGACACGAGTGCTAGCAAAAGACCTAAGGTAAAATACAGGTTCTACTACACACTGCTTCTATCATTTAATATAGGCAAAATTGTGTGTGTTTTTACGAAATTCCAACTCAAAAGTAGTTGGTGCATTGTAAACAAATACAATATGATTTGCAAATCTTTTTGCGACCTGTAACTGTCCCCGATTAGGTGATAATTTGTCTGTCTTCTTTTGAATAGACCCAAAAGTATGTATCTTATTGTGCTGTGTTATGATTGCTCTCACGTTTTCCATGTATTTTCTTTTCGTCATTGAGCAGACACCATCACTTGAGGCCGCTGCACACACGAGTTCAAGCAAAAGACCTAAGGTAAAATACAGGTTCTACTTGACACAGCTTCTATCATTTAATATAGGGAAAATTGTGTGTTTTGACGAAACTCCAACTCAAAAGTAGTTGGGGCATTGTGAACAAATACAATAGGATTTACAAATCTTTTTCGCCCTATATATATGTACCGGTATCTTATTGTGCCATGTTATGGTTGCTCTATCATGTTTTCCATATATTCTCTTTTCCTGTTTGAACAGACACCATCACTTGAGGCCGCTGAAGACACGAGTGCGAACAAAAGACCTAAGGTAAAATACAGGTTCTACTACACACTGCTTCTATCATTTAATATAGGCGAAATTGTGTGTGTTTTTACGAAACCCCAACTCAAAAGTAATTGGGGCATTGTAAACAAATACAATATGGTTTGCAAATCGTTTTCGACCTATATATATGTATCTTATTGTGCCATGTTATAATTGCTCTATCACGTTTTCCATATATTCTTTTTTCCTCTTTGAGCAGACACCATCACTTGAGGCCGCTGAAGACATGAGTGCGAGCAAAAGACCTAAGGTAAAATACAGGTTCTACTACACACTGCTTCTATCATTTAATATAGGCAAAATTGTGTGTGTTTTTACGAAATTCCAACTCAAAAGTAGTTGGTGCATTGTAAACAAATACAATATGATTTGCAAATCTTTTTGCGACCTGTAACTGTCCCCGATTAGGTGATAATTTGTCTGTCTTCTTTTGAATAGACCCAAAAGTATGTATCTTATTGTGCTGTGTTATGATTGCTCTCACGTTTTCCATGTATTTTCTTTTCGTCATTGAGCAGACACCATCACTTGAGGCCGCTGCACACACGAGTTCAAGCAAAAGACCTAAGGTAAAATACAGGTTCTACTTGACACAGCTTCTATCATTTAATATAGGGGAAATTGTGTGTTTTTACAAAACCCCGACTCAAAAGTAGTTGGGGCATTGTAAACAAATACAACAGGATTTGCAAATATTTTTCGACCTATATATCTCTCTAATTGTGCTATGTTATGATTGCTCTCACGTTCTCCATATACTTTCTTTTCGTCTTTGAGCAGACACCATCACTTGAGGCCGCTGAAGACACGAGTGCTAGCAAAAGACCTAAGGTAAAATACAGGTTCTACTACACACTGCTTCTATCATTTAATATAGGGGGAATTGTTTGTTTTTACGAAACCACAGCTCAAATGTAGTTGGAGCATTGTATTAACGTATAAACAAATACAATGACTTGCAAAACGTTTTCGACCTATATTCACACAACTGTCCCAGATTAGGTCATGAAAATTTCTCTCGTTATGAATAGACCCAAAAGCAGCCTAAGTATCGTATTGTGCCATGTTAGGGTTGCTCCGTCATGTTTTCCATATTGTCTATTCTTGTTTGAGCAGACACCATCTCTTGAAGTTGCTGAAGACATGAGTGCTGGCGACAGATGTCAGGTAAGATCCAGTTTCTAAAACTGCTGTTTCATGTATTGTTTTCGGCTAAACTGATTTTTCGTGTTGTAGTTAGGGCTGAACGAGTGTGGAAAATGATCTAATTGCATTTCACCCCCCCAAAAATAATGGATATACAGTGTTCCCCAACTTTTTGCAGGTGATACATTCCATGCCATGAGTAGCAAGTGTGTTCCTCAGTTTGTTTAAAATGGCCCCAAAATTATGGATGGGCGTAGCTATCACAATGACAATCCCCATTTAGGTTTGGGTGTTAATTGTGTGTGCTTGTGTGTTTTGAATGACCCCAAAAGTATGGATCACCATAGCTACTGTAGTGATAACTGTCCCCAATTTGACTTGGGTATCAAGTGTATGTGCTAGTGTGTTTTGAATGACCCCAAAAGTATGGATAGATATAGCTATTACAGTGACTGTCCCCAGTTAGGTTTGGGTGTTAAGTGTGTGTGCTAGTGTATTTTGAATGACCCCAAAAGTATGGATCGCTATAGCTACAATAGTGATGCCTGTCCCCAATTTGACTTGGGTATCAAGTGTGTGTGCTAGTGTCTTTTGAATGACCCCAAAAGTATGGATCGCTAAAGCTACAATAGTGATGCCTGTCCCCAATTTGACTTGGGTATCAAGTGTATGTGCTAGTGTGTTTTGAATGACCCCAAAAGTATGGATAGATATAGCTATTACAGTGACTGTCCCCAGTTAGGTTTGGGTGTTAAGTGTGTGTGCTAGTGTATTTTGAATGACCCCAAAAGTATGGATCGCTATAGCTACAATAGTGATGCCTGTCCCCAATTTGACTTGGGTATCAAGTGTGTGTGCTAGTGTCTTTTGAATGACCCCAAAAGTATGGATCGCTAAAGCTACAATAGTGATGCCTGTCCCCAATTTGACTTGGGTATCAAGTGTGTGTGCTAGTGTCTTTTGAATGACCCCAAAAGTATGGATCGCTATAGCTACAAGAGTTAGGACTGTCCCCAATCTGACTTGTGTATCAAGTGTGTGTGCATATATGTAAAATGACCCCAAAAGTATGTCTAGACCGGGGGTGTCACAATGACTGTCCCCAATTAGGCTTTGGTGTCAAGTGTGTATCTGTGTCTTTAATGACCCGAAAAGTATGAAAAGCCACACCTATCGTAATTGCTGTCCCCCAGTATGATTTGAGTATCAAGCGTGTCTTTGTTTTAAATGACTTAAAAAGTATGGGTAGCCATAGCTGCAGTATTGTTTTCAGTTGGACTTGGACATGAAGTGTTTGAATGACCCCAAAAGTATGGATTGTCCACGTTCAACTTTGACCAGTTAGCTTGACGCTAAAAAATGTCCCAAAATGCAACAAACGCAGTCACCTGAAGCCGTAAAATATAAGCATATAAAATTATCTAAAAATATCATTGTGTAATGTTGTTTTCTCTATCATGTTTTTTATTCCTATACGTTTGATCTTTGTCAGCAGACACCACCTCTCGAGGTGGGAGATGACAGGATGGATGCTGGCGACAGGCCTCAGGTAAGATCCAGTTTCTCCCACACCGTTGTACCATGCACTGATTAGGGCTGAATGGTTAATTGAATTTGATAAAACATGTTGTATTTTTAAATTAATTGTAAAGACACAGATTTGACAGGTCATTATTGTATTGAAAAGTGGTGGGGTGGAGGAGCCCAAAAAATTCCTTTAGTGAATTAGGTTATGGCATATTGTGCGTGTCTCTCTGTTTTGATTGGCCCTAAAATTATCGGTCCACATGGCTATCGTAATAACGTTCCTTGTGTGGTGTGATTTGAACAAACAAATAGTATGGTTTGGTATGTTTGTAGTAATGCCTGGACCAATTAGGTCAGGGCAAATTGGCTGTTTTGAATGACCCCAAAATTATGGATAGACAATGTTAAGTTGAAATGTCCTGCCATAGATGCAGTCACCTGAACACCTATAAAATTAAGTGTGAAATTATTTTTAGCATTTTTTTTTCTTTTTTTTTTTTTTTTTTTTTTTTTTTCTTGTAATCATTTTTTGTATTTGTCATTTCAGCAGACACCATTATGTGAAGTCACAGATGATATCCTAAATGTTGCCAATAGTCCTCAGGTAAGGTTAATAAATACAAGTTATCACTGTTAGATTTTCATGCGTGAAAAAATAGGATAAAATTTATATTAATCTGTAATGACATGAGTAGTTTGGCCTTTATATATGTCCTTATGTGAATGTCTTATTTTTTCACATTCTACAGACAAAAAAAAAGATGTGATTTACAAAGAAACGTTTTTCCTCAATACATTATGGTAACTGTACACTTTTTCTTTTCTTCAGTCTTCCACATGTTTGGACGAATCACCGGAGATCTCTGATGATACAGACTATGATGATAAAGATTATATTCCAGAAACAGAAAAACAAAATATGTTCGACTCTGACGATAGCATAGACTTGTGTCCACTGGAGAAAACATCATCTTCATCTGTCTTCCCATCTTTGGCTAATTCAGCTATTGATGCTCAAACCTCTGAGAAGACAAAGACAAACACTTCAAGGAAGAGGAGCCTACTTAAGGTCTCTGGGACAAGAAACCAAAGTCCTCTGAAAAAAAGCAGAGTCCAGTGTATTTCAGAATCTATCAAAGTGTCTCCACCCTCAAACTCTAAAATTAAGAGAGTATATGATAAACGGAACTACTGTCTGTATTGTCTAACGCCCTCATCAAAAATTGCAAGACATCTAGAAGCTAAGCATGCAGATAAAGAAGAGGTTGCGAAAGCATTCATGCATCCAAAGAATTCACAGGCAAGACGAGATGAGTTGAATATTTTACGACGCCGTGGAAATTATGCTCACAATTCTCTTATTGTGAGGAGTGGAGAAGGAGATCTGCAGGCCTGCTATAGACCTCGGGAAAGAAAACAAGGTTCCGATTTTATCCATTGTTTTCATTGCCAAGGGCTCTATGCCAAGAAAACAATCTGGAAGCACATTAAAATCTGTCCTGCCAAGAAAAAATCTGAGAAGGAATTAGGTGTTTCTAAAAAGCGAGTTCAATCAAGATGTGCATTAAAAACTGCAGTAGCATGTGAAATTAGTGACGGATTAAAAACTGTACTTTCCTGCATGATCTACGATGAGGTGACTCGTGTGATCTATGACGACGACCTACTCTTAAAGTTTGGACAGCATCTCTTTGATCTAAATGGATCAAGAAAGAACCGACATGACTACATAAGGCAAAGACTTAGAGAACTTGGTAGACTGCTGACAGAGGCCCGGAAGAATTCATCTATTCGCAAGGCAGTGGAGCTCATCTATCCTGCAAACTTTAATCGTGTGATAACTGCAGTGAAGGTATTGGCTGGGCACAACTCGGAAAACAACACATACAAAAAACCCTCCTTAGCCTTAAAAATTGGTCACAGTCTGGGTGTACTTAGTGAGCTGATTGAAAGTGATAGTTTGTCTTCAGTTGACAGAGATGAGTGCTTGTTGGAATATGCTAGAGAATTTAAGACAATCAAAAATTTCAGATGGAAGGCATTGATTAGCAGAGGTGCGACGACGACAATGACAGAGGCAAAGTGGAATGCACCACAGATTTTACCTTTCACTGAAGATGTCAAACTTTTGGACGAACATGTGGAAAAGAGTAGAGAAGTTGCAGAAAGAATGCTTAAACTCTGTCCTTCTGCGAGTAATTATGCAGCACTGGCGAAAGTGACACTGGCTCAGGTGATAATTTTCAACAGAAGAAGAGAAGGAGAGGTGTCAAGAATGGAACTGTCTACTTTCGTAGAAAGGAAAGAGCTGGAACATAACGAGGACATGGCAGCCTGTCTCACCCCTCTGGAGAACAAGATGTGCGAGTTTTTCACTAGATTAGAAATCAGGGGGAAACGAGGAAGAGGTGTCCCTGTGCTCCTAAAACCATCAATGGTCTCAGCCATGGAGCTCCTAGCTCAAACCCGTGAGATGTGTGGAGTCTTAAAAGAAAATGTATTCATGTTTGGAAGACCGGAAGCCATGACTGCTTACAGAGGGGGAGAGTGCATCCAAAAGCTTGCAAAGGAGAGTGGTGCTAAAAATCCAGAGGCCTTAACATCAACAAGGCTCAGGAAGCACATAGCTACAATGTCACAGGTTCTTAATCTTCAAGAAAATGAAGCAGACCAACTTGCGGACTTTCTGGGACATGACATTCGTGTGCACAGGCAGTATTATCGACTACCACAAGGAACACTACAGCTTGCCAAAATGAGCAAAATGTTGTTAGCTGTGGAGCAAGGAACCCTCTCCCAGTATAAAGGTCAAACCCTTGATGACGTTCAGATTGACCCGCAAGGTATGGATGTGTGTTTATTGGTACAACATATTGTGAATGCTGCCAAGTCAAGATTGTCTTTCTGCTAAATTAGCTTGTTCTCTCACACGTTAACAGAACACTTCTTTGAAAGCTACAATCTTCAATGTTTTTGCTCTATTTTCAGAAAAAGTTGACTCTACACAAGACCCAGAGGAATCAAGCGATGAGGAAAGTGATCTCACAGTCCCAGAAGCTACAGGGGAAGCAGATGTTGAGGAAGAGGCTGCAACATCCCTTCCATCTTCTTCCAAGACCACTCTCATTGAAGGTACAAACAAAAATTAGATAGAGAAACTGTTTTTCACTGGCCTATACTACGTAATTGATTTTGGTTTTCACTGGCCTATACTACGTAATTGATTCTCCTAGGTAAGGTTCTGTAAAATAAGTATGGGTGTTCATTTGGAAGGTTATGAAAATAATGGATAGACTGCAGTAACCATGGTTTAATTTAGTTGACTCTCCTGTTATTTACAGAAACAAGGAACAAAGCAAAAATGCAGTTAAGCTCAACACCAGGGTTTTTCCTGGCTCAAATTGAAACAGAGGTGGCATCCCACTGTCTATGATGGGTGACTACTGATATCGGGTATCGGTGCCAATACCAGTCTTATTTTAAGGTGTCAGTACTCACGGCGGTGACCGATACATTTAAATGCCACCCTCCTGCAGCCGTTTTACGAAACGGGACAAGAAATTATATGAACACAAAATTGCCATTAACTTCATGCAATTTTAAGGAAAAATAATATATTGGGATATAGATGTCTTTCTTTAAAATAATCTGTCATTTATGGGTGGGGAATTTTATTGACTAGTGGTATCGATATTTGATATCATTATCAGTTGGAGAAAAAAAATTGTATCGAACATCCCTAATACTGACCGTGCACCATTACGTGTATGTATTCTGTAAATTCAAGAGACTCTTTCATTTTTTTTTTTTTTTTTTTTTTTTTTTTTTTTTTTTTTTTTTAAACAAGGAACATATAATAGGTCCGTGTTGCAATAATAAGAATAATAGTTCAAATAAGAATGGCAGTGGTTACAATTTTGTTGTTTTTGTTTTTTAATGGGACACATCCATTAGCGAGGTGCTTGGCCATATTGAAGTTGTCCTCGCCTCGAGCCACAGTAACTTAAAAAAAGCCTTACAGGTTTGCTGTGACTGTTGGCCATGTAGGCAAAAAACTCCATGTAACACTTGGCACGTCACGGAGTGCTTGCAGCAATATTCCTGCCTTCACGCACTAAAGAGGTGTGCCACTTACTGATGTCTACAATGTAGACTACATATATTTTAGATACCGGTGCTATTTAAAAAAAAAAAAAAAAAAAGTGATACCGAGCAGTTTTTGACACTGAAACAATGAGGTACGGTACTAATACTGGTATCCTGTGCAACACTAGGCCACCGGTGGCTGCATTTCTTAACAATGGCGAGTAAGCCTATTTTTGCATTTTATTCAAATGAAAACCCGTGGAGAAGGGAGATTACATCTTTGCATTCTTTGAGTGAACACTCATCGCTCTATAGACCAGGCTAAAATTTTAAAGGTATATTTAATTTTTAAGCTTTGGTCCTATGAAGACAAGGAACAGTATTACTTTACCAATGTCGTACTTGCATTCAACATTGGAACTAAAAGAGCAGAGGTCATGTTTTGACTTTTTTAATTTGGACTGAAATTTTTTGACAGCGTTTGTCTTTTAACAGATATGGGAGTTTCCCAGATGACAGGAGGCATCACCAAACGTAAGTGGACCGATGCTGAAATATATGCTGTCGAAAAGCACATGATGCACTTCATCCATAAATGCCAGGTACCACAAAAGTTGGACTGCCTTCGCTGTATTAATTCTGAACCACATGCCCTAAAAAATCGCACTTGGACTGGTGTCAAAAACTTTGTCAGAAACCGCATTACGACCTTAAAGAGAAGGGCTTCTGCCAAATGCTAAGTCTCTTGGTTCGTTATTTTAAGAAATCCTCCTATAAGTGATGCACTCTCCTCACTTGTTCGGATAGTATTGGTACACCAATGTTATATTTTGCTTGTTATATTGTTATATTGTTATGTTGTTGTATATATTGTTAAATATAAACTGACACCAAATTCTAATTTGTTGGGTTTTTTTTCCTCCTTCTTTAACAGTGCATCCCTCCAACACTGGTTCGATGTCTTTGTTGTATGTGTTGAATATACTGTTATTTCACTAAATGCATTTTCAAATAACTGTACATTAAAAATGTTATTCATGATAGGCAAAGTATTAAATCTGACTAAAAATAGCAATATTAGCAAAGTATCACTTTAAAAACAACATACAGCAGAAACAATCACAACAGACCATTTCTGTCAAGAAATTGGGTCACAATTCTGGAAGCATAGAAACATACTGATTGTCTTTATTATGGAAATGTTTTTTGTTTTTGCAGGTATTTGGTGTTGATTTTTAAGGTGCCATCAGAGGAAATTGCCACACCCTCATTTAAAACATGAAATGATTATACATGTAATGATCATTTCTTGTCAGTCTGAGGTGATTTTGGTTTCATTCAGAGGTGAACTCCTTCATATACTGTATTCAACAGTGTTGAGATTGATTCTCACTGCTGGATGCTTAAATATGTATGATGTACATAGTATTTTTACCTTTGTCCCCAAAGGAAGGTAAGGTCCTCAAAGGTGACTTGAATTAGTTTGTGTATTCGTGTATTGCTGAGGTCCCCAAAATGGACATTAAAATTCCCCTGTCCCCAATCTCAAGGTAAAAATTCAGGTCTGTGAAATCTTGATGGAAGCTCAATTCCCAGGTGATTTTTACATTCTGTGATTTTTTTGTGTTGTATTACACCAACTTGCATCTTTCTAAGACATTCAGAAAGTGGTGTCCTCAAAGGTAGGGTATCAGAATGGTGTCCCCGAAATGGACTTAAGCGAGTATAGGTGCACGCCCACACACACACACACACACACTCACACACACACACACACCCCTGTATCATGTTCACCAGGTTCAACAGGTTTATTGTTCCCAACATTTGGAAAAATAGTCTGTGGACTGACAAGACAAAAGTTAAACTTTTGAAAGGTGTGCAGCTTAATACATCCATTTTCTTGACTGCTTATTCCTCACAAGGGTAGCGGGGGGTGCTGGCGCCTATCTCAGCTGGCTTTGGGCAGTAGACGGGGTACACCCTGGACTGGTTGCCAGCCAATCGCAGGGCACACAGAGACGAACAACCATCCACACTCACAAGCACACCTAGGGACAATTCGGAGCACCCAATTAACCTGCCATGCATGTCTTTGGAATGTGGGAGGAGACTGGAGTACCCGGAGAAGACCCACGTGGGCACGGGGAGAACATACAAACTCCACCCAGGAAGGCCGGAGCCTGGACTCGAACCGGAGTCCTCAGAACTGGGAGGCGGACGTGCTAACCAGTCACCCACCGTGCCACCCCAGCTTAATACATTTGCCGTAAAAATAACACAGCAGGTGATTTAACAAAAAAATAAAAATAAAAAATGTACACAGCAATGTATTTCAAGTCTCTTAATTGCAACATTCCTAGCTCCTTGTTCCTCAAAACATTGAAAGTGAGTCAGAAGTTGCGCCGATGTTGCCTCACTTGTCTTTAACGTGCATTGAGGTGCAAGGATCCAGCATTTGAGAAGGTTCTACAGCAGGGGTGTCAAACTCGTGTTAGCTCAGGGGCTGCATGGAGGAAAATATATTAGCAAGTGGGCCACAACGCTAAAATAACGGAATACAACTTAAAAATGATTGCCGTCAATTATACGCAGATTTTCACTATTTGTGTGCCAGCCCTAAATGACGGAGCTCAACTATAATCATATTGGTCCAAAAATAATACAAATGCAAATGGAACGCGGCAACACTGAGTCCTGGACGTGTTAAAATTGATCTGTTTTGCATATTTATATTGTTCCCAGAATGCATTGCGTGGCGCAGTTAATGCCGTTATAAGGACGCTAATCCTTGTCATATCGATTTGTGTTACCAGTAATTGAATTTGTCATATTGAACAAGTGTGTCGGTCTATGATTAAAAATAATAATAATTAAACAAACTGTAACTTAAAGTTGTGTGTAAAATAATGACATCCAGGACGATGATTCCCTGTACAAGTTGCATTGCTATTCTGAGTACTGCTTGTGAAGCTACAAATTTTATATATTTTAATTGTGGCCAACTGATGAATTAGTCTGACATTACATTTTATTTATTTATTTTTTTAACTTTACAAAATCATCTTGCGGGCCGGATTAAACCCCTTTGCGGGCCTGATCTGGCCGGCGGGCCTTATGTTTGACACCCCTGTTCTACAGGTTCTACAACTTAAATCAAAGGAGCTCAGATGTATCCTCTGCACAAGTGTTGTACAAGTTCGAGAGCAGTCCTCAGCAAGCCTTGCTCGATGAACTGATGAAGCCTACATGGATGAGAGGTGAAATGTCTTGTAAGAAAACTGGAAAAGTTCACTTGCGATCAATTCAGTGCCCTGGGAATGAAATAACCTGAATGAATGAAAATCCTCACATGCATGCCTCCTCAAAAATAACATATGAAAACTGGCGTGTAGCAGGTGACTGTAAACGATGCAGGTCCTCAAATGAAATCTGCTGCACTGAATACAGTACATATTCTTTTGAAAATGTTTCTTGCTTTTAATTTAAACACAGAACAAACCACTCAACTGAGTGAATTAACCACAAACTTACACACACACACACACAAAAAAAAACGTACACATGGTATGCAAATAAATCAACAATATCTAATTTTGGATCCAAGTTGTTTGTGATATCAAAAAATTGTCAATTTGCGACCTTGATTTATGTATTCCCGAATAGCATGAATATTGTAATTTAGCGAGTTTTACCCCGAAACCATCGATACTAGTGTTCACTTTTGTGTTCATCGAGATGATAATCGCGCAAAGGGATTGCAGTTCACTAAGCACTGTAGCTAAAGCAGCATGCTGTGGGCCTTAACGTTAGCATCTTCAGCTATCACATTAGTCTGTAGCTGTAGTTTTAAGCCTCTGAGAGCCACGGAGCACGCTACCATCGCAGTCTTTGATTGTCATTTGTTTGCACATCATGCAGAAATAACCCGAACTTTGTACAAACTTTAGTAGGGTGGGAGGAGCATCTATTCTAAGCTGCCATCTTGGTTCGTGGCTCGACAGTGCCCCCCTCAATACAGTACATATTTAGTTCAGTATTTATTTTATTTGGGGCAGTATTTGTTACAAAAATGACTTAATTGGGGGTGCGGGGGTGCATGAGCACCTTATCTTGTTTCTTTGGTCAATAAAGCAAGATGCTATAGTGTATATGCCACGGAAAATGCGGGACTTACAACTTCCAGGTTTTCACACATCAGCTTTGTTTCCAGTTCCGGTTTGTGGCCCGCATCCCAGTGCTTGCGCTTCCACCTTTGTGCCCCTCGGTTGCGCGTTCCCGTGGACGGGTGCGATTGTGTAGTGCGTCTGTCTCAGTTGTCCGAGGCATTTCAGGAAGCTGAGATGCCCTGTGCACTGCCGCCCATTGGCGGGAGTGCGCCGGTTGGGGGGCGCAGGGGTGGGGGTGCGAGTGTTGGAACGCAGCCAGCAGTGACCAGAAACGGGCTGATGAGTAAAACCCGTAAGTCGGAAGTCCGTGGCATCTACCCCATCCAAATGCAAACAAACACATGCTATTGGAGTGTGGTAAGGTACCCGTAGAAAACCCGTAGTTTCTATGCACATCCTCGTTTCTTCTTTTGTGTCATGCAGTCTAATGGGTTGGGAGACGTTGCTTTTTTTCTTTTCTGTCTATTCATGAAAAATCTCTGACAGGCAGCCTGCCACTAATCAAGAGGATGAGTTGGAGGATGGATTGTGGAGAATGCACTGCATTTTAGAGTCTTCTGCTCCCCTACAGCCTTCAAATATCAAGTAGTTCAGCTGATGTGCAGCCCCCACAAGAGAATGGAACAGGACAATGCCAGCTACTGACTGGTACAACATTTGTATACGTTTATACAAATGTTGACGGATGTCCCTCTGCTTAGCAAGAACATCCTGCTCTTCCCCTTTGAGGGCTGGTGTTCACAGACCAGTCCACTTCATCGCGCAGCTCCAGGCTGAGGTTCTTAAGACTGCATTATTCTTCTACCTCCTTTCCCTCAAGGTTAATTGGCTGCTGAAAGTGAGACCATTTCAGGAAATGAAACATGATCTCTTTGGTCTCAAATAAATCAGGTTAATTGCAGATTTCAAATTTCATGTGACTAGTAGTGGCTGTCTGCTTCTGTTTCAAGCCTCCAGGGTACCTCACCTTTTGCCTGACTAGCTAGAATAGGCATCAGCTTCCCACGACCCTGAATAGGGCTGCTGCCGAAATTGTTACTAATACAGTACTGATTATATTCCTGTAGGAACATTAATGTGCATTTGTAAGTACTGTAAGTGAGTTAGTAGAGACAGCTTTTACACACTCATTGAAACTCCATTTGTGGGCACGTATGTAAGCAAGAATTAAGTAAATAACACTATTTTATTTTATCTTGGAAATCAGTTATTCCGTGTTTTTGCTTAATTCTGCTGACTGAATAAAAAGCTAACAAAGTAACCAACAAACCATGATCAAAACATAACCTCTTGCTTGATGCTTAGAGGATTTTACAAATTAGTACTTTGAAAAGTTCTTCATGGAACGGCCTAGCAGTTCACACTTTTAATAATTAGGGCAGCAGTAGCTCATCTGTGGGGTTTCTAACGGTTGGGCTGAGTACCTCAAAAGATTTTGAAATTAGTTGCTGGATAGATAGTAGTCTACATCAGTGGTCCCCAACCACCGGGCCGCATATTGGTACCGGGTACCAGTTTGGACTGGACCGCAGCTGGCAGCACAATTGAATTTTTATTTTTTTTTAAATTACTGTACTTCCGGTTAATTGATTCGCCGAGGCTTTTGAAATGCTTTATTTTGAAAAGCGACCGGACTCTCTCTGTTTACGACGACCGCACGTGCGTTGTGTCTCCCACTGTCTGGAAATCTGCACTCGCCAGACCACAAGATCACGGGGGTTTCAGGCGATAACAACCGTGTATATAGAGTCCTATTTGTAAACAATAGCCACACTTGCCTGTTGTCACATGGATATTGTTTTTGGACATTATTTCTGGGAATTCCACCATGGCTCTTCTACCATGGGTAAGTATGTTTTTTTTTTTTTTTGTTAAATAGTGTTATTTTGTCACGTTTAATTTATTCTGAGCTAATTTTTTTTGTCTTAAATGTCTGACTCGTGTCATTCTATGAAGCTAGCTAGCTTCCCTCCCCAAAAAACAAGTTCGCAAACGGTTTTATTTTGAAATATACCAGATGTCCGGCTCATGTAATTTCTTCAGCTTCATGACAATCCGAATGCGGCGTCCGGAAAAATAGAACGCTTGCGGTAACCTTCCGCGTCGCCGCATCCGTTCCGCACCGCAGATGCACAGCATCGCAGCTGGTGTGAATTGACACGCAGACTTGAATGCGTTCTATTCTTGTGGCGTCCGGACGGCCGACGTACGGAAAACGCACCGCGTCCATTCTGAATTGGGCGTTATTTCATGGACTTCTGTGTTGACTGTTATGTTGGCGCATTTAAGGAGGGCGCTGCTCATGTAGGTCCAAAACAAATGGGGCTTAGGTGAAATTATTGTTTTATCGACAAAATACACCAGTTTTTGTGTTGCTCGTATCACTCGTAAGCATTACCATAGTGACATCACCATATTAAAGCATTGTTGTTACCCTTGTTATGGTGCTTGTGTTGCTAGTACAGGTACATAAAAATAAATTGTGGATTTGCATTTGTTGTTGTAGCCTTTTATTAATGATCAAGGTTCAGTTTTGATGAATATCAGTTTTGGTAATAAGTGCTACAATAGCACGGTGATGTTAATCTTCTTAATGTGTTGTCTTAGCGCTAAAGTTAAGCAGATGCTGGTGAAAACCATGAATCATTGTGTAGTTATTTTCATGTGTTACAACCTGAACTGTGATACGTGACTTAAAAAAAAAAAAAAGACATACCTAAATTGCAGGGTGTTTCATAAAATTCAGACAGTGAGGTTATGTGAGACGATTTTTACATTTCTCCCCCTCTAAGTAAGCTAAAGTGATGTATCACTAAAATGAACACATTTTCCAGTAATGTAGGATGTTTCCTGAGAATGGAAATTATCAGAACGTGTGCAGGACTAAAGACAGAGAAAATTTGATTGTTTAAAAAAAGAGCAGACAGTGACTCAGAAAATGGGAGTAGAACCACGCAGACTAGGACGTCTCACACTATAGCATGACCTATTCTACATTCTAGCCCTGAAGCTTGCACGGAAAGATGAAGAGTTGTTCTCTTCGTGTGGTTCCTCCATTCCTTGTAGGTTGTGGCTGCTTCCTCACAACATCACTTTTAGGAAAATGTGCCACATCATTTTTCTTTATGGCATTGTATTATTAAATGTATATTAAACATTTGTAAAATTGGCTATGAAATTCACATATCTTTGAATTTTTCATTGGAATTTGGAGGAATACATCTTACATTGTGCTAGTGTTGTCACGATACCAAAATTTTGACTTCGATACTATACCTGCATAAAATACCTTGTTACTGGTAGTGAAACGGTACCTCGACAAAAATTTGAAACATCAGCAAAAGCAGCAAAATTAAAACTAACAAAAGAACTTAGAATTATTTTTTATTACTTATTAATTGAAAATATTAGGATGTTTACATGTTAATGTATGTAGATACTGTATATATTTATGTATATGGCACTGTATGGGCTTTCACATTGCATGCCATGTTCTTGAAGTACTGAATACATTTGATGTCTTGTGCGTGTGTGCGCGCGCCCGGATGTTTGTGAGTGTTGACTCAAAACTATTTGACAGACAGGAGAAACAAGAAGCAGCACAAAAGAATGTTACTGACATATGTAAACAAACGCACAAGCAAATGACCATTAATTTAGTGTGTGTGTTGGGGGGGGGGGGGGCAAAAAACACACTATCGTGTCAATTTGTTCTCATCTAACGCAATGACGGCAACGTTTTTTTTTTCTACTATATGTGCCCCCCCCCCCACTGTCAGTTGGCAAGCCCATTTAGGCGCTTTACTGCCACCTGGTTAGGGGTGCAGACACTGCACCGAACTGTGACGTCTGAACTGAGACAGTTCAGAACATATACATTAAACGTTACACCCCTGACATCTATTGTCTGTTTGGATATAATAATTGAAAAACAAGATCCCACATGACTCACAGATGTCAAATGATAAATGCAGTTGAGAATGAAACCAGCCATTTCATTTTGAACATTAATTAGTCTTCCACTTTGGCCGCTCAGCTTGGTTTGGATGCTGACACACATTGTTCTTGGACTTTGGACATTTTTTTATGCATTTGGCTGATTCATGCACCAGCGTTCATTAAAGCTTCTTCAGGCAACAAGCAATTAAATTAGAATCAAATTAAATATGCATTTCCATATCCAAAATGACATTTAGTCTGCCCACACACATCTGCTACATTTTTCACTTTTCTTTTCAGAGGCACAGAATGTTCAACACAAAATTTAATGTCAATTAAATTTGTTATTGATTTGACTCTGAATAGGTAAATATAGCCTGATATACAGTTGAGAGCTATTAAATGTTTTTCAAGATATATAATCAATATTTTCAGTATCACCGCTACATTGTTTTCATGAAAATAAATTATAAGGCAAGGCAAGGCAAGTTTATTTGTATAGCACATTTCATACACAAGGCAACTCAATGTGTTTTACACAAGGAAAGACAACACATAAGCATCAAGAAACAGTAGTTAACATTCAGAGGAAGAAAAATAAATGAAAATAGGTTACAAAATTTAACATACAATAACAATCTTAAAACATTATTCAACAAACTTTAAAACATTTAACATAAGGAAGTTTAAAATAATATTAATATATTAATATATATAATTAATATTATTAAAAAAACCCACTTAATTAAAACTGTTAAAAAGTCCCTAATCAAAGGTATAAGAAAAAAGCAAAGTTTTTAACCTGGATTTGAAAGCATTTACACTCGGGGCTGACTTCACTTCTGTTGGTAGCCTATTCCATCTGTGTGCAGCATAATAGCTAAATGCAGCTTCACCATGTTTGCTTCGAACTCTGGGTTCCACTAGTTGGCCCGAGTCTGTGGATCTCAGAGCCCTGCTGGGTTTGTACTCAATCAGCATTTCTTGGATATATTCAGGACCCAAACCATTTAGTGATTTATAGACGAGCAGCAGAACTTTAAAATCGATTCTACAGCTGACAGGGAGCCAGTGTAAATCCTTAAGTACTGGAGTAATATGTTCTGATCTTTTTGTTTTGGTCAGAACTCGAGCTGCAGCGTTCTGAATGAGCTGCAATTGTCTCATGTTCTTTTGAGAGAGTCCAGTCAGAAGACCGTTACAGTCATCTAGTCTAGTAAAAGTCTAGTAAAAGCATGGATAAGCTTCTCTTGGTCTGCTTGAAGCATGCAGTCCTTCAGTCTGGATATGTTTTTCAGCTGGTAAAAGGCTGTTTTAGTGATAAATTTAATATGATTACTGAAGGTCAGATCTGAGTCTATTAGTACCCCAAGATTTCGAACTTGGTCTTTAGTTTCTAAAGACAGTGACTCAAGCTGTTTTTTAACAGCAATCCTCTTTTCTTTATTGCCGAAAACAATGAGCTCTGTTTTGTTTTCGTTCAGCTGAAGGAAATTTTGGTTCATCCAGTTGTTAACTTGCTCGAGAGAATGACACAATGCGTTAATAGAACTGCTGTCATTTGGGGACATCGATAAATACAGTTGTGTGTCATCTGCATAACTATGATAGTCAACATCAGTGTTCTGAAGCATTTGACCCAAAGGTAACATATACAGACTGAACAACAGGGGTCCAAGGACTGACCCTTGAGGGACCCCACATGTCATGGCCTTTCGATTAGATTCAAAATTTCCAATGGTCACAAAGTAACTCCTTTCCTCCAGATAGGACCTCAACCATTTAAGGACTGTTCCATTTAACCCCACCCAAGTTTCCAGCCTGTCTAACAGTATATTATGATCAATCGTGTCAAATGCTGCACTGAGGTCCAACAAGACGAGCACTGATACCTTCCCTGCATCAGTGCTCAATCTTATATCATTCAGTACTTTAATCAGGCCATTTGGTCTTGTTTTTACGAATTCAATGGTAATACATTTGCATTGCATTGTTAAGATAATTGTTTAGAAAGCCATAAAACAAACAAATTATTCCTAAGTGCTAAATCGTAGGTAATAAATACTGAATACCAATTTGGATTGCCTTCTTTTTGCATGACTTTTTCCATCTGATGACTTCCATGTAACAAATGGATACACGGGTGAATATTTTATGAGGTTGCACTGGGCCGTAAGTGGCCATAAAGGGAAAGAATGTATTTAGATTTATTCCATGAATAGATTCATTCAAGGTCCAGCAACAGCACCCTGTGGGTGCTCAAGGCCAGTGTCAACCTGACGAGAAGAGATTTGCAGAGGTCAGCCAGGAACTGGGGGGAAAGGAACGCTGGCCAAAAGGAACTGTAGTAGCAGTTCTAATTGTTACATTGCAAAAAGAAAAGTGCAGTAATCTGACAAAAACGTACTTATTTGCTCATTTTTATGGATGTTCATTTTAAAAGTTGAAAAACAAAAACTTACTGGAACCAGACATAACCAAGTCATGAAGACATTGCCGATTGTGCTGAAGTCTTCACACAACAAGATGCCGTGAATAGGAACCGTTTTCACCAACCTCCAGCGTGGAGAACGTAGTGATGAATCAGGTAAACAATCACTTCTATTATCCTCAAGTGTACCATCGGAACAAAAGAAGACCTTATTAACAAAACAACCGCAATGGTAATTCACATATTTTTTAGCTGCAGACAGACACATTGTCTCTCTGTAAACAGAGAATGAACAGCAATCTAGCCTGCTTGGACAAGTGGTGCCAAACAAATGATTGCGTTTACTATTTAATTCTCAAAAGAAAGAGCAGCATACATTATATGTGATCATTTCTACAATGCCAAAAGAATGAAAAACACCTCAACATCAAAACACAACCAAGCTCTGTAATATGGCTTGACTGCAGAGAGAAATGGAACCAACAGATTGCAAAGCTGGCAATGTTGCTCATCATTTCAGACAATTGTGAAGACAATTGAGACTTTGATGGATTTGCCACTAAGACGTCCCAGCTGACTTGACAGATTTTCTCAACTCTTTTTAATATCTCTGTTCTTCCCGCTTCTCACACACACTCTTGAAAAGTAAGACTCACTATTCTAAATGAACAAGAAAATTGTAATGAGAAGACAATGGACATAGGAAAATTGATCTTTAGAATTATCTCAATGAGTGGGGGGTGGGGGGCTTTGGTGTTTTCTTAAACAAGCCATTAATGAAAAGCATATTTGAATAGGATTGTACAAAAAAGCTGTCCATTGTACTAACAGAAAACTGGCAACTCTTTATTTGTAAGATTTCATGTGGCTAAAAATACTATTTATTAACAAATCCCGTATTTATTTTATTGATTTAATTATCTTTCAAGATTTCTTATGTTGGAATATGATCAGTTATCGTCGGCAGCCTTCCTGACAAACAATCATTTCAAGAGATCTGATGACATCTCGCATGATGAAAGTTCCACCATCCAAATTTCTGTTACTTCGGGCTTCTCAGCTTCAATTTTCTATACTGCTTGTCCTCGTTGGTATCACAGGTGAACTGAAGGCTAACCCAGCTGACTTTGAGTTCAAAGTTTTGGGGATCCAGATATTAGCATCAACCACCACTGACTTTCATATTAGTTGTGATGGTGAAACCATCTCGCCAAACATCAAACTTCCATTTATTTGATAGTTTTGGTGTGTAGGGAAACTCAAAACTGAGTTGAATCGCTGGGCAGTATGTGCAGTCTTGGCAAGAGGAGCAATTTCCTCATCTTTGAAAAGTGAAAACTTTTGATGCCACCACTAGCACTATCCTATATACCAACAACCACATAACCTCAGTTTATCACTCTTTTAAATGACAGAGGTTATTTTTCAGATGGCCTTCCCAGTAGTCAACATATTGGCAGTGGAAGCTATCTTGCAATTTGACCGTTCCACCAGAAATGCTTGATGCTTCGCCGTGAGTAACAGCATTTGCATGTTTGTGTATCAGATTCATTCTAATATTGTTTCTAATTTAGCTCTTGACCTTTGGTCAGCTGGGATGAGCTCCATTTGTGACCCTCATGAAGACGAGTGCTATAGAAAATAAATGGATGGGTTTTGCTGATGGGTCACTGTCTAAGTCTTTGAACGTGTCCATCATTTTTTAACTTAACATAACTTGAGTCAATTCAATTTCTCCATTTCAGGGTTTATGGGTTAGGTTTTAGGAGAAGACTACATGCTGTAGTTTTTGTCCAAATCTCTCCTACAGAAAAATACAATTATGAAAGTTTTATACTTGATAAAGGAAGAGCAAAAAAAAAAGTGCTCGAGTTTGATACACCAATTAGGTAGAAGACAGCTTCATTGTTGCAATTCTCTGGGAACTGAGAAAGGAGAAGACATTTATCACCCTGTCTTTTAAAGGCAAATGACAAGTCTCCAACCAGCCCCCACCCCGCCACCAAACACTTCCAACCCAGATCTTCCCTGCTGCTGCCATGTCACAGCTGCCGCTGCTCTGTCCACACTCTCTTCAATACGCTTCTTTTAATCCCTCAACATCTGGCCATATCAATTCATGTTTTATTATTATTATTATTATTATTATTTAAATCATATAACGTTTACCTTGAAGAATTAATCAAGAATTGCTGATGACTTAAGACCAGTATTTTTACTAACATTTTTCCACAATGAACAAGCATTGCATTATTGTATATAAGTATATATTCCAGATAACATTTGGAGTAAACAGTTCACAATAAATGCATTGGAATTATGCTGCAATTCATACATGATATTAGAGCTGGGAATCTTTGACTGTCTCACGATTCGGTTCGATTACGATTTTTGGGTCTACGATTCGATTTTCGATTCAAACAATTTTCGATTCAAAATTATTTGATTGACAAATGATTTCTGCTTCAATTTACAGATATGCACAACATTGTCATGATCTACTCCAGTCTGCTTTGCAAGACAAAAGGACAAATAGAGACATTAAAGTGTTTTTTTTTGTTGTTTTTTTAAACATTTATTAATTTTGTATTGTAAGTGCCTTTTTTTACCACAAAAAACAGCATGTGGGCTCCAACTGCCTTTTCCCCTTCTTCTTCATTTCTAATTTAAATAAAATCGATTTTTGGATATTAATATCGATTCGATTCGATTAATAAATGAGAATCTCGATTCTTTTATGAATCGATTTTTTTGGCACACCCCTGCATGATATGTTATTGAAATATTTTGCTTATAGGAGGATGAACAACCACAGACACATTCTACAACATACAGTGATAACTGCATAAAGATGTATTTAAAATGTTATTCATAAATCTGTCCAATAGCAGTCATTTGTTGTGTGTTTTTGTAAAATCCTTTGTAATGCTATGAACATTTTCTACTTATGCTACCAAATTAGCGGTATATTCCACATTTGATCTGTGAAATAATATCACACACTGAATACTAGGGATGTAACGATATCCAAACATCACGATACGATATCACGATATGAAGGTCACGATATGATAATGATCACGATATTGTGGGGAGGTTGGCGATAAAAAAAAAAAAAAAAAAAGTCACAATATTGTCAAAAAAAAAAGAGCTCAAACCAAAAATACAAACAATATTGTCCTTTTGTACATAACAGCAATTCATATAATGCACCTACAATCTCTAATAACAATATTGAGATATTGAGGCGTTTACTTGTTAATGCACACACACATTGAGTTCCTCCACATATTGACTCGCTTCAAAAGCATAATACGCTCCCTTTCATCTGACAATTAGCATAGATTTTAAAAATAGAAAGCCAAAACATCCATAATGAAAATAAATTGCACTAATAAACTAGCCACCAGAGGGTGCTAGAACTGCACAAATGGAAATCAACCTGACTTTTTTTTTTTTTTACCAGATGTGTTCCTTTTAAATATGACGGCGATGATATTGTGATATTGAGTTTTAATATAACGATATCTCCTTTATCGTTACATCTCTACTAAATACACAACCATTTTGTCTAATACCTACCTTCGCTTGTGTCGAGGAATAAAGCAACATTAATGGGTGACAAGCTTAGTTAATGTTAAATATAAACAACCATACTTGTTTTGACACACTTAAAATAAGTATAACACCTCTTCAACACATTTAAATCAAGCAATGCAACACTGGTTAAGTTTGAGTGTAAAAGGCAAATTGTTAAATACGTGTGTAGAATAATACCTTACTGGTGAACAAACAGGACAGGTCCTGCTAATCTTAGGTATGTGGGATTTGTCTCTTGTCTTTTTTGCTCTTCCTCATTGCCTTCACTGCAATGCTCACTAACCCCCGAAGCAAGACTTCTTTGTTAAAATTACATGCCTAAAGAGAATAAATAAGACACCTTTTTTCCATGGCTGCCAGCAGTGCAATCACACCTACATACCCACACGCACTATTGTGTCGGAGGCTGGTAAATAGTTGACAAGTGACTTGGTGCAGCAGAGGTTGGAAAATGAGGTCAGACCATTTCTTGAGAGATAGAAAGCAAGAATGATGCATGCAGAGATGGTGACAAAATCATCCGTCCTATCAATTTTCTATACCGCGTGTCCTCCTCAAGGTCAGTGGGAATCTGGAGCCTTTCCCAGGTGATTAAGGGTGAGAGGTAAGTTAAACCCTGGACTGATCACCTGTCAATCACCTGCATACACAAAATCATTGGTACTCCTTTGGAACTCATTAATACAGTTAAGTCCTATGTGTGATTTAGTTTTCAATCATGTTTTTGGGCCGTGGGAGGAAGCCAGTGTCCAATGAAAAGTTCACACAGACAGACAAACCGAAATAGCACACTGAAATATGTACATACAAAACACAAACATTCTTTCTGTGAGGCCGCAGCTGCTAACTGATTGTGCCACTGTGCTTCCCAAACATGTACATGTAATACTGGGGTCCAATAAGCATCATTCTGTTTGACGTTTTGCTTATTCTTAACGTGCTTCTGGTGGTCCTCCCCTGTCCATCACAGTTGCACAATCGGGATACCTCCTTTGAACGTAACTTTGGTTTGCGTTCTGTGCGTGCTGTATTAAAAAGCAATCTTAGTCTGAAATACTTAATACATTGTCAAGCTGGAATTTATGCGGTCGTTTGACAGGTCTTGTTAAGTTCAATGTTGGTTGGCCTCCTCTGGGTGGTGAAGTGGTACGTCACTTTCCTTTGGTGCAGGTGGCGTGGGTTTGCTTCCCCTTCCGGGAGATCATGTCAGTGTGAGAAAACATTTTTGTGGTTTTCTATTCAGAGTTACTTATATTAAAATGTATAATATTAAGGGTCTAATTTAATTAATAATTGGTCATACTGTTGCCTCATTAGAACTGAGTAGATCTGGTGCTTTTTTTTCTTTTTTTTTTAATTACAGTGAACGTCGCATATTTTCAAAGCTGCAAAATTACAGCGCGTGAAGACACATACATACTTCGATTGTGGGAGTTTTTTTTTTTTTTTTAAATACAAACTTATAAATAATTCCATGGCCTGCATCCTTTGTAACTATTCACACGTACGCTTGTTTACAATAAACATCAACATACACACGTCAATCATTTTATTTATTAAAACAAAACATTTTTGTTTATTAGCATAAACTTGTGTGAATAATACATGCTCTGTACCTGATTTATTTAGATTTGTATTGATGAAAGATAAGTGTGAGTGATTGTTAGGTTGTTTTTATTTCTTTCGTCCACTAGATGTCCCATATGTTGTTTTCACTGAAGCACCAAAGCTCCAATTTTTTTTCGGCACAATTTGAAAGAAAGCCTCAAAGGTTCAGCAAGTTCCACCCGTACATCTCTAGAAAAAGGTATACAAGCTCTTCATTCTCATTTACGTTTTCATTCACATTCCACAAGTACCAGTTCCAGCAGTGCATCTCCTCACATACAACAGGCTTCAACTCAACAAGCAGTTTTCTGAAACCATCTTAAAGTGGTGGCCTCAACCAACAACCTCAATTGAAGGTTGCCCTTCCCCTACACAAAAACACTAACAAACATCTACACAACTGGGAAAAAATATTTACAGATATTTACATGTATAAATGCTGTCAAGTTATGTTTATACAAATGTTTGCAATTTTCAAATATGCATTGCTTCACAAAAGAAATAAACAATATTCTATTTCCCCTCCCCTGGCTGCCACTTGGGACAGTCCAATTAAATGTGAATGGGGTGCACCTGGCCTGTACTCACATGGGCCCATCACACCTCTTCAGTGAGGGAAGGTAGACAGCTCCCTCACACAGAGCAATCTCCATCTTTTCCATCTGTTTAGCAGTGTATGTCTTTTATATATATATATATATATATATATATATATATATATATATATATATATATAAACACACAAACTCATACAGTCAGCTTTTTTTTGGCACTGTAGGGGAGCACATGTTTACAAATAACTATATTTACACACAAAAAAAACACACTACTGCTACAGATTATAATAGACAATATTATTATTATTATTATTATTATTATTAATAATAATAATAATAATAATAATAAAACATGTCTTACTACATAACACTTCACAGTTACTTGGTCCCGCTTTATGTTTTGAATTAAAGTTATGTTAAAGTTGTGGTTCTTTTAGGTCACAATCCTATTGTGTATTCATGGCTCTTCACAAGAGATTTTCTTTTATGTTCACGAGCGGCTCATGCAAGTTTTTGAAATGTGAATGTGAAGCCTGAATTCTTACAACCCAGATATACACTGCTTCACAGCTCTTCAATGACAAGAAACAAGATGAATATAACAAAGAGTTCCGTTTTCAGAAAAGTCTGACGTCATCTACGGTTTTCTGTGAAAAAAACCCCCAACTAATCATAGCGTCTTGCATATATATCATCCAAATAAAAACTAAAAGCTAAAATAATAATAATAATAAAATAAAAAACGGAGAAATGGTCAGATTGCCCATAACTGAATATGAACGGAGGCTGCAAGTCAGGCAGTTCTCATATTTGGAGCAAAGGGTGAGGACATGGATCATCAAACTCTCCAGCGAGCTCATTACTCCATCCAAAAGGCCAGGACGTTTGTACCATGCCAGAAGGGGATTAAGAAATATGACTCTGATTTCAGCTCTTTCCATATGAAATCTAATTCTTTTCCTCAAAACACTTTCGACTGAAACATATTTGACTTTCTTGGGCTAATGTTTCTCTTCCATTGACACATGAATATGAATCAATGTTTAGAAAAGATATTCAGTATGTCATTAAAAAAAAAAAAGTAGGCAAACTTCTAGAAATTGGACACATTTATATTTCAATAATGGTGTGGCAATTATGAAGCAATATGGATTATGCTGGGTGGCACAGTGGATGACTGGTTAGCACGTCCGCCTCGCGCACAGAGGACTCGGGTTCAAGTCCAGTCTCTGGCCTTCCTGGGTGGAGTTTGCATGTTCTCCCCGTGCCCGCATGGGTCTTCTCCGGGTACTCCGGTCTCCTCCCACATTCCAAAGACATGCATGGCAGGTTAATTGGGCGCTCCGAATTGTTCCTAGGTGTGCGTGTGAGTGTGGATGGTTGTTCGTCTGTGTGCCCTGCGATTGGCTGGCAACCAGTTC
Organism: Festucalex cinctus; assembly: GCF_051991245.1. Lineage (NCBI taxonomy): Eukaryota > Metazoa > Chordata > Actinopteri > Syngnathiformes > Syngnathidae > Festucalex > Festucalex cinctus. The sequence goes on from NC_135411.1 coordinate 43,264,974, forward strand.
AGGGTGTTCTGAGATAGGCTCCAGCATCCCCCGCAACCCTTGTGAGGAGTAGCGGTTCAGAAAATGGATGGATGGATGGATGGATGATGCTGTTACAAATGGACTGTCTTTCAATCACATGAACAAACAGCAATTCATAATCAATTTCTTACTTAAAATACTATTATGGTAAATACTAGTGCTGTTCCGATACCGATACCGATACTGGTATCGGAAGAGGCCCCAATAGACTTAGACTTGGACTTAGACTTGACTTTATTGATCCCTTTGGGATGGCTCCCTCTGGGAAATTTACATTTCCAGCAGCAATAAGAACAGATAATAAAATAAAAAATAACTCAATCAATCAATAAATAAAAATTAAATAAAAATAAAAATTCAATCAATCAATCAATACTGCATTTAAACAGTGGTATCGGTGACTACTAACAAGTAACATGCCGATACCATTAATTCCAAGGCTAATATAGGACTTTGGATGCAGCATCTTGTGTCTTGCTCGTGCACAACATTCACTGGTATGTGATATGTTCACTGCATGCTGATCTAAGATATCCTATTGGCCCTTAAATGCTCTAAACCAATGGCAGGGCAGCTTTTTCACGTTGAGAAAAAAAAACCTTAGGTATCGGTATGGTATGGGCATCGGCCGATACTGCAAAGCTGGGTATCAGAATCGGTATTGGGAGGCAAAAAAACGGTATCGGAACAACACTAGTAAATACCAACACAATTACTCACCAACACATTCTTGCCAAATGTTTGCAACTAAAAGTGTGTCTTTATTGGATCCATTGTATGCATTTGGCAATAGCTCATAAGTACTTGTTTGGTCGTGCAGTATTCATCCAGTAACATATGTTTTATGATCCTTACCTTCAAATGGAGATGACGGCAGCGAAGTCTGGCAAAGCGTCTCCATAGAGGAAGTTCATGGTAATTCCCAAGGACAGGTTTCACAAGTGTGGTTATGTTTACCAGTACCTAATTTGGCCACTGCGATTGGCTGGCAATAACTTCAGGGTGAACCTCAACTCTTACCCAAATTCGAAAAAATTAGGTTCCAGCACATCAACAAATGAAATATGAATAAGCAATTTGGTCAAATATTTTTGAGCCCCTAAAAAAGCAGAGGCATAACTTTGCTCCTAAAATGGTAAATGACAGATCCATTTAAATTATTTTAAACTGAAGCTGAAGATAAAATTGGATAAAATGTATCAAAATAAATTATTAATGATAATAATAATAATATTTCATTAAAAGACCTATTACAAAGACCATTGGGCTGCTGATATAATTACAGCAAACTCATTTAAAGATGTAATTATAAGAATTGTACAGTATATCATTTACCTTAGACACAATGTTTTAGATATTGTTCTAATCAAATAATATTAGAATTGCATGTTGATAGTATTATTTTTAGTTTAGCCTGGACTAGATTAGTCCAATGACATTATTTTAAAAACAAAGGTGTCCCACTTCCAGTACTGTTGTCAGCTCTGTTTTGAATTCCATTAAGTCCTGGTACACTTGCGTAACAGTTGGTGTTGGTCTTTTTATCATTAATAGCCTAGATGCCCAGTGAAAATCACTGCACAAAATTGTAAGTCAAAAGAGCATTTGTGACTTATTGTGTGATTAGTGGCGTAGTCAGAATTTTCTTAGCGGAGTGGCCAAAAGATGAGACGCTTGCCTGAAGCCTGTCGATCCAGAAGATGTGAGGGCTGTTATAAGCTACACAGCAAACATGGCCAAAAAATGAAAGCCTGGCTTTGGATAGTATGATGACCGTGGCTTCTCGGTGTGTGTTGATTGTGTGCGAAAATGCAAAAATAGTAGGGGTGGGACAAAAAACTGATTCGACCGAACCATCGGTCGTCAAGGGGAGCTAAACGACCGTATCGGTAGCAGACTTGTCAACCGATACAAAATCCGCCGGGAATCCTTAGATACATTGTTTGTAAAGCTGTGGACCGGATATCGCGTGGCTGTGAATCGGTTGCGAGTGAGGCTTTATGGTTTTCATAACAATAGCAAGAGTTCTGCACCGTGCTCTACTTGTTTTAGTTACATTTAGTAGCAGCACTATTCAAGCTACTTCCGTGCTTACAGAGAGCTAGCAAAGTAGCGCTCAGAGACGCTTCATTCCCCGGATGTTGTAAACATAATGCAAAGACGTTACGCACCTTGGGGAGGAGCCTACCGTCAACGCGCGCACAACGAGTGACAACATGCAACAGTTAGCAGAAGCTAACCCATTGCTATCGAGTCCTCTCGGTGCACTTGTATGTCCCGGGCCGGCGTTGGTACTGCGCGCGAGCCAAAAAGAATAACTCCCGTGACGATCCAATGCATGGATTCAAACCACACAGGTATGTCCCACAGCCAACACACCAGCTATGCTAAAAGCACACTGCAAGTATCTCATTTCTCAGTTTGTGGCTCCCTGTCAATGTATACAACTAACATGAGCAGCAGATAGGAGAACTGAGACGTGCCCGTGATTATGTCATCAAACGCAAAATGAACGACAGCCCAAAAAAACAAAACATTAACAGTAGTGATTCCGTGGTCATCATCTTGTCTCAGATTAAAAAAAACAAAAAGATGTCATACATTAACCAAAAATGAATGTGATGGTAAAGAAGAACAAAAATTGTTAAAAACAAAAATTGTTGATAAAAAGGGAAGGGCACTTTTGGAAATATTTTTGGATATATGAAGTGGTTAAAATGTGTTTGATAGATTTATTGTTCCATAAGGTGGCTTCATATTTCTTTTGGCTGGACGGTAGGTTTATTTCATGTCTTAAATTTATGTTTCTGAAATACTTCACAATGTGGACATATTCTGTTTAATTGTGTTGGTGTCTTTTTAAAGGTTAAATATTTATATTTCAAATTGAATTATCAGCCTTTTTTCCTGATCCTTATTTTGAATTAAAAAAATAAAATAAAAATAAAAAACAATTATAACTCTCAATAACGACTAATAAATATTTAACCTGATACATTTTTCAATCATATCACCCAGCCCTTTGTTGCGGTCCATTTAAATAATTGATTCAATATATAGAAGACATTTTTTTTTTTTAAACACATTTGTAGATACTGTAAAAATTTGTGGTGTTTTAAGATTAATGTTTACAAGCAACAAATGTCACTATAAGTTTTGAATATTGAAATGAATCGTATCGAATCGAAAATCGTATCGTTCCCAAACTTAATCGAACCGCATCGAACCGTTCTGTTCTGAAAGATAATCGTTTTTCAATCGAATCGCAACCTGTGTATAGAGATACATATCGAATCGGCCTCATGTCAGAGATTCCCACCCCTAAAAAATAGTACTGACTAAAGTTCACTACAAATCAAATATATGAATAAATAAATAGAAATATCTTGAACAACTAGAGTCAACCTTATCAATAGATACTGTAAATATTCAGTTCAGAGAGTGTGGCACGTTGCTCCAACCCTGTATATGATGAACCTCAAACTTTAACAAATCACATACAGTATCCTCATTTTATATGGTGGCATTTTCACCATCATTTTGGATGGATGGATGGATGGATGTTTTTTACCAGCTGAGATGTCAAAAAAAGCTTCTGATAGTGCACACAAAAACACACTGACGTTCTGACACCCGCGTCAGTCTGTTATCCCTCGACTGTCTGCTGTCATTTTAACACTTGTCCTTGACTTTGGTCAAAGACCAACTTGAATCAAAGTGCAAGTTCATTTGCAAGTAGAGTGAGGCCACCTCCTCAAGCACCCTCAAAGCAGTCTCTCTCTTTCTTTTTTTTTTTTTTTTACTGGCGGGAATTGGCTTCCATACAAACTCAACTCAACTCAAGTTTATTTACAACCTGATAAGTGTTAACAAATCTTTAAAATAGCTTTAGCCACTATTAATTGGACTTGTTTCTGGGCTTGGCACTAGCTTTTAGGATTAGCCGCTTTTCCTCACAAGGGTTGCGGGTACTACGACTAATATTAGTAATATTAATATCAATATCAGCCACAATAGAAATATCAACAATAAAATGAGGAGGGAAGAAAAAAAAGCAAAGCAAAAATGTCAATGTTACTAAGAGCACTGGGGATATAGAGATAATAGTGGCATTAAAGTGAAAGAAGACGGAAGACGAGAAAACAAGGTGGGGGAGTATTGTAGACGGTGTGTGTTTGATTCTACATTCATGTGTGGTAAAATGTTAAGGAGAGTGGTTTAAAGCCGTTGTACTTGGTTTTGTTTTGATCTGCTAAGTTTGGAGTCAATTCATTCCAAGTATCATTAAAGACTGAAATATTGTTCCTTTTTTGAGCCAACATTTTGTTCTATTGCGATATATTCTATAAGAGTTGGGAGGGAGGTCATTCTGTTTTAAATTCAGTTTAAAGTGATAATTAATCTGGTCAGGCATCCATGACTGACATTTCTTTTGTGGGGCATAGGGAGCTTGAACCATTACCAATTATTTAACATCTAATCAATACTGACGACAGCTAAGCAGTGATCTAAGTAAATCAGACTATACAAGGCCCATGTCTTTAAGTTAAGACACTGCAGAGGTTACATGGATTTTATCTCAAAGATGAGACACGACTTCAAATAATTTAAAAAAGATGCATTCTTGCTATGGCCCATTTTCTTTCTTTGTACACAGATACAAAAGTGTCATTCGATACTATATCAATATCAAAATACAACGTTTTGCGAGTTTTACCACATAGAGCCATTTTTTACAGTGTCAATCATATATTACGAATGATTTTCATTGGACTTTAATTTGCTCATTTATGGTTCAGAATAGCATGGGACTACTCCCAAAACTACTTAGTCAAGCATGAATTTGATAAAACCTTAAAGTCAAAGTACCGTAAACAAAGCCAATAAAAAAGGCCAAAAAGGAAAATTGTGTTTTTATTTTTACACGGTGAATTGTTTGGTCGATCAGAAATGGTTCAAAAAGAGAGAGAGCGAGAAGTGTGACACTTTTCATCTGTCGGTGCAGACAGAGCAGCACAGTAATAATGCCCTTGGAAAAGTGGACATAAATGACTGCGGCGCACGATGGCAACATCTGACAGGCCTCGTGTCACTAAGGCGGCGTGGCAGGCAAGACATCATAGAAAATGAATTGTTCATGAATATGCTCTAAAAACGTCAGCCTGATTACTTGACGTTATTTTGCATACAAACTCTACTCCATTAAAATGTGTTAATATTCACATTGCTTCTAAAAAAACTAACTTTTATCATATGAACTTGTATAGATGTAAATATTGTATACTATACATGTAGAAATATATCTGTAGGAATTTGACTATACAGTTATAAATTTGATACAGAAGTATGGTTTGCAGCTTTTGTAAGAGAATTCAGTACTAAACATTACGTATACCACTTATTTAAAGACAATTAGATCAATGTCCATTTATTACACTTGCAACTAAAAAAAGTAGAATCCCCATACCCAGACATCTGCCATTAGCCCAACTCATGCATACTTGTACCTAACATCACCGTAGCCTTATCTTTTGCAAGTTCCACTGGTGCACCATCTCTCAGAGAATCCACTTAACAATCATCCACCTCCAAAACCTGAGCCCACCTTGTTTGACAGAGCTCCTCCATCGACACCTCCACAACATGCACCCTCTTCTCCACTAATGTGAACCTCATGTCTCTTCCCATCCGGACCAAACACAAATCTTGGGGGAAAAACCTTCGCCATGGCTGCTCCCTCCAACTAGAATCGCAGAACCTAAAGCCATTCACGAGTCCTCATTCCTCTCCTTATTAAAAAACAAAGGGCACAGAAGAGTGTACTAGTCTGTACCGGTGCTTCAACATTTCATTGAATCCTTTGCTAACATAAAAACATGTAAGATTACACTGAACATTGTGGAGTTTAATCCAGTTCACACAAAGTGGCAGTCAAAATCCACCCCCGCTTGAATGAATGCAGGAATTCAGCTTGTGTTCCTTGATGATACACAGTCAGAAATGCACAAAGCACATTGTGTATACAAACCTACCTTTGCTGATGTCCTGGTACTCGAGCCACAGTTGCCTCTGAACCTGTTTGTTGGGGTACCAAATAGTACAGGACTCTTGGAACCCGTACATGGCTTCCTGCACATAGTGGTTCCCGAACTCTCTTAGGATGGATACAAAGTCGCCTCGCTGTGTTGCCCCGTCCAGTGAATGGATGGCTGAGCTGAAGGCTAGGAAGAAAATGAGAGATAGTTTGATGAAATATTAACAAAATTAATCATTTTAGATTGGTGTTGTTGTTTTAACACGTTTTTTTTGTTTTTTATTTTGAACATACATAAAAATAATAATTAAAAATAATGAATATAATTGTGAAGCAAAAACATGTAAACAGCAAAAACTAATAATAAAAAAAAGCAATTGAAGCAAACAAGAGGCAAAACTTAATGAAACAACAAAAGATATCAAGTAAGTCAGTCATCTACCAGTCTTTAGTAGACATACATGTTTGACAAGGAGGAGGAAGAAGTATAAACTATCTTCCGATTGTCTCCCGATTACATAGTCACAGCTGTTAGTAATAAACACCAAATGTATTTTATTTTAAGATTATGTAATTGGGAGGCAGCATCTGATTCATGAAGACTTGTGCTTTGGAACCGGAGGGTCACAGTTGTTGAACCGCTCTGCGGATACAATTCATTGCGAGGTTTCGGCGAGATGCTCGTCTGTTTCCTGACTTCTGTTGATGTGGCTTTGACCAAGGCAGGAGTCAGCGAAGAGACACAGCACCCTTTGTACACCTCATAACTGACATCTCTGCTTGAATGGCTTCGCTGTGTGATGTTTGTGCAACAGAATAGTATAAATGTAATTTTCATATCTATCTATCTATCTATCCATCCATCCATCCATCCATCCATCCATCCATCCATCCATCCATCCATCCAATATTCAGGTTTTAAAAGGATTATTGCCTGCATGTAAACGTACTGACTGTCCGAAACAAATGTAAGTATGTGTACCAGTACTTGGTCTTAACTGGTTTCAACCGGTCTACGTGTGCGTACAGTGCAGAAACAGGGAATGAAAGGGCTTGGTGAGTGAAAAGATCACAGCAGTAAACACGTATACCTCAAGTCACAATATCTAAGCCAAAGGGTTCGCGGGGGGGGGGGGGGGGGGTTGGCGGTCGTCGGGGGGGGGGGGGGGGGGGCTTGTTTGGGGGGGTGGAGGTATGGGTGGGTGGGGGGTTGGGTGTTGGGGGTCGGGGTGTGTTCGGGGGTTTGGGGGCCGGGGGTGGTGGGGCCTGGGTCGTGGTGGGTGGTGGGTTTGGGTGGGGTGCGGGGGGGTCGTGGGGGGATGGGGGCTGGGGACCGGTGGGGCGCTGTGGGGGCCCGCTGGGCCTCGTTCTGCGGCCTTGGGCTCGGGGGTGTGGGCCGGGGCTGGGGCGGGGGTGTTCCGGGCGTCTGGGTCGGCTCGCCGACCGGTGTCCGCTCGGGTGGCTTGGGGGTGGCCTTGGTGCTGCCGCGGCCTGGGGATTTCGGGGGGGGGGGGGAGCGGTGCTCGCTTTGCTGGACCGCGGTTGACGGCTTCTTTCTTTGGTGGTGGTCCTTATGCATGCCAGATCCGTCGCACCAGCATCTACTGAAACTCAACAGAAGTAGCCTCTCCCTCCCACAGCCCCTTGAATCAGTTGGTGCTGGTGTCTGTGGTTCTCACTTTGCTTTATCTATCCTTCCCTCCTTCCTCTCTTTAGTTTTTCCTCTGGTCACTTGAGATCTCAATTTATTGGAAGTTTGAGGCTTCTGGGGTTGGCATAAGACTCTGGTTTTGTAACCACGCAGGAGGGGTTTTGTTGGTGCTGGATTTCACTTTGATGGATTGGATGTACTGGCTTCTATGGATCTCACTCTGCCTTATCGATCCTTCCCTCCTTCCTCTCTTTAGTTTTTCCTCTGGTCTCTTGAGATCTCGCTAAATTTGCTGGAATTTAGAGGCTTCCGGGGTTGGCGTAAGACTTTGATTTTGTAATCATGGGGAAGGCAGGAAGTGTTTGGTCGGTGCTGGATTTCACTTTGATTTATCTTTCTTTTCTTTTTATTTTTTCTGACCTTTTCTCTGGTCTCCTGACCATTTAAACCTCACGACTCTGGCAAGATTCTGAAGTACCTGGTTAAGGCGAAGGGTAATGGGATATTTATAAGGCTTTAGGTGAATTAATGAGTATAAATTTATACGTATTTGCACGCACACGCACGCGCACGCACGCACGCACGCAAACGCACGCACGCAAACGCACACACGCAAACGCACGCACACACACACACAAAAAAAAAAAAAAAAAAAGAGCAATGATGATAAGACGTTGAATCGGTAAGACTACCGAATGAACAATTCTGAGCTCTAAAAGAAAAAAAAATTAAAAATAAAATAAATATCGAAGCCAAAGAGTCTTATTCTAAAAATGAGAATGATAATACAGAGAATTGCAAAAATGTGCAAGTACTACAAAGTGGTTAGCCTCACAGTCCAGAGGTACTAGGTTCAAAATTGTGGAGTTTTTCTCCTAGTACTCCAGCTCACACATGTATGAGGAAAGACATCCATGTTAGGTTAATTAAAATTGTAAATTGCCTACAGGTGTGAATGTGTGTGAATAGTTGTTTGTGTTCCCTGAGATAGGTTAGCGCCCAGTCCACCCGTAAAACTAATGAGGACATGCGTTCTAAAAATTGGATGGATGGATGTTGAATGTGACACACTGATCAGGAGATCAATATTGCCACGTGATTAGCCTTACAGAGCTGCACCAAATAATGGAAAGCAAAAGGGCAAGAGTTGTTAATCATGATCATTTCCTAGAGATGTGGTGTTAATAACTCAACTCACACACACCGTCTGCTCTTATTTCCCCTCAAAAATTAAATTAGGCATCCACTGAAGTGAGAGACAGAGCGGTATGTGGCTGAGCAATGGGCCCTTTACTTTCAAATGTAAAACCCCTGTAATCGTTACCCCCTGGTGGCTTTTGAAATACGTCGAGCAGAAGAGGGAAATGGCAGAAACAGAGAGGAAGGGCAGAGAGTGACTTCTAAACTATCTGTTCCCCCAGAGGTACAATGTATAAGCAACAGCATCACCACTGTAAATGCATTCAAGTAGCACCTACTGGAATGGAAATTTAAGCAAGCTAAAGTGACTAAATGCAAGATTTCAACAAAAGTTCCATTACCATTAAACATGATTTAGTGTGTGGTGAGGCAAATACATTGGAAAAAAAAAAAAATCTTCCTGACAATGCTCAGTATAATCTACAACAGCCGCCAGGAGCCAGTCTAGACGAAACATTGCTTGACTAAATACCTATCAACAGTTCCCTTAGCCTAAGAGGCGTGCAAGGCAGACACTGTCACAATATATCGGTGCTGCTCCGAAACAAAGCTTTGTAATATGACAGGTTGCCAGTGAAAACACAAGAAAAATAACATAATATACATACAGTCTGTTTGGTCGTCTCATTTTTCCAGTCACCCATGTATCCAACCATATATTCATCTCAATATACAGTATAAAAACAAGTGACAGATTTTTTGTCTTCACCAAGGAGAAAAGTCTTTTCGGTGGAACACTTAGAGGGACATGTAGAATGGAAAATATAAACGTACACATGTACACAGTGCTTGTGTTTCTGTCTAGTACTATCACGCTAAACATGTTTACATTTGCTCATCTCAGGAGATCAATATAAACATTACTTGAAGCTTAACTGAACTGATGAAATATATCTGAAATGAAGAGTATAATCTATTGATATCAATCTGTCTTTCAAAATTGTTTTAACCTAGACAACGATTGCTTTGTGGTCTAACATACATATAAAGATTGTGGTTTTATTGTTGTGGTATAACTCAAATTGAAATGGATAATAATGCGTGTTAAAATCATTATTGCCAGTAATCCCATGTCCCATGGACGCAGGGTATGCCTGAATACCACCTTGGTGCCTTGCTAGCAATACACTGCCTTCCTCATAAAGGACCCATTTCACTTATTGCTGTTCTCCTCAAGGCACTCCACTAAACAGCAAAGCCACAATCAGTCAATAGTTTAATTTGGTGGAAACGAGCCAAATTGGACAACTTCTTTTTTTTTTCTTCTTCTTCTTCTTCACGTAATTGCACAACTGCCTTCAAGGGACACTTGTGGTGCAGTGCCATCATGTGCTCAACACATTACAGGATTTAACAGATCTTAGCTCTAACAGGTGCTCATTAGCTATTAGCTAATGCTAAGGTAAGCATTTGCTAGTCCATCAATGGCATACATTTTGTTTGCAAATTGCAGTCAATGAAAAAAGTAGAAATCATAATTTACAAAGTGTGGAGTGTGAGCCCCCATAATGGTCTTGATAAAAGGCATCTTGGTGTTTAAACACTTCTCTTCAATAAAAAATATTGACATAATGAAATGAAGACTACACTGAACAAATGATCACAAGAACCTTGCTATTGGGACTTTTCTAACAAGATATACTCATTGGCCAGCAGTGTTGCCACAGTTACCTTGAAAAAGTAACTTAGTTACTTTACTGATTACTTGGTTTTAAAAGTAACTAAATTGCGTTACTGATTACTTGATTTTAAAAGTAACTAAATTAGATTAAAAGTTACTTTTTTAGTTACTTTCAGCAGCTGCCGATAACACCATCTCAACATAAAAATAATGCAGTAGAAACGGAGTTCCAAATACTTTATTGAAAGTGCATTTTTAACATGAAAATAAAGTTTTTTTTTATGAAAAACAAAATAGTCAGTCTCTCTTGACTTCTTGTAACGTAAATATTTTTATAAAACAAAAAATAAAAATCTATCCAGGTTGAAAATGAAAATCCCCTAAATTCCTCTATTGTTTGTTTGTTCCGCTATTCCAGTGTGTACACATGTATCAGTTTAAATATTTATTAGTAGTTATTGACAGTTATAATTGTTTTTTGGTTTGTTTGTTTTTCTCTTCAAAATAAGGATCAGGAAAACAAAAGGTTGATAATTTAATGTTAAATATAAATATTTAACCTTTAGACAGACACCAACACAATTAAACAGAATATTTGCACATTGTGAAGTATTTCAGAAACATAAATTTAAGACATGAAATAAACCTACCGTCCAGCCAAAAGAAATATGAAGCCACCTTATGGAACAATAAATCTATCAAACACATTTTAACCACTTAATATATGCAAAAATATTTCCAAAAGTTCATTTCCCTTTTTAATCAACAATATTTGTATTTAACAATTGTTTTTTCTTTTGTCATCACTTTCATTTTTGGTTAATGTATGACATCTTTTTTTGTTTTTTTAATCTGAGACACGATGATGACCACAGAATCACTACTGTTTATATTTTGTTTTTTGGGCTGTCGTAATCGCGGGCATGTCTCAGTTCTCCTATCTGCTGCTCATGCTAGTTGTAGACATTGACAGGGAGCCACAAACTGAGAAATGAGATACTTGCAGTGTGCTTTTAGCATAGCTGGTGTGTTGGCTGTGGGACATACCTGTGTCGTTTGAATCCATGCATTGGATCGTCACGGGAGTTATTCTTTTTGGCTCGCGCGCAGTACCAACGCCGGCCCGGGACATACAAGTGCACCGAGAGGACTCGATAGCCATGGGAAATACCGAGATGTACGGCACCTGCTTCTGCTAACTGTCTCCATTTGTATGTTGTCACTCGTTGCGCGCGCGCGCGCCGTGTCGCGAGCACGGAAACACGGAAGTAGCTTGAATGGTGATGCTACTGAAATGTAAACAAAACAAGTAGAGCACGGCGCAGAACTCTTGCTATTGTTATGAAAACCATAAAGCCTCACTCGCAACCGATACGGTCGTTTAGCTCCCCTTGACGAACGATGGTTCGGTCGAATCGTTTTTTTGTTCCACCCCTACTGAAAACGTAACTTGTCTGACGTCACTCCCCCTGGCGAGAGGGCGGAGACGACCTCATCCCATAATGCTTCACGGACCAGTTGAGGATGGAAATAAATTATTTTTTTTACCACTTTTATGGTCCATAATGCACACTTTTTTTGTTGTGTTGTGTGCCTGTTGGTTAATAAAACTAGTAGTAAAAGTATCATCACTTTTGTTTTGAATGTGCAAACCATTCATGACCAGACCATGGCTGAATTCAGTGTGGTGATCAATGACTTCTGCCTCATCTTCGTAGTTAGCAGTAGTTGTTTGTGACTGTTACAACAGTGAGATAGTTTGCCTTCTTCATGAAAATGTGGAGTAACGCATTGATTCTCTGGACAGTAACTTTAATCAGACTACTTTGTAGAATAAAGTAACGCGTTAGACTATTAGTTACTTTAGAAAGCAACTTTTTTGAGTAACGCGTTACTAAGTAACGCGTTACCGGCAACACTGTTGGCCAGTGAGCATATTTCCATTAGCATGTTGCAACAGATACAGAGAGACTTGCAGAAAGGTATACAAGTGGACGTTCTTGGAAAATGTATGAGTCAATTAATGGATTAATGGGCCCTCTTTTTATTCCCAGTGCAAGTCTAGCACAAATTCCAGTCCAGAACTGCCCACAAGGATGGAATTTTCTTTTTGTTGGTATTTTCAGTTAGAAAGCGGCATTTGTACTGTAGTGAGAGCAAACAGTCAACTCACTTCTTGGCCAATGAAAGCAGCTCTCTCATGCCTTTTAAATTCAGCGAAGGGGAGGTGCACGCAACTGACAGTGTACGATGCAGAAGCAGAAATAGACTCGCTGCAATCCATGCAGAAGATCAAAGCGTGCAAAGCACGTATACAGTACAGGCCAAAAGTTTGGACACACCTCATTCAATACATTTGCTTTATTTTTATGACTATGTACATTGTAGATTCTCACTGAGGGCATCAAACTTATGACGACAACTATGACAGCTAACGAAGCACTTGTGGAGTTATGTGCTTCACAAAAAAAAAGTTGAAAATAAATAAGTACAAAAATAAATAGCCACCCTTTTCTTTGATTACTTTTTTTGCACATTCTTGGCATTCTCTCGATGAGCTTCAAAAAGTAGTCTGTCACCTGAAAGGGTTTTCCAACAATCTTTAAAGAATTCCCAGAAGTAAGAATGACAAGAGCATGCAAAAAGCAACTAGAGCTTATGTTGGCTATTTTGAAGAATCTACAAAATAAAACATGTTTTCAGTTATTTCACTTTTTTTTTTTTTTGTTGAGTACATAACTCCACATCAGTTCATACATAGTTTTGATGCCTTCAGTAAAAATCTACAAAGTAACCAGTCATGAGAATAAAGCAAATGCATTGAATAAGAAAGTGTGTCCAAACTTTTGGCCTGTACTGTACATGGAACTGCATAACGCCACTGGTGGATTATAGAAATAGAAAGCTGGCCAGGGTGATCGGATCGCCACTGTGAAATTAGCATTTGTAAACTCTGACATCCACTCACATCTTTCCGATGTGTGACAGACACCAGAGGGGTGTTTTAATAAATATAATAAAGATGATGATAATATCATGCAAAATATACTATTGCCTCCAATGAATATATTTCTACAATGATGCAGAAGGCTCGATGCAAACTTTGTCAGATTTATGAATGAAATACGACCCTGATCTTGATCAAATACACCAACATTGTGTTACCTGTGCCACAACTTAGACCTGCTTTTAGCTGGTCTCAGGCTAAAAATCGTTTTATCTTGTAAAACGAAGTTGTGCCTGTGCCCGTACGCTAGTCTTTGAAATAAAGCTACTGTTGTGAATTTTTCTACCCTACCTTTTTGTGAGTATTGTGTAAAACAGTATACTAAGTCAAATAAACAGACATTAAAGACATCCTATAGAGCTGTGGGTTTAAAAAAAAAGTGCTATGATTATCCCCCTAAAAGAAGTTATCTCTCATCTTTTGTTTTCCCTCATTTTTTCAACTCTCCACTTGCATGCTAACTTGGTGCCTATGACATAGGTCAGTTTACCAAATAAAACCCATTATCATGAGATGCTAACCTTGATGTGTCACATGACAAATATTTGTCAACATATTTGACACATTTCCCTCAGAGAATCACAGCTCAGCTATCATTTTAGATGATTTTTTTTTAAAAACAAATTACAGTAATCAAAAGTTGAGTGATTTACCTTGAGATAAAACCCACTGATTGAGTTTGACATGGTAGAGCACAGAGCGCAGACTCCAACGCTGCACAAGGGGGTAGCCCGACACTTCACTATAGTTCACCATGCCTGCAATGATACATAATACACAAATTGTATTATTATGGATGTCATACAAAGTATAAGATTAAAGCATTGCCAGGTTACTTCACTACTTTAGTAAAAGTGAAAT